>NC_058404.1:28348166-28399289 GCF_002201575.2 Neomonachus schauinslandi
GTCTAAAACTACTACATGATCACCTGTTAAGTAAGGAAAACTATCTAAGAGTTCCACTCTAAGAAGCTACTCTACTAATTTTTAAATATGTTAGGTTCTCCAAATAGCTGGTTTAGATCACAGGGGCAAAATACTTATAGCACAGTCAGCCAAGTCCAGTGAAACCACTAATGCATCGGGGTGGTAAAGAACAAAGTCCTTAAGGAGTTTACAAAAGCCAAATCCCAAAGTCAACAGGATCCTAGTAAAATAGCTGAAGATTGAGAAAACAATCAGCAGAAGTCTTTCAAAAGCAACATAACCTCCTGCAATGGAATTACCAACTGGAAAAAAAGTCAATGGCAACTAGCTTAAAATGAGAAAATCATTGCCATTTACTTAGAGCAAGCAACAAGTAATTTGTTTTTCAAGTTAAACAGGAGTAAGTAACCAAATTTTTGTAACCAAAATTTTGCAGAAAGTGTTAAAGAGAATCCTCAAGTCATAGAACATTAAGAATTTAACAAGCTAATCACATGTAAAAATCCACTAAAGGAAACATTACCAAAAACAAAGGAAAAATTATTTAACATATAGTATCCTGTATGGGACAACATTCATCAGGCTGATAAACTGCTCACTTTGATGTACATCATACATACACAGCAATCACGTGACACATCAAAATATTCCTGAATGTAATGTTCATGTGTACATGTAACAAACATTTGTAAAGTGTCTGTTGTAGGCCAGGCACCAGAGATAAAGAGAGGAACAGGTAAACTCTCTAGCATCAACAGGCTGGCTTAGACGGGCTCAACCCAACAAAATAAAAATTTCGGAGCCTCGGTGGCTCAGTTGGTTAAGCCGTCTGCCTTCAGCTCAGGTCATGATCCTTGGGTCCTGGGATTGAGCCCCACGTTGGGCTCCCTGCTCGGCAGGGAGCCTGCTTCTCCCTCTCCTCCCTGCTAGTGCTCTCTCTATCTCTGTCTCTCAAATAAATAAAATAAAGATCTTTAAAGAAAAAAAAAATTCTGTATACAAAAAGAGATAAAGGAGAAGCCTGGGAAAGTATTTATAGCACACAAGATAATAGAAACATACTGACATCTAGCATCTAAAGATATTTGTAGAATAAAGTATAGTATGTCTAAAAAAATCATTGGCAGTCAGTGTTAATATTAAGAGGTCACTTTTTTTTTTTAAAGATTTTATTTATTTGACAGAGAGACACAGCAGAGAGAGGGAACACAAGCAGGGGGAGTGGGAGAGGGAGAAGCAGGCTTCCTGCCGACCAGGAAGCCTGAGCAGGGAGCCTGATGCGGGGCTCAATCCCAGGACCCTGGGATCATGACCTGAGCCGAAGGCAGACGCTTAACAATTGAGGCATCCAGGCGCCCAAGAGGTCACATTTTTGAGAAACTATATGAGTATTTGGGATTATAAAGCTCTGATTTAGCCATCTTTGTTTCCATTGTTAAATGAAGAGGGCTTGTAATTATTTTTATACTTATTGACTTAAAATGTCATTTAAAGTTGTATTTTCCAGGCACCAGAGTGGCTCAGTCGGTTAAGCGTCTGCCTTTGGCTCAGGTCATGATCTCGGGGGTCCTGGGATCGAGCCCCACATCAGGCTCTCTGCTCAACAAGGAGTCTGCTTCTCCCTCTGTGCTCTCCCACTCTCAAATAAATAAAATCTTTAAAAATATATTTATATTCTCCTGTGTTATAACATCAAAAAGTTATTTTTAAGTCTAGGTAAGGAGATTTTTGTAATATTGATGGTTTTAACAGTTCCAAGACTTGTAATATTGAGAATGTTGAAGAAACTTTTTTTGAAATTTGTTTTAATTGCCAATACAGTATCAATAATACAACCTACATAAAGAAAAGCTCTTGTCCACTGGGTATTATACTTAATTAATGAGTCATTGAACATTACATCAAAAACTAATTATGTACTATACAGTGGCTAACTGAACATAAAAAAAAAAAGCTCTTTTCAGACCTTAAATTTTAAGAGTATAAAGGGGTCAGGAAACTAAAAAGCTTAAAAATTTCTGTATTAATGCCTCTGTTCTGTTGACCTACATGTAAGAGAGATCTTAATCTCAGGAAACAAACTGAGGGTTGCTGGAGTGGAGGGGGGTGGGAGGGATGGGCTGGGTGATGGACACTGGGGAGGGTATGTGCTATGGTGAGTGCTGTGAATTGTGAAAGACTGATGAATCACAGACCTGTACCCCCGAAACAAATAATACATTATATGTGAATTAAAAAAATAATAAAAAAAAAGATCATGTAAGGGTAAGCAGGTTCACATTTCTATAAAGACATGTATCCTATTCACGTCAACTTGTTTTCAGTGACTACTAGTGTCCTATTACAGTAATCCAAAGTACTGTTAGAATATGTAAAACAAATCACAATGAAAGTTTGCATACATATGGTAGAAATCACAAAGTCTTTATCTCCAGATTCCTCTATGTCAGTTGGATGCACCTAGCTTTTAATTTGAAGTGACTCTAAGCAGTAGGGACAACGGCAAGTTCTATTCCAAAAGAGCTGTTCTCTGCAGCATTCTAAAACATTTCTGGGTATGATTTTGACTGTGGCTCCATGGGCTCTTAATTTCTGCAAAATTTCCAAGCTAGGTTCTTCAGCTTTCCTTTTGATTCTAGGCTACCAAATAGTCTGTTTCTGCTTAAATTAGCCCAGTAGACCTTCCCAAGAGTTACAAACAACGTAGCCCATATTTTTTCTTCTCTTTGCCTATGGTTTCATCAGAATGAGGTTATATGTATAGAAATCTTTCAGGAAATAGGGACTCTCCTCCTGGTTCAAATCTGTGTAACCTTAAGACTTACATACTTTTCACTTTAGACAAGATTTAGACTTTTAGACAAGATATCTATTGGTCTGTAATTCTAAAATATGCAGTCCTGGGGTGCCTGGCTGGCTCCGTTGGAGGAGCACGTGACTCTTGATCTCGGGGGTTGTGAGTTTGAGCCCAATGGTGGGTGTAGAGATTACGCAAATAAATAAACTTTAAAAAATATGCAGTCTTACTTCCACATGTATAATCTGGAAACAGCTATTCTTTTCCAAACTGCAATTCTTTAAGGGTTGATTTTCAGCTGTGTGGCAAATATGTTATATTTATTTACTACTACATTACTGAAATTATCCTTTTCTGTGGGGGAGGCAGAGAAGACAAACCGTTTTTCTCACATTAACGAGAAGCCTGGAGGCAGGCATCCCTGGGTTGGTGCATCTTCTCAAGGACCATCAGGACAGCATTCCTTCTGTCTTTCCACCTACCTTCCTTGTGACCCTCAGTAAACCTAACTGCCAACTCATGGTCACAAGAGGGTGGTACATCTCTAGTCACTGCATCTGGTACCCTATTTCAGCAAGAAGGCAGAAAGGACAAAAGACCACAGAGTACATGCTAGCCTAGTCTATCCATCTTCTAAAACTCTCCCAGAAGCCTCACTCAGCCCCTCCTGCTACATCTCATGGCAGCCGAGGCGCGCTCCCTGCTGCGGTGCATCATCGGCACGTGACCAGAACGAAGGTGGAGGGTAGAAGGTACTCGCTGCAAGGTGTAATTCCAATGGCAACTGACGGAGATCCTAAATTATTAGTCATCTAACACAGTGTCTGACAAATAGCTCAAAAATGTGTAAAATCACAAATGAAACAACTTTTTACCAAGTTTACTCCATAAGACAGTTTCCCAATTTTGTTCAGGAAAAAAACAATCTACTGAATAGCACAAATCAGTAGAAGGTTCAATTGGAGCTGATGTCTTCTATTTATTACTATTATTATTTTTTTAAAATCACCACTCAGCTGATGGTTCCAACTTTGAAAAGGAAATCTGCTTGATATGCAACCCCTATCATTTACTGCCTTACTTTAAATATAAAAATGAAAAGCACCAAAATACAAATATTCTCCAATTCAACTGTTCAAGGATATATGGTTACCTTAAACCAGCACAGATTTTACAAAACTATATGGATGGGTTAAGACAGGATATAGAATGTGTGTATGTTTCACAGTAATACGCCCTGGGCTTCTAACAACAGAGTAGTGAAGAAAGTACTTCTCAGGCCACTGTGATATCCATCCCACCCCCCAAATTTTTATCTCCACTGTATAGATCCCCTGATGTCTTTAAACATTTAGTTTTTTTTTTTTTTTAATGAAAGCTATCTGTATTTCAAAGATTTTATTTATTTGACAGAGAGAGACAGCGAGAGAGGGAACACAAGCAAGGGGAGTGGGAGATGGAGAAGCAGGCTTCCCGCTGAGCAGGGAGCCCGATGTGGGGCCCAATCCCAGGACCCTGGGATCATGACCTGAGCGGAAGGCAGACGCTTAACAACTGAGCCACCCAGGCACCCCTAAACATTTAGTTTTTAACTCACACCCTTTCTTCAGATTCCTGGCTCACCAAGCGATCATATTATTTTAAGATCACTTTTGGATTGGGGCACCTGGGTGGCTCAGTCCATTAAGCGGCTGCCTTTGGCTCAGGTCATGATCCTGGGGTCTTGGGATCGAGCCCCGCATCCGGCTCCCTGTTCAGCGGAGAGCCTGTTTCTCCCTCTCCATCTGCCTGCCACTCTGCCTGCTTGTGCTCTCTGTCAAATAAATAAATAAATAAAATCTTAAAAAAAAAAAATCACTTTGGATTGCCTTCAGGGAAATGATGTGTCAGACTGGCAGAAGTATACACTTCACCTAATATTTAAAATTCTTAATGTAAAAATCTGTGTGTGTCAGGGGCCCCCCAAAACATCCCCAGGTTTGGTGGTGATTTGCAAATAAGACCAACAGAACTCAATACAGAGTCATACTCATGGTTATGATTTATTTCAACATAAGGATACAAAGTAAAATCAGAAAAGGGAAAAAGGCACAGGAAAGCAAAGTCCTGAGTAAATCAGGTGCAAGCTTCCAAGAATCCTCTCCCCAGGGAGCCTCACAGTGCACTGAATGGCTGTAGCAATGAGTTGTGACAAGAAGTATGAAATGCTGTCTACCATGGAAACTCATTAGAGACTTAGTGCCCAGGATTTGTAATTGGGAGCTGGTAACCTAAGTACCCTCTGCCTAGCATTTACCAAAGTGAGGAAAGCATGTGCTCAGCATAAATCATACTATTTGCATAACAGTTTAGGCACAGTGAGTCATTCTTAAGAGGGGATGGTGGGAACCCTCCCCAAATTCAAGTTCCCAGACACTGTCCAAGGGTGACCTTGAAATGAGGCCGTTCTACAGATAGTTGTCTCAGGACTGCTATGTCAACTCTTTTCTGTACACCTTGTGATTCTATATGGAACAGTCATGAGTGATTTTTAATGTTACTTAGCATCCAAACTTTATCTCTAGGATATAAGACCAAGTTTAAACATGTAAAGTGAACCACTGTGGGGATGGTAAATGCCACGTGGCAGGAAGCTGTTACTGTTACACGCAATGCGGTATACCTATCCATTCAATCTTGTTTCCTTTCTCACCCATTTAAGACATATTCTTTCTTGCTGCTATGAACCAAATCTATCTTAGGACGAGAACTGAGAAAACAAACATTTGGGAATGACATTCACAGAAAATAGGATAAACAAACTATTTCCCCCTCTACCCATGTTTTAGGAATGCAGAATGTAAACTAAATTTCCTCTGTCCAACAGGTGACATTCTATTTTTGTGCTGGTGCCTATCACCAGAGCCATATTAATGAAAAGCTACTGAATCTGGTTTTGGCAGAGTCGGTATGCAAATTTTCTTTCCCTTCTATTTACACACAAATAATCTGCTCTAAAATATTATAGGTAAAGTCACCTGAAGAAAGCCACAGAACAGACTGATCTGTGAAAGAGGTGAGATTAAATGAAGTTAAAAATCCTACAGAGCTAAGTTAATATAAGTAGGGTGCCTTTCCTTCTATAGTTACAAGGTTCTTCCATAAATGACATTTGATCTATTTTTTTAATTCAAGTACAATTAACACACAGTACTATATTAGTTTTGCGTGTACAAACAGAATGATTCAGCAATTCTATACATCTTAGTGTTCAAGGTACTCATAATCTCCTTTTATCTATTTCACCCATGCCCCCACCCCAGTGTTCTGGTAACCACCAATTTGTTCTCTGTATTGAAGAGTCTGTTTTTTTGTCTCATTTCTTCTTTGTTCATTTGTTTTGTTTCTGAAATTCCACCTGTAAGTGAAATCACACGGTATTTTTCTCTGACTTATTTCACTTAGCATTATACCCTCTAGGTCCATTCATGTTGTTGCAAATGGCAAGATTTCATTCTTTTTTATGGCTGAGTAATATTCCAGTGCATATATACCACATCTTCTTTAACCATTCATCTATCACTGGACACTGCAGCTGCTTCCATTTTAATACTGCTGCAATAAACATAAGGGTGCACAGATCTTGTTTAATTAGTGTTTCTGTTTTCTTTGGGTAAATACTCAGTAGTGGAATTACTGGATCATATGATGATTCTATTCTTAATTTTTTGAGGAAACTCCACAGTTTTCCACAGTGGTTGCATCAATTTACATTCCCACCAACAGTGCACAAAGATTCCTTTTTTCTCCACCTCCTTGGCAACACTTGCTATTTCTTGTGTTTTTGACTTCAGCCATATAGTTACAAGGTTCTTCCATAAATGATAAATGAGAGCTGACCTTTTTTTTTTTTTTTTTCCAATGCAAGGAAGTGAACCTTTCCTTTCAGTTTAGCAACAGTTAAGTGTCTGTATGCCAAGCAATTTCAAGCCTGGAAACATACATAACAATAAATCACATACTTTGTTGAAATAAAAAAAAGAATGAGGTATGTCCATGTACATAAGTCAAGATATATTGCTCAGGGAAAAGTTTTAGGATGTTATACCAATGATCCCATTTTAACAAAAACAATATACCAAAAATACCCCTCTCCCCAACACATGTTTTTTGCACATCAAGAACAAGGTGTGGAAAACCATATTTGTCTCTGAGGTAGGAGGGCAGTGGATAGGGAAGGTGGGTGTTTTTTCCCCTATAGTTGTAAGATGTTTAAAAAATTTTTAAAGTATTTATTACTTTTTAAATCTGAAAAAATAATTTTAAACTTCAAAAAAAATTCCAGATGGCAATAACTTAATTATAAAAACTGTCACAGAGCTATAACCATATAATGGAATTTTTATTCAGCCATAAAACGAGTGAAGTACTGATATATGCTACAACATGGAAGAATCTTGAAAATTTTATGCCAAGTGAAAGAAGCCAGACATAAAGGACTACATATTGCATGATTTCATTTATTTAAAATGTCTAAGAAAGCAGATTAGTGGTTGCCAAGGATGGGGGAGGGGAGAATGGGGAGCAACTGCTAATGGCAGTTTCTTTCCCAGGGTGAGGGAAATGTGTGAAATACTGTTGTAGCCCAGTGGAGTTAGAACAAAATTATTTAGTGGACTTGAATCCTCCCAATCATTTCTCTTTAATATAGACAGCTCTCACTTTGTATTAGTTCCTATATGCACGAATTTCATCACCAAGGTTTAGTTAAATTGGGCCCCCAACAACGTGGTTCAAATTTAAGTTACCACAGTATATTTACTGTAATTAAAAATTACAAGTATACAAGTCACTACATAAACAAAAGGTGCAGCATCATAATCAAAAACCAATCACATTACTTCTTTCAAAGTCTTGTAGGGATGGGTCATAGCATATTCGTTACTAGGTTTACACCCAGACAACAAAGTGTATAGTTGTGTTGCCTCCTTATCTTTTAACAATAAACTCATGTTGAAAAGTGGTAAAACTGGAAATGAAATTCAAATAAATATATAGGGGCACCTGGGTGCCCCTATAGTCGTTAAGCATCTGCCTTCAGCTCAGGTCATGATCCCGGGGTCCTGGGATCGAGCCCCGCATCGGGCTCCCTGCTCAGCGGGAAGCCTGCTTCTCCCTCTCCCACTCCCCCTGCTTGTGTTCCCTCTCTCGTTGTGTGTGTGTCTCTCTCTCTGGCAAATAAATAAATAAATAAATAAATAAAATCAAAAAAAAAGAAAAGAAAAAGAAATATATAGAAGAAATGGCTGACTGCGGGATGTGGATACTGCTGCCCTTGGAGAGACTCTAGATATGTAGCCAGGAAACAGACTTAGTGACATAAATAAGGAAACTTATTGACATATATGAGGAAAGTGGTTGTGGTGAAAAGAATGCAGATATCCCAGAGGAAGTGATGCTGGCAAAAATCTCAGTAAAGAAGCTCACAGAGACATCTTGCAACACTGAAAGCACAAAGGAGAAAATGTTGGAAGCTGATCCAAACTCAAGAAAAAAGGTAAATCAGAATCTTAGCATATTCCTCAAACTAGCATTTCTCAAAATGCAATCTGGAATTTCTAGATAACAAGATTTGTGATGTCTTTAAAAATGCAGATTTTTGGACCTGCCAAGCCATAATCAGTCTCTGGGATGGAATTAAGGTAACTGAACTTTTTATTTCCTTTCCAAAGCTTAAGGAAAAGCTGGACCATTTGGACTATACAAAAATGCTAAAATGTCCAGCAGAAATTTTTTAAAAAGGGAAAGAATATTTTAAACATTAAATGGCTAACTTTCTGTATTTTCAAAGAGTTTACAGAATCAAGAAAATGTTATGAAATTACAACAAAGAATATACCAACTCAGAAGGAAAATAACCTCATATCCTACACACTATGATTCTGATAAATCTATCCATGTTTTCTTCATGTATTTTGGCATTATTTTTCACTTACTTATTAAAGTTCTTGTCACCTAAGGGGCGCCTGGGTGGCTCAGTTGGTTAAGCGACTGTCTTCAGCTCAGGTCATGATCCTGGAGTCCTGGGATCGAGTCCTGCATCGGGCTCCTTGCTCAGCAGGGAGTCTGCTTCTCCCTCTGGCCCTCCCCCCTCTCATGTGCTCTCTCTCTCTCATTCTCTCTCTTTCAAATAAATCAATCTTAAATTTTTTTTTTTTTTTAAAGTTCTTGTCACCTAAAATTTGTTATGGAGTAAAAATCTGTATAGTTAAGAACCTTACCCACAGAGAGGTCTGGCATCTGCTCTTGCCTACTGGAAGGTGACTGCCAGGCCCCAGAATGTCCTGCTTCATATGAGTGTCTTTGCCTAGGGGCTCTGACCACTGGACAGTCTAACAAGTTGATTTATGATGAGGGCTTTTGGTGACCCAGTGTCTGTTCTGCCTCTGAAGGAACTAGAGATTGAAGATATCAGGCCCTCCTGAACTCTGCCCTACATGTCTCTCCCCTTGGCTGATTTTAATCTGTATTCTTCCCCTGTAATCACGAATATAACAGCTTTCAGTGAGTTCTGCGAGCCCTTCCTGTGCATTATTGAACCTGGGAGAGCAGTTTTGGAACCCACTGAACATGCAGTCACACATGAGAGCAGTCTTGGGAACTGTGCCCTCTAATTCCTGCCATACCCTTTCAGATCACAAAAGTAAATCACCTTGGGCGCCTGGGTGGCTCAGTTGGTTAAGCGACTGCCTTCGGCTCAGGTCATGATCCTGGAGTCCCGGGATCGAGTCCCGCATCGGGCTCCCTGCTCGGCAGGGAGCCTGCTTCTCCCTCTGACCCTCCCCTCTCTCATGTGCTCTCTGTCTCTCTCATTCTCTCTGTCTCAAATAAATAAATAAAATCTTTAAAAAAAAAAAAAAGTAAATCACCTTATGAATAATATGCAAGGCTTTCTCTGACCACTCTATTAAAAGGGCCTCCTAAACTCAAGCCCATTACTCCCCTATCCTCTGCTTTTTCTTCCTACCAAGAATCACTGTCTGGCATTCTACTAAATCTGTTTATCATCTGTCCCCTCTTCTGTTCACAGCTGAATTTCCGGCACTTTGAACAGCACGTGGCACATAGGAGTACAACTAAAATTTGTTGAATCTATGGTGTAAAAACACAATGACAGCATTTTTCGCCACACTTTTCTTTCTCATTTCCACAGAACAAGTACCTCTCCTGCTACTAAAGCAAAGACAAAACTGCACTGAGCCAATTCTGAGCCAGTTCTCCTACCTCTTTCAAAGGTAGAAGAAACTTTGTAACTTCTTTCCTCTCTATGAAATGGAAAGAGCAAAATTAAAGGAGAGCCTATACACCACCTCAGCACATTAAAAAAACTGCATGCTAAAAAGTCACTTCAAAGTTTCATAGAAGACTACACGGGCGAGGGGCGCCTGGGTGGCTCAGCTGGTTGAGTGTCCGACTCTCGGTTTCTGCTCAGGTCATGATCTCAGGGCCATGATCTTAGGGTGGTGAGATCCAGTCCCATGGGGGGCTCTGCAACGAGCGAGGAGTCTGCTTGAGATTCTCTCTCCCCCTGCACCCCCCTCCACTGCTGGTGCTAAGAATAAAGAAATAAAATCTTAAAAAACAACAACAACCCTGAATTGGTGAGGACACAATCTCACCTTCCCAAACCATTCTCAAAATAAAATGACTGTCTTTGTATAAAAGATTAGGGGCGCCTGGGTGGCTCAGTCAGTTAAAGCATCTGCCTTCGGCTCAGGTCATGATCCCGGAGTCCTGGGATCAGGCCCCACATTGGGCTCCCTGCTCAGCAGGAAGCCTGCTTCTCCCTCTCCCACTCCCCCTACTTGTGTTCCTGCTGTCGCTATCTCTGTCAAATAAAATAAAATCTTAAAAAAAATAAATAAAATAAAACATTATTTAGCAGATCTTCAATGGAATTTGCACACTTTCGTTGTACTATATCATAGTGCTATGTAGTACAAGTCAGTTATCTCAGATTGCACTGCAAGATTATCATTTAATTCTTTTGCTCAAGTTATTTCAGTCAAAGGGCAGTTTGCAAGTCACAATAAACTGTCCCAGACTACAAGAGACAGCAAACCAACTCTAAGCTTCAGCTTCCCCATTCCCTAGAAAAGTAACTAAATCTGTAATAAGCTGACCTCATTACCTAGCTTAATATGATTATTAAAGAAATTTAGACTTGAAAAGTAATGTTATAGGAAGTATAGACAAGATTTAATCATTAGTAAAGGAATAGTGTGAAAGAAAAAATATATATATTTTAAAGATATTTATTTGAGGGGTGCCTGGGTGGCTCAGTCGTTAAGTGTCTGCCTTCAGCTCAGGTCATGATCCCGGAGTCCTGGGATCGAACCCCGCATCGGGCTCCCTGCTCGGCGGGAAGCCTGCTTCTCCCTCTCTCACTCCCCCTGCTTGTGTTCCTTCTCTCACTGTGTCTCTCTCTATCAAATAAATAAAATCTTTAAAAAAAAAAAAGATATTTATTTGACAAAGAGACAGCGAGAGCAGGAACACAAGCAGGGGGAGTGGGAGAGGGAGAAGCAGGCTTCCCACGGAGCAGGGAGCCCGATGAGGGACTCGATCCCAGGACCCTGGGATCACGACCTGAGCCAAAGGCAGATGCTTTAATGACTGAGCCACCCAGGAGCCCCTGAAAGAAAATATTTCTTTATGCAAGTTACTTTAAAGAACCAACATCAGGTTTACATTTAACTTACATTTACATGAAGGAGGATTTTAAGGAAATCAGTTCAAAATTCCTATTTAATCTAAAGTAAACTCAAATTCTCATACACAATAGACTACGTCTATGATTTTAATGCCATTCTTCTTAGAAACTAAGTTCAGAAAATAAATATAGTTTATATAGTCTAAAACACAGTGATTGTTTTGGCATTAATTTTATCTTCAAAGTCTGGTATTTGGTTTCCTTTTACCAAAGAAGGACTTCATTCACTAAGTCCCTCAGTATTTATCCTGAAGAAAAGATGGCAAAGAAAAAATTTCTGCAGGTCTTCAAATTAGAATAGAAGGCATATGCTACAAAAAAACTATTCTATGTAGAAAAAGTATATATAATGTAGACTCATTTATCTACAGATATTGTTTCACACATCATATATAAAGTCGAGAAATGAACTGATTTTTAAGTCTGCTCTAGTCATTAGCAGTTCATGTTAGTCTGGTTTGCTTCAGTTTCTTTACCTGTCTGTTGAGAGGCTAGCTTAGGTAACTGTGGAAAACGACAATTGGTTCAGTCACCTGAATTGGGTTTTAACCTCATACTCCACTGTAATCAGGTCATTCTGTGTTATAGTAAGAAAAGAAAGAGCTACTTTCTACATCACTGCATTTTAGACTCTGTCAAATGAACCACCGAAGCTTAAGGGAAATTAAAATGAAGTACCAGTTAGGCTTTCTGGCTGTTAAGACCACTAATTTTTAGCTAAAATCTGTCAAAAAAAAAAAAAAAAGTAATCCAAGAGAATTTTCTCTATGCACAAAAATCATTTTTACTAGAATCTAGTTTTCATTAAGATGGTTTCAGGCATTCAGGAATTTAAGCATCCTATTTCACATTAATGAGGTAAGTAATATCCTAATGATATTTCTATTTTAAGGCTGAAGCCACAACCCAGAAACCTATCTATTAGTCTTATATAATATTTATGTATTTATATTACTACAAAAGCCTCAACATTTTTCTAAGTAGGCACTTTATAATCATCAGAATTAAGATCTTCGGGCACACAAACAGGCTAAATTTCCCTATCTACTTAGAGTATCATTACTGAGGTTCTTTAGTATAAAATAAAGTTTATTACGTAAAGAGCCTAAAAAGTTTCTCTTCTGCAATGCTATCAAGAGTTAAATATAGTTCTAGTCACACAGTGTCCTGAACAGTGCCAGACTGGCTCTCGAGGCACACTAAAAAAATTACTGTACACACTGCTGTTGCAGAAATGAATCACAGAAACAGTTTCTCTATATACATAAATCAAATTTGCAGTTAGCTTCAAAAACTGGACTGCTAATTTAAGAGCTAGTCCTCTCAGAAGATGTGCCTTACTATTTTATGTAAACAATTTCTTTCTGCACAGAAATTAACCTCGAAGGACAGGACATCCATACCCATATTTTTGTAGTTCTTCCCCATTTGGCATTAGGATGGATCTTATTTTTACCACTACCTCAAAATAGGGCTTTTATCAGTACTACTTTGGTCTCAATTTCAGCTGACTCCTTCGGTTTTTAAGCAATCTGATTTAGAACAGGAATTTAATTTTTTTAAAAAAGATTTTGTTTATTTATTTGACAGAGAGAGACACAGTGAGAGAAGGAACACAAGCAGGGGGAGTGGGAGAGGGAGAAGCAGGCTTCCCGCCGAGCAGGGAGCCTGACTGACGCGGGGCTCGATCCCAGGACCCCGGGATCATGACCTGAGCTGAAGGCAGACGCTTAACGATGAGCCACCCAGGCGCCCCGAAAAGGAATTTAATTTTGAGGGGAAAAATCACCACCATATAATGCAACTTCCTATAGAGTAATATTTTCAACAGACTCTACAAAATTCATGTTATTTAAAAACAAAACAAAAACCAATCCGGTCACAAAGAATTAAACAAAAAGAGGATTTGTGTTAACTAGGTTTAACATTTTATTTTTCTTTAAGCCTGCCATTCTTGACCTGGAAAGGTAGAGGAGGCATTAAGGAGAGAAGGCAAGGAGTTTAAAGTTACTTCACAAAATTGCTACTAGTCCTAGTACTTTGTGCTTCATATAACAGGGACCACATGAAATACTGCAACTTTATTTTTCAGGTTTCTACAACCACTATATATAAAACCCCTTTTGAAGTACATTCTCCCTAGAGAAGTCATGTCAACACATCTATTTATTTTGCATCTTTTCCCAGAAGAAAATGAGATGACAGATTTAAAACAAGATAAAACAGCTATCTTTATGTGGCTTTTCCTAAAATAGCTTATTGCTTAATGGTACTTTACACAGATGGTATTTTAATATTCACAAGCATCCTAGGAGATAGGCAAATAATATTACACTTGTCTTACAAAAAAGGCATCAGAGGTGAAAGAGACTGGGTGGAGCCAGGGTTTGAACTCAGATACACAGAATACCAGAGTTTACAGTAAGTAAACATTACACTTGTCAGGAAAAAGAATGTTAGGGATAAGGACATAAAATGGAACCAAAGACTAAGGTTAGAAGATAGAATATATATGCCACCAAGGAATGCCACAGTGGCTAGAAGACGGTTGTAAAACTAAGCTCTGCTCAAAAGGGTACAGAGAAAGGAATACTACACTTCTGCATTCCACTGGCAACAAGGGGTGGAGGCCAAAGCTTAATGATCGGGGATTTTCACTTATAAATTCATGTTTAGGAGCGCCTGGGTGGTCAGCTGGTTAAGCGTCCGACTCCTGGTTATGGCTCAGGTCGTGATCTCGTGATCTTGGGGTGGTGGGATGGAGCCCTACACTGGGTTCTGCACTGAGTCCCCCTCCCTCTGCACGGGCTCGCTCTCTCTCAAATAAATAAATAAATCTTTAAAAAAATAAGAGTTCATGTTTAGTGGATAAGTACAATTTTTTTTTTAAGTGAGGAACATAAAAGCTTAAATATAGAGCTGTAAGATCCTAGGGATTGGTAGTCCTATTTATTTAAGAGCTGAAGTACAAATAATCTCTCTTGACAAATACAGAAAGCTTCCTCAAGATTTAAGTGTGATTGAGGGGTGCCTATCTGGCTCAGTTGGAGGAACATCTCACTCTAGATCTCAGGCTTGTGAGTTCGAGCCCCACGTTAGGGGTAGAGACTAGTTAAATGAATAAAACTTAAAAAAACACACACACACACAAAAAACAAACAAAAAGACTTAAGTGTGATTGAGAAGCAGTACAATATTCTTCTCTAGGAATGTATCTTAAAATTATTAGAGAGTCAAAGGGAAAAATTGATTCAACACGAACTTTGTCCATAACTTCAAGTCTATATCTAACGTTCATAGCAAGGCTAACAGACTCAAATAATTTCAAAACTAGGTATTTCAAAATTTAATGCTGACACTAGACCTTGAGAGAGCAATTTAAAATGTAAATTTTAAGACTCATGAAATTATAGGTTATCAAACAAGAAAACTGAATGTCGACTTGAAGCTGTAAGTAATGTTCATTCTCTCTCTCAAATAAGTAAATAAAATCTTTAAAAAAATAAAAATAATGTTTGTTCCAGAAATAAAAAAAATACTATTAGCCTGGCAGTTCTATTTACAGAAATTCTTCTGTGTTAACAAAGAGTTACTTAATATATAAAGGTCTTAGGTAACATTATACTTGTTAAAAACACTATTCTAACTTAATATTAGCTATTACTCCTCCATCTCTAAATTGCATAATTTTAAGAGTGCCCTATTATTTACTTCTCCAATGCATTTCTGAGGCATTCTGATTTCCAAACACAAACTATCAAAAAATCTTAGATTATGCCTTAAAAATACAAACCCAACAACATTAAGAATAAATAACTTTGTTACTCTTTCATTTAGCACCTTTCCACATAAAAATGTGTGAAAATTTAGTCCAGATTATAAAAACCGAATGAGAAAAATTCTAGACTTTAAAGATGAAGAGTGTGAAATAATTCCAGCGGTTAAGAAAACAATGGATACAGAATTCAGAAAGTGGCCCAAGATCACCCGATCAAGAACAACTGTAAGCAGTTAACCACCTGCATATTTTATTACTCTTTGGTACAGGAAAACAACCATCACCAAAACCCCCAAACACTTTACATACAATAGAAATAGAAATAACTTTCTGAAACGGGCTACCCTGCACCAAAAACAGTAATCACTGCTGTCAAACTTAAGACACACTGTCTCGTTTTTGACAATCAACATACGCTTCCAAGAGTCAGTGCGAAGACTAGTCACCGTTTATTTAAACCAAAGTCAAGGGGCGCCTGGGTGGCTCAGTCATTAAGCATCTGCCTTCGGCTCAGGTCATGATCCTGGGGTTCTGGGATCGAGCCCCGCATCGCGCTCCCTGCTCGGCGGGAAGCCTGCTTCTCCCTCTCCCATTCCCCCTGCTTGTGCTCCCTCTCTCGCTGTGTCTCTATCTGTCAAATGGGTAAAATCTTTAAAAATTAAATAAATAAATAAAATAAAATAAATAAACCAAAGTCAACCTCTATTTAAAAACCAGTCTGCCATTACACCCACCTCTCTAAAAACAAACGCTTGACACATTCCAAGTTAGTGATCTTTGAAGGGCCCGATTCACTTGAGAAAAACCCTACATCTATTAACAAGTTCATTAACACTAACATCATCCAGGTTAACTTTCGGTGCATTTTCATATAAAAGATTGCATTATGTTAATTTGCCGGCATTCTAAAGCGCCGAGATCGCCAGTCCTCACGTGAAACGTTAGGGTCAGTAATTCCCAGAAGACCGTCGGTGACCCCAATAAAATCTAGGGCGTGGATTCCCGTGCCACGTTTCCCCTCCCATCTACACGGGCCCCTTAACGCCAGTGAAGTGAGCTTCCGGAGGGAGCCGCAGGGTGGGTCCCCAGGGGAGGCAGAGGAGCCCGGGGAGGCCAGCTCAGGCCCGGTCCTGGAATGGTCTTCCCGCCGCCCAGGTGGGCGTCCCAGCAAGGAGACACAGCCCCGCGGGGCCCCGGACCGGCTACGCCGAGCACAGCGCGAACAGGCCGGGGAAGGACGGCCACGGACGCCCCCACCCGGCCCAGCGCTCCCGCATTTCTCCTCTTTTCTCTTACCTTTTCGCACAGCGTCCGCACTTGGTTCTCGTTAAGCTGTTTACACTCGTTCAGCTGCTCGACCCACTGGTCCAGCTCCTTGGTGAACGCCTTGTCGTCCATGGCGGCCCGATTCCCTTGCCCGCCGCCTCCCTCCCCCCCCCCCGCCCCTTCCCACCCCCGCCCCGGGCGCCGCTCCCCTCTCCCGCCGCCGCGGCGGCCGCCAGCTCCCAGCGGGAGAGGAGGGAGCGGGGGAGCGCGGCTGCGGGCCCCTCGCCCCGCCCAAGGCCAGCGGGCGGCTCCCGGCGCGCGGCCTCGAGGAGACCCTCGCCCGCCCGGCTGCGCGCCCCGGGAGTCGGTGAAGGGCGCGGAGAGGTTGGCGGCGGTGCGGCGCGGGTCTTCGGCGCAGCACCTGCCCGACGCTAAACACCCACCGCCGCCGCCTCCCGCCCGCCGGCCTCTCCCGGCTCTCTCGCCCCTTCTCTCGCTCTTTCTCTCCCCTCCCTCTGGGTTTCCGTCATCGCCCGGGCATTTCCGCCGGGAACAGGCGAGCAGGCGGCGCCGCCGCGGCTCGGACGCGAGGAAGGGTGCAGCGTCCCCGTGTGGCTCGGCGGATAAACGGCCCCGGGAGAGGGCGCCGGAGGTGGCTCCGTTTTTTCCCCCTCCTCCCTTCTCTATCCTCCTTCCCAACTTGGGGTCCGGACTAATATCTCCTGGTCCTTCCTTCACATCCTTTTCTCTGTGAACTTAGACCCACCTTGGTCTTCTGCAGTGCTATTTCAGCGCTCTGGGGAGGAATTGGCAACGTTGTCTCCCCGGAGTCTAGCACTCACTCCCCCGTAGCAAGCCTTCAATAGTATTGTTTATTTGGTGTATGAAGTCTTTCTAGGCTTATCTCTGCCACTAACTAGCTGTGGACCCTAACATCTTGAAGCCTCCCTTTCTTTTTTTAAAAAAAGATTTTATTTATTTGAGAAAGAGCGCGCGCGAGTGGGGGGAGGGACAGAGGGAGAAGGACAAACAGACCCCGCGCCAGGGGGGAGCCTGAAGCCGGCTGGATCCCAGGACCCAGCGATCATGACCCCAGCCGAAGTCCCTTAGCCGACTGAGCCCTCCCAGGCGCCCCTCTTTCATGATTTTTCTGTATGATAACAATCTGTGTCCCTTCCAGCTGCAGCATTCTTTGCTGCATTTTCTGCAGTGTTTACTGAGTTCTTTTTTTTTGATTAAAAAATTTTTTTATTGTTATGTTAATCACCATACATTACATCATTAGTTTTAGATGTAGTGTTCCATGATTCATTGTTTGTGCATAACACCCAGTGCTCCATGTAGAACGTGCCCTCTTTAATACCCATCAACAGGCTAACCCATCCTCCCGCCCCCCTCCCCTCTAGAACCCTGTTTGTTTTTCAGAGTCCATCCTCTCTCATGGTTCGTCTCCTCCTGCGATTCCCCACCCCCTTCATTCTTCCCCTCCTGCTATCTTCTTCTTTTTTTTTTTCTTAACATATATTGCATTGTTTCAGAGGTACAGATCTGAGATTCAACAGTCTTGCACAATTCACAGCGCTTACCAGAGCACATACCCTGTGTCTATCACCCAGTGTCTATCACCCAGTCACCCCATCCCTCCCACCCCACCCCCCACTCCAGCAACCCTCAGTTTGTTTCCTGAGATTAAGAATTCCTCATATCAGTGAGGTCATATGATACATGTCTTTCTCTGTTTGACTTACTTCGCTCAGCATAATACCCTCCAGCTCCATCCACGTCGTTGCAAATGGCAAGATCTCATTCCTTTTGATGGCTGCATAATATTCCATTGTATATATATACCACATCTTCTTTATCCATTCATCTGTCGATGGACATCTTGGCTCTTTCCACAGTTTGGCTGTTGTGGACATTGCTGCTATGAACATCAGGGTGCATGTACCCCTTTGGATCCCTACATTTGTATCTTTGGGGTAAATACCCAGTAGTGCGATTGCTGGATCGTATGGTAGCTCTATTTTCAACTTTTTGAGGAGCCTCCATACTGTTTTCCAGAGTGGCTGCACCAGCTTGCATTCCCACCAACAGTGTAGGAGGGTTCCCCGGTGTTTACTGAGTTCTAATGACTTGTACACTCAACAAATATTTATTGAGCAACTGCTAACTGCCACATCCCTTGTAGAGCAGATGCTAAGCAGCCATACTGACTCTATAGAAGGCACATACTACTGCCGCTCGACACAGGTGAGAGGCTGCATCCTCTGTCAGAAGGCAAGTCGTCTGATCTTGGCTTTGCCGACTTCATAGCTGTGTCCTTGGGCAATCACCAAATCTCACCCAACCTCAGATTCCTCATCTATTAAAAGGGCTCAGTAAGGCCTACCTTTTCAGGTTATGAAGAAACATTTTACAAGTGCCTATCCAATAGGACAGTATGAGAACAACATAGTTAAATGCCTTATGCCTCTGGGCAACGGTTACAGAAAGCTGTAGGAAGGTGGCATTTGAACTGAATTTTGAACCTTCTTCCCAGACAAAACCTTGAAGCTACCCGAACAGGAAAAAAAGTTGCAAGGATTTTTTTTTTTTTTTTTGTAAAGAACACATGTGTGAAATACTATGGTCTGGAAAGCTACTTCTATCCACAGAAATAGGTCATGTGGCGGGAAACGAGGCTGGAAGACATCCTGATATCAAGTGACTTGTAAATAGTACCAAACCAAGTGAAGGACAAACCATGAAAAGGTGATGAAGAGAAGGAGCACCTATATCATTTCAGTAGATGTTGCGGTCATGGAGGATGTTAGTCTGTAAAGGTTTAAAGGAGGCTGAATTTCAGCCAAACCTGGAAAGCTCTGAATGCAAATGAGGATGGTATTTTCAATTTGCAAATGAGGACGGTATTTTCAAAGTTCCTAGAGAAAATGGATTGAGAACAGTAAAAAATGCCTGGAGAAATGGAAACTGTGGATAGTGTTTGGGGAGGGAGGTCCTTGAGTTAGAAGCAAATGTATTTGGAATTCATGTGACAGAATATTCTTAGAGTTGGAGGTAGGGAAACAAGTTTGTGAAAATAGTGCTTCTGAAAAGTTTGGTCGAGTTATGCTGTCAAAAACGAATGCTTTTTTGAGTCCTTCCTTGCTGCTACATGTTCTACTTGTATCTTCCTGTTTAATCCTTCAGTAATCTATGACACAGGTACTACTATTATCCTCTATTTTACAGATGAAGAAACAGACATAGAGGGGTTTTAAAACACACCCAAGTCACACAGATAGTAACTGTGGAGTAGGAATGCACAGCCAAGTCTGTCCCATGCTTTATGTTCTATACTTTATGTTCTATGACCTCTGCAGTCTGATGGAAGTCGGGAAAGCTGAGGTTGGTCAAGCAGTCAAGGGACTTGGTGATTACAGTATCAGTTTTTGGTATTTTGGTTGTAAAGGCATCTTACTTAAAAATAAAACCTACAATTCTTTTTTTTTAAATTTTTTTATTCTTATATTATCCCCATACATTGCATCATTAGTTTTAGATGTAGTGTTCCATGATTCATTGTTTGTGCATAACACCCAGTGCTCCATTCAGTACATGCCCTCTTTAATACCCATCACCAGGCTCACCCATCCTCCCGCCCCCCTCCCCTCTAGAACCCTCAGTTTGTTTTTCAGAGTCCATCGTCTCTCATGGTTTGTCTCCCCCTCCGATTTCCCCCCCTTCATTCTTCCCCTCCTACTATCTTCTTTTTTTTTTTCTTAACATATATTGCATTATTTGTTTCAGAGGTACAGATCTGAGATTCAACAGTCTTGCACAATTCACAGCGCTTACCAGAGCACATACCCTCCCCAGTGTCTATCACGCAGTCACCCCATCCCTCCCACCCCACCCCCCACTCCAACAACCCTCAGTTTAAAAACCTACAATTCTTAAACATCTTTCTTTTCTCTTTGCTTCTGTCATGCGTGTATGTATGTGCATGTTGTGTTTCATCTTGTGGAACATAACCATCAACCTCTAATCCTTGCTCATCACTTGCCATATAAAACTGCATTTAATCTTAGGTATGCAAGCCAGTTCTAAATTTCTTTGTTTACCAGAAGTGTTCTCATTTGTATTTGTTTACCTCTTTCCTTTTGGTCAAAGAATTTTTTTGAAAAGATTTTATTTATTTGACAGAGCGAGACAGCACAAGCGGGGGGGGGGGGGAAGAGTAGAGGGAGAGGGAGAAGCAGGCTCCCCACCGAGCAGGGAGCCAGATGCGGGGCTCGATCCTAGGATGCGGGGCTTGATTCCAGGACCCTAGGATCATGACCTGAGCCAAAAGCAGACGTTTAACCATCTGAGCCACCCAGGTGACCCTGGTCAAAGAATTTTAAAATCACTGACTTCAGCAGATCTTTTGCCTTAAAATTACATGTTAGATTTTGTTCTTACACAACTGACTAGGTTCTTTTAAAATATATAAATATTGATAATTTTTCTTGATTTAAATGGTTTTATGCCATTTAATAATATGAAATATGAATCATTTAAATTTTGTAATGTATCCAGAAAGTTATATGCTACATTTAAAATCATACATTGTATTGTTCTAAAAAGATTCTTGTATACCACCATACTTCTCAAAAGATTAAATAAATACCTTTACTTCTAGTTAAAAAACTTTCTGGTAATTGGAAACTGAAGATAGTACTATTGAAATTGACAAAGGGAATTCTGTGTCAGAATCTCCATCAGTAATGATGAAATTAAAAAGACAGAGTCAGGGGAGCCTGGGTGTTTCAGTTGGTTAAGCATTGGACTCTTGATCTCAGCTTAAATCTTGAACACAGGGTTATGAGTTCCGGCCCTGTGTTGGGCTCCATGCTGGGCATGGAGAGAAAGAGAGAAAGAGAGAAAGAAAGGAAAGAAAGAAGAGGAAGAAAGAGAGTGAGAGAGAAAGAAAGTCAAATTGGAAACACTTTATTTGAATTTAAAAACAAATCACTACAAATAAGCTACTAATAAAAAAATCATAGTTCTTATCATTATGATTTTGATACCATAGTTTTCATTCTAGCCAACACTGGTATAGCAGAGATTGCTAGTAGTCTAGCTAATATCCACTGTACAATTCTGCTTGGAGTAAAAAAAAAAAAAAAAAATGCCGTGCTTAAAAAATTACATAGGAGTGGTCATGTGGTGTAATTCTGGCAAAAGAGATGTAAATAGAAGTAGCTGAGAGGAGCTGTACCAGAAAGCTTATTAAAGGGAGTAAACTTAAAATGCTCTTGCCTGGAACTCATTGAAGGAGATGGAACAGCCATTTTGAAGCCACCAGAAAAAAGCAAGAGGTTAAAGACCACACGTTAGGGAGAGCTAAGAAGAAAGAGAAAAAGAACTTGGGTTCCTTATGGCAATGTAAAACCAGAATACCAGTCTGGACCGCCTACCTCCAAACTTATTATCAGGGGAAAAAACCTCTCATATCTGTTTAAGCTTCATTTGGGGGTTTTGTTACTTCTAAACGCAAATCTGTCTGATACATCCAGATACTAGTCATTTTATGCTTTGACTAAATGATAGGTGGAAAATTGTATGATTTTTTTGACAATTAGTGAGCTTGAGCAATTTTTCATATTTTTTGACATTTAGATCATGTATGTGAATTGAGTGCTCATTATTTATTGGGTTTTTCACTTCCTTTTTTTGGGGGGGGGGTCACTTCCTTAGTACTGATTTATAGGCTGCCTGATACACATGTTTCAAATATTTTACACATTGTGTTATTTGGATACAAAAGCGTTTAATTTTATTTTTAAGAAAAAAGTATTTTATTTTTAAGATTTTATTTTTAAAAGATTTATTTATTTATTTGAGAGAGAGAGAGAGAGAGTACAGCAGGGTGGGGGGAGGGAAAGGGAGAGAGAGTCTTAAGCAGACTAAGCTGAGCGCGGAGCCCCACATGGGGTTCAATCCCACAACCCTGAGGTCATGACCTGAGTGGAAACCAAGAGTTGGATACTAAACCGACTGCAGCACCCACGTGCCCCTTTTATTTATTTATTTTAATTAAAAAAAATTTTAAAGTAATCTCTACACTCGACATGGGCCTTGAACTGACAACCCCGAGGCCCAGAGTCACATGCTCCACTGACTGAGCCAGCCAGGCGCCCTCATTATAACCATTTTTAGTAATACAATCCCATGGCATTAAGTACATTCACAACGTTAAGCAACTCTCACCACTATCATCTCCAGAGCTTTTTCATCACCCCAAACAGAAACTCTGTACCAATTAAACAATAATCTCATTCCCCCTAATATACATATACCTTTTTTAAAAAGAAAAAATTCAGTTATTTATTTTACAGAGAGTGTGTGTGTGCAAGCAGGGGAGGGGCAGAGGGAGAGAGAGAGAGAGGGGAAGCCGACTTCCCCCAGTCTCACAACCCTGAGATCAGGACCTGAGCCGAAACCAAGAGTCTGTGGCTTAACAGACTAAGACTTCCAGGCGCCCCTACATATACCTTTATGTATTATTTATCATAAGCTTCAGGAGAGCCCTTCTCCTGACAGCCTAGGAACCTTTGGTGCTTATTCTAATACTCTTGAGTTATCTGGATTATTGATTTAACTCTAATTTCCTTTGATTCTAAGATACTGTGTGTGAGTTTGTAAAGATTATTTATTTGAGAGAGAGAAAGCATAAGCAGGGGGAGTTGGCAGAAGGAGAGGGAGAAATAGGCTCCCTGCTGAGCAAGGACCCTGATGCAGGGCTAGGTCCCAGGACCCCGGGATCATGACTGAGCTGAAGGCAGACACCTAACCACCTGACCCATCCAGGTGCCCCTTGTTGTTAATGGTTGTTTTTTTCCATAGTGTAACATCTCTGAAATTGAGTCCCATCTTACTATCAGTGACATCTTAGATCAGTCAAATCCCTTTTAGAATGAGGGTTTATAGCCAAAGTGCTGTGTTCAAGTTATTTTGGTTTGGTCTCTCCCCACTCTTCATTTCAGTGTGATTATTGTATTCATTTAACAATTTTATTTCTGCTTGCATATAGTTTAAGTTACTTCTATCCTTATTGATTTAATTTTCTTTTTCATATGTAGAACATAATATAAACTTTCAAAAGTAACATTTATCCAAAAAGGTGAATTCAGAAAAATGTTCTTCTTTCCCTTATCCCTTTCACCCAGTTCTCTGTGTACTAACCAGCTTCGTTGTTTTCTGCTTTTTCCAGTGTTTTTTTAATGCAAAAATATGCATGTATATTTCCCCTTCTTTCTTATGTGAAAGGTAATATAGATACTCTCTTGTACCCTTTTTTCAATGTAATATTTCATAGAAAAGACTCTTTGTTGGTTCATATAGATTGTCCTCATTCTGTTTATAATGGCATAGTCCTCTACTGGTGTATGTAACATAATTTGTTCAACTATGCCTAAATGTTTGGGCATTGAGGTAATTGCCAAGATTTTGCAATTACAAATAATATATTTACATTTTATATTTTGGGGGATTTAAATTCTGTTTTTTTTTTTTAAATTTTTTAAAAGATTTTTTAAAAAGATTTTATTCATTTATTTGACAGAGAGAGACAGTGAGAGAGTGAACACAAGCAGGGGGAGTGGGAGAGGGAGAAGCAGGCTTCCTGCTGAGCAGGGAGCCCGATCCCAGGATCCCGGGATCATGACCTGAGCCAAGGCAGACGCTTAACGACTGAGCCACCCAGGCGCCCCTATAAACGTGATTTTTGTCATGAGGAACAGTTGGTGGTTAGTGGGGATACTTAGGCATAAGAAGGCTTCAAGTCATTGTGTTGGCTTCCACTTAGGTTCGGCATCAGGAATTCATTTGGGGTGGTGACAGAAAGAACCTGAGACCGGGTAAAAAGAGAGTATCAAGTCCATTCTTGATCCCTTTAAAAATGTCAAGATGGTCTGTGATTCATTTTAAGTTTCATTTTGTACATGGTGCGAGGGAAGGGTCAGGCTTAGGCATCTATGTACATTTTTACATATGAAAGTCCAATTGTTCTGGAACTATCTGTTCAAAAGATTGCCCCTTCTTCATTGGATTGCCATATATTATTAATCTTCCTACTTACCCGTGTATGGCTTGTGTTCCCAACTCAAGATTTAGGTCTCTGCTTTTGTTTTTCTTTTTTTCGGTGTCTTGAACGTTTCCTTTCTAGTATGTCCTACATATATCATTATGTTTTTTGTTTGTTGTAAGTGATCAAGAAACTAGTTACATTTCAGTGGGTGTGAGAGCTTCAGAGCGACTGATCTACCATTCTGCTGCTCCCCCCAACTTTCTACCCTTCTCTGTCACTTTGTTTGAACCTAACTCCTTTTAAAACACTATAAAGAACTCCCTTGCACCATTATCCAGTTTCAACAATTATCAACATATTATCATTCTTATTTCATCTCCTGGCACTTTCCCTCATTCTGCTTGGGCTTGTTTATGGTTTTTTTGTTTTGTTGTTGTTGTTGTTGAATTGTAAAGCAAGTCCTTGACATTTTATCATTCCACTCCTAAGAATGCCAGTATTGATCTCACCCATACCGTAGCTACAATACTATGGCCATACCTTGATAATAAATACCCAGCCTGTGCAGGCATTCATTTTCCACGTCGCTTCCTGAATCTATCATCTGAGTCTCTTATCTTGTCCCCATAACTGTCTTCTCTCTATTCGTTGAGGAATTCTTGATTTTTTTTCAAAGATTTTATTTATTTGTTTGACAGAGAGAGACACAGCGAGAGAGGGAACACAAGCAGGGGGAGTGGGAGAGGGAGAAGCAGGCTCCTCGCTGAGTAGGGAGCCCGATGCGATCCCAGGACCCTGGGATCATGACCTGAGCCAAAGGCGGATGCTTTACGACTGAGCCACCCAGGTGCCCCTTGGGGGATTTAAATTCTTGAAAGTAGGGCTACTGGGTTAGAGAGTAAAGTATGTAGTCTCATGAGATATTGACTTCTGCTCTGCAACCTAACACTCCCACAGTGTATGAGAGTGCCTGAAAGTTTCCACAGAGCTTCTCCAACAGAGTACACGGTCAAGCTTCTAAAATTGTGCCAATATGATAGGTGAGAAATGGTATCTCGATGTGTTTTTAATTTGCATTTGTCCTTTTTTCATTTTTCTCCCAAACTAGGTTACTATGACTGGCATAATTATGAGTAATTCCCTAGGTCTGGAGCCGGGATGTATCTTCTGCCTATTTCAAGGGCTCTCCATGCAGTATCTGAACAAAATTGGGGTTTGATTAACAGCAAAGAAATGCATTTCTAACTAAGAATGACTGTTGAGTAGGCAAAGAACAGTCTGTCACAAACACAGAGGGTATATCTACCCAAATTTCACTTATGCATGTTTTCTCACATGAGCCTTCAAGGAAATTAAGATGCAAAAATCCAGTGAGTAATTAAGAAACATGCTGGTACATTTATTAGTGCTGATGCTGACAGGCAAGGTAGGGAGTAAATGTCGAGTTGGATGGGTTAGGTGTACCTGGGTGGCTCAGTTGGTTAAGCATCTGCCTTCAGCTCAGGTCATGATCCCAGGGTCCTGGGATCCAGCCCCGTGTCAGGCTCCCTGTTTGACAGGGAACCTGATTCTCTCTCTCTTCCGTGCTCGTGCTCACTCTCAGTTTCTCTCTCTCAAATAAATAAAGTCTTAAAAAAAAGAATTGGATGGGTTATTTTTTTTAAAAAATAATAAAATTATTTAAAAATTAGTGTTGAGATAAACTCTGAGTCAAGATCTGAAAGCTATGAATGATTGGAAATTGGAAACTGGAGGTGCCTCAAGTAATCAAAAACCAGAGTACTGGGTACAAATAACCAAAAAAAGCCTGAAGTGGGGACAGTCTTGTGAAGGACTCTGCACTTCACTTGAAGGGTCTGTGCTAACACAATGTGGTGTCAGAATTGAAATGAATTGCAAAACACCCATTTAGTGTCATGGAATTAGTGACAGAACAGTGCAACACATTAAATTTTTATCTTAATACATCTTTTGACAGGTGAACTTATGACATTTACAGTCTTGGTTACAACTATATTTAGCTTATTGTCATCTTAACACTTTAAGAAATAGTTAAAGTTGCCATAGTTACATAATTTTTTAAGTTCATGGAAATAATTTATATCCTTTCATAGTTTGCTATGGAAATTAACTCCCCACTTTCTTTTGGTTCTCAGATGCACAGGTATACTTAATCCTCTTATTTAATGGCATATGGTCAACAAGTCTGTGCAAAATCCTTGCTTTCCTCTTTCATCCTGGATACAGAATCTCATTTCTCTCCTTGAAAAGTATCCTTTAATGTATTTGACGCATATCCTTAAATTAACCATGTAAAATATATAGTATTATGCCTCAAATGCATATAACTATATTTGTATTGTGCTATGCATTTATTTCCATCTTGACTAAATGGTGACTGTTATTGTATTAAGTATTTAGCTTCTAACTTTTAATGTATGGTATTCCACTATGAATCCACTATAGTTTATCTATTTCCCTAATGATATTATCTACCTTTATGATTTTTTTTTTAATTCTGAGGAGTATGAAGTGGTATTTCATTATAATTTGCATTTCTCCTCTACTAGTTAGTTTGAACATCTCATTATACATTTGTTGGCCATGTGGGCATCCTCCTCTGGGATTTGCCTATTCAAATCACAGGAGGCTCAATATTCTTTTGTTTGATTTCCAGCAGTAAGTTCTGTATGTCAATCCCTAGTTTTGCATCAAGTAACTTTTCTCAGTCTGTCATCTCTCTGTGGAGTTCTTTGAATAGAAACTGTTGTTGCTGTCAAGTCCATTTTATTTTCCTTTCTGTGATTTTTGGGTCTTAAATCATTTCCTATTCTTCAGGCTACATTTTAGTTTATTAACTCTAAGTATAGGTTTGTTCCCTATGAAAAGCAGGGGTTCAGACGAAGATGTAATCATGAGGAAACACCACACAAACTCAAACTGAAGGACATTGTATAAATTAATTTATAAGTTTCAAATGTGTCAAGGTATTAAAATCAAGGAAAGACTGATGAGACCTTTTAGACTAAAGAGAGCTGGCCATGAAATACAATGTGTGTTTTTGTTTTTTTTAAGATTTTATTCATTTATTTGACAGAGAGAGACACAGCGAGAGAGGGAACACAAGCAGGGGGAATGGGAGAGGGAGAAGCAGGCTTCCCGCTAAGTAAGGAGCCCGATGTGGGGCTCGATTCCAGGACCCTGGAATCATGACCTGAGCCAAGGCAGATGCTTAATGACTGAGCCACCCAGGCGCCCTCTTTGTTAATGTTTGAAATCATTTTCATATAATTCAATTATAAAACATCACAATTCTAGCCAGTTTTCATAAAAATATGTAATTATTGAAACCAATATTATCAGAAACTCATATAAAAAGCAAAGGAATAACGGACTTTTAAATTGTAAAACTTAAAGCCAAATAAATAGCCCCTGATCCCATTTTTTTATTTTTTAAGAATTTTATTTATTTGACATCGAGAGACAGCAAGAGAGGGAACACAAGCAGGGGGAGTGGGAGACGGAGAAGCAGGCTTCCCGCGGAGCAGGGAGCCCAATGCTGGGCTCAACCCCAGGACCCTGGGATCATGACCTGAGCCGAAGGCAGACACTTAACGACCGAGCCACCCAGGCACCCACAGCATGTGGTTCTAATCTGGTTCCTTTTGCTATAAGGCCCACTCGTGGGACAAATGGTGAAGATTACATGGAGTCTAAGGATTAGATGGTAGTAAGATATTGGTGTTAATTTCCTGATTTTGATGATTGTACTATTACGTAGGAGAATTTCCTTCTTTGTAGGAAACACACACTGAAGTATTCAGGAGTGGTGAGGCATCAACTCACTAACTTACCCTTAAACGGTTCAAGAGTAAAAGTTTTTCCAACTTTTCTGTAAGTTTGTGACTGTTTAAAACACTTTTTTGTTGTTGTTGTGGTTCAGATCCAAATAGAGGTAAAATCAGTAACCCTTACCTGAAAACAAGGTCATTCTGCATCAATAGGAGCCCATTTTCCAATTTTTTAAATGGGAAAAATTATAATGCACATGTCAACCCCAAATTTCCAATTTCCTAAAATGTAACAAAAACATGATAAATTATCCATGTACAAATAACAGGCTATCATGTTTCAGTGTAAAATGCTTTAAACATAGATTTCTGATCACCAAACAGTATGGTTTTAATAAACAGTAGCTTTATATATAATAGTTATCTTCTTGTCTATCTGCAATTTTCTTCAATGTGCTCTCATCTGGGATGGTACTCATAACATGTACTAGACAAACTAAGGGCTACACATGAAAGATAAATGTGAAAAAAAAAAAAGCCTTTAGGACAAACATGCAATAGTTGAGAAAGGTTCACATTGAGTATTAGATATCGAGATACCTATCCTATTTTTGACACCTGGGGTACTTCTAAAAATGTGATTCTAAATGGTCTATGCATTTGGAATGTCGTAAGACTTTTCTATACATCATGTTGTTAAACATTACATCGAGTTTGGGGGGACAGATTTTTTCCAGTATTAAACTGGCTGAAAAAAATATATATAATGTGAATTTTGGGTGTTAAAAGCCAAATAGCAGCATTGGGGAAATGAAAATAAAAATTCAAAGATATATCATCTCATATCCATTAGGATGACTACTATGAAAAAACAAAAATAAAAAAAAGAAACAGTGGAGCACCTGGGTGGCTCAATCAGTTAAGCATCAGACTCTTGATTTTGGCTCAGGTCATGATCTGAGGCTCATGAGATGGAGCCCCATTGGGCTCTGGGCTCAGCGGGGAGTCTGCTTGGGATTCTCTCCTTCTGCCCCCCTTCCCCCCAGGGCTCACCCTCTCTCTCTTAGAAAAAACTTAATACAGCAATAACAAGTGTTGGTGAAGATGTGGAAAAATTGAAATCCTTTTCCACTGTTGGTGGGAACGTAAAATAGTGGAGCCACTATGGAAAACATTATGGTAGTTCCTTGAAAAATTAAAAATAGAATCACAATGTGATTTAGCAGTAGCACTTCTGGGTATACATCCAAAATAATGAAAAGCAGTCTTGAGGAGATATCTGTGCACCAATATCTATAGCAGTATTATTTATAATAGCCTAAAAGTGGAAGCAACACAATGTTCAAGGGATGGATGAACAAAATAAGGTATATACATACAATTGAATACTGTTCAGCCTTAAAAAGGGAAGAAATTGTGACACATGCTACAACATGGATGGGCCTTGAGGCCATTATGCTAAGTGAAATAAGTCAGTCAAAAAAAGATAACCACTGTAGGAATCTGTTTCTGAGGTATCTAGAGGAGTCAAAATCAGAGACAAAGTAGAATGGTGGTTCCCAGGGACTGGAGAGAGGAAAAGGGGAGTTGTTTAACGGGTTTAGAGCTTCAACTTCGCAAAATGTAGAAGTTCTGGAGATGGGTGGCACTGTCTTCAAAATTGACTCTGTCCCTTTTTCTCTTCAAATGCTATGCTGAAGCTTATTCTGCTCCATATCCCTTATGAGAGGCGGGCTCTCTACCTTCCCTCTCTCATTATCCCAAGACCATTTACTTCTGTGATAATTTCCTGGGCCTATACCCACCCTCTTAAACTTTCTTACAGATCAACTATACAAAATAAAACAAAGTAATGTTCCAAATATGTCATCTATTGAAAATGCACACATACAACCTGCTGAGCCAGCTATGTTACTTCTGTGATCTTCCACTAATTTTTCAGGGCAAAATATTGGGACAGACTAAAGACTAATTTTCTCACCCTGCTTTTTGGGGTCTTGATCTAGGAACCTACAATGATGAAAAAGTTTCTCCTATAACCTTCTGTGAGCACCCATCAAATGGCAAAGTAAAAACAATTTGTTCGTGAATATTTTATTCTGAGTGTTCCTTAGATGTCAGAGTAAAAAAAAAAAAAAATCCAAAAAAGATTTGAGGGTAGGAACGACAATAGTTTACTTTCGAAGACAAAATGAAAATCCATTTCACTCAGTATAAATATACTCCAAGTTACAAACAGCAAATGTATATTAAGCATCTTCTATTGCTCAGCTCAGCAGTGGACATTTGGAATTGGATAATCAGTGAGATATTTCTGGCTTGAAAGCAGCTCAGTCTTTGTTAAGAGTGGGACAGACATGCAAGAAACCAGCCATTAAAGCAAAGTGAGGTAAATAATGTGAGAGATGCTCCCGCTTGCTGTTAATAGGTTTTTTTTTTTTTTAAAAGATTTTATTTATTTATATTTGAGAGAGAATGAGAGAGAGCACATGAGAGGGGGGGGGGTCAGAGGGAGAAGCAGACTCCCTGCTGAGCAGGGAGCCCGATGCGGGACTCGATCCAGGGACTCCAGGATCATGACCTGAGCCGAAGGCAGTCGCTTAACCAACTGAGCCACCCAGGCGCCCGCTGTTAATAGGTTTTAAAAGAAGACTATATAATTCATCCTACTGGAATTTAGGAATACTTTTAAGAGTAAGGCAACCCTTAGCTGAGTCTTGAACAATCTTTTTTGAGTTATACTTATTGAAAAGTTGAAAGGTCTTTAGCTAGAGGAGCTAGAGGAGACACATGTGATTAAAACCTAAATCATTCTACTGACATTGTGTGTGTGGGTATATGTGTTCTGGAGAAGTAAAAGGGATACACATCACACCCCATCTCCTATGGAATGATTTGAGTTGATAAAGAGAAACAATAGACTTTATATCCTAGATAAGGTCTCAATGTAGCATAGTAACTTGGCATTATCCCTTGGCTGAACCCTTGGCTTAACACAGGAGTGAAAAGAAGTACTGGGACATCCCATAGAACATATCCCTAGTTAAAGTATTCCTGGTAGGATTCTTCTTTTATTTATTTATTTTTAAAGATTTTTATTTATTTATTCATGAGAGACAGAGAGAGAGAGAGGCAGAGGGAGAAGCAGGCTCCCAAGGAGCAGAGAGCCCGATGCGGGACTCGACCCCAGGACCCCGGGATCATGACCTGAGCCGAAGGCAGACGCTCAACCATCTGAGCCACCCAGGCGCCCCTCTTTTTTTATTTTTTAAATTGTGATATATACATAACAAAATTTACCACCCTATTCTTCAAGTTTACAGTTCAGTAGTGTAATATTTTCATTAATATACAGACATGGTTTCAAAACACCTTGGTTGGGAATCTGTGGATTAGGTGTCATTAGTTACTTGATTTAGCTGAACTCCCAACCATGAAAAATACATTCACTTCTCAATACAACTAAAATAATCCTAGCCAAAGGACTAAAATTATTTGTATGCACAGGGCAATTATCTTTTAATCAAACATGCAAAAATCTCAAATTACAGTATTGTTTTTGCATATTCTATAATTAAAATTTTAAAAGATTATGTATTAGGTACATAAATTGATGTCTGGAATTAAAAAAGCAAGTGACATGTCAAAGAAGAGAAACTTAAGTCAGATCTTATATTCTTTCCAAACCAACAATACTGGAAACAATTAACTGATGTTCACAAAGATGAGTTGAGGAATAAAAATATCTTATAGGGATTTCTGAATGAATGCATTATAAAATAAGCAAATAATGCTTCCCTTTATGGGGCTGATACAAAGATTAGTTGATGCACACGCAAAGAGAATAGCATACTTTTAGCATAAGTCAGATGTTCAATAATTGCTGCCTGAATCTAAGTGCAATCTTTAACCAAATAAGCTCAATTGACTATACTAGCTTTCTCAAAACAAAGATGTCCATATTTAAAAAAAATGAATCTGGGGCACCTGGGTGGCTCAGTTGTGAAGCGTCTGCCTTTGGCTTGGGTTGTGATCCCGGGGTCCTGTGATTGAGCCCCGCATGGGGCTCCTGCTTGGTGGGAAGCCTGCTTCTCCCTCTCCCACTCCCCCTGCTTGTGTTCCCTCTCTCTGCTCTCTCTCTTGACAAATAAATAAAATCTTTAAAAAAAATGAATCTGTCATAAATCTAAGTTATTCTTACCTAATAAAGGAACACAGATTTTTAAAAATGAAAGAAGTTACAAATCCCAAGATATATGCAGTTTCCTCTGACAAATTAGAATGCAGTGTATTATGAGATTAAGGGTTCCACAGAATATTTCAAAGGAAGCTTCTTACAAACACCAGAGGGATTCTTCAATGGTTACAAGATTCAGAAATAAGGTAACAGTAAAGCAAGCAGCAGAGCTTACACCTCAAGAAATGAGGATTTTGGTCTTACAGAATTTTCCTGTCTTCATCTCTGAGTTCTTTTAGTCTTACTTTCATATTGCATTACTAAGCAACCTCTTACTTTCTCAGTTTCTTTTCACTAGTTAACTAGGAATCTGTAGTCACTGCTCTTACAATTGTACTCATCAGAATTTAAAAAGTGTTTGTCTTTTTCTGCAAAGACGACATCCAAATGGCCAACAGACACGTGAAAAACTGCTTAACATCACTAGACATCAGGGAAACCCAAATCGAAACCTCAATGAGATACCACCTCACACCAGTCAGAATGGCTAAAATTAACAAGTCAGGAAACGACAGATGTTGGCGAAGATGCGGACAAAGTGGAACCCTCCTACATTGTTGGTGGGAATGCAAGCTGGTGCAGCCACTCTGGAAAACACTATGCATGTTCCTCAAAAAGTTGAAAATAGGGCTACCCTATGACCCAGCAATTGCACTACCAGGTATTTACCCCAAAGATACAAATGTAGTGATCTGAAGGGGCACGTGCATCCCAATGTTTATAGCAATAATGTCCACAATAGCCAAACTATGGAAAGAGGCTAGATGTCCATCGACAGATGAATGGATAAAGAAGATGTGGTATATATACATACACAATGGAATATTATGCAACCATAAAAAACCTGAAATCTTGCCATTTGCAATGACATGGATGGAACTAGAGGGTATTACGCTGAGTGAAATAAGTCAGAGAAAGGCAAGTATCATATGATCTGATATGAGGAATTCTTAATTTCAGGAAACAAACTGAGGATTGCTGGAGTGGTGGGGGGTGGGAGGAGTGGGGTGGCTGGGTGATAGACACTGGGGAGGGTGTGTGCTATGGTAAGCACTGTGAATCACAGACCTGTACCTCTGAAACAAATAATACATTATATGTTTAAGAAAAAAAAGATAGTAGGAAGGGAAAAATGAAGGGGGGGGGAGAACCATGAGAGACTATAGACTCTGAGAAAGAAACTGAGGGTTCTAGAGGGGAGCAGGGCCGGGGGATGGGCTAGCCCGGTGATGGGTATTAAGGAGGGCACGTACTGCATGGAGCACTGTGTGTTATATACAAACAGTGAATCATGGAACACTACACCAAAAACTAATGATGTAATGTATGGTGACTAACATAACAAAAATTAAAAAGAAAAAAAATTTTAAATATTTTTATATAACATACACCTGATATTTAAACATACCTCTGTATCCCTAAAAGTTTATATAATTTAAATTCACTAAAAAACTGTTTTGGGAATCTTCTCACTGTGAAAATGGGGGATATAGCCTTTTATTTAGCTAGATTCAGAACTTAAGTTTTAGAGGCACATCTATAATATATATATTAATGGAAGGCAGAGTGATATAATTAAAACGTAAGAATATAGAAGTTAGTTTGATTACCTCCCTGATCATCTCAGCTGATGTATCATCCAATCATTCTCTGTTCCATTACTTTATTTTGCTTTTTCCATATTACTTCTCATGATGTGAAATGAATTACTTACATGTACATTACTTACCCTCTTGAATGGCATGAGAACTGCATGAAGGCAGGGACTCTGGCTTGTCCTATGGAACTCCAGGAAGTAAGAAGTTTGTAGAGTGAGGGGGAAGGAAGGAAGGACATGAAGGCAAAACCAAGCTGCAGTGGAAGGAGGGCTCCAGCAGTCTGTTTAGTCATCTAATTAAGCCAGTTCTTTGTGGGTTTTCATGTAATGGGTATGTGTAAACCAAGGACCAATCATATATCTGCTCATTAGTGAAGAAACACAAAAGGAAAAAAAAAAACAACTGAAACTAGAAGGAATTCAGTTTATTCAGGTAATTCTTTAATTCCAAAACAGTAATATTTACAAATAACCAGGTTTTTTGTTTTTTAAATAATGTTTGCCTAAATTTTAATTTGTTTTATTTTTACTTTTAGAAGTAAAATACATATTTGGGGGGACGGGAAGAAAATGTTCTAGTTTTTCATGTTCTGTTTCAAAGTGCAGATTTTAAAATGTAACTGAATATTTAGATAATGTTTTTCATTTTTTTGGAAGAAATCAAAACTCATGAAATAAAAGTATCACAAGACAGTATTAAGAGAATCTGAACATTGTTTAAAGAAAGCATCCTTTTAACATTTAACTTCTGGTTTACCTAGTAAGAGGCATTTTTAATAATAAATTTGTAACATCTTTCCATAATTAAGCATAAACCAAATGACAAAGTTATTTTTTGGGTAAGAGTATTTGTTTTAGTATCTGTTCAGGAGTTCAGATTTTACAGACTATTTTCAAATAAAACAACTATATGGACAAACCCCCCCTATCCCACCCTCCTCCCCTGCCCATGTTATTTTGATATTGCTTAAATCCTATAGTCTTCAAATTCCTTAGTTCTTTCAGGTGCAGTTCTTTGCTCTTTTAAAGATCTGTTAGAGAAGAACCTTAAGTACTCTGAATTCCATCCTATTTGGTTGTGAGTAAAGAGGCTTATCCGGGGGGTTCTTAGGGTTTTTCTAAATTAAAAAATTAGTTATTCTACAATAAATTTGGCTGAATTGTACTCTTTTTGGAGGCCTGTGCTAGATAACATAAAAAGTCTGCTAACACAGAAAGTTTGAGAAAACACTAATGGCTCTGCTATCTGCATAGATTGAGCCAATGCAAATTTCTTGTCACATTTTTGGGCCCACTAGCACTTTTGAGAAAGATCCATCCAGTTGTATGGGATCTTCCTAGCTGTAATTTTATAGAAAACAGGATTGGGTGTTGGTGGGCAGAGAGCGGTGCTCAAGACCATAGTTACACACTATAACCCCTGTTGTTCTATGATGATTATTTCTGAGACATTTTTTGCTTTTGTGGAAAAAAGGAAAAAAAAAATCTGTGACCACAGCATTAAAAAACTTCTATTTGTGCTGTTATTTAAATTACTAAAATGTGACTAAACATTTAGCATAAACATTTAGCATAAGCTAAAGAAATTATTCTTATTTGCTACAAAATCATTTTTTTTAAAAGTTTGAGTTGTGAAATACAAAAGAAATAATCTTGTGGAGGAGGCTCCTGGGAAAAGGTGTTAAATGTACTTTAATTTCAATACAATGATATAAAACTACTTCAAACATAAAAACTTTAAAAATCTCTACTCTGAACAAACACTGAAAATATACAAACCAAATTTTCAAGTAAAAATTAGAAAATATTGAAATTAAAGGAATTTGTCACATCAGATACAGAATTGTAAATTATATGAAATATCAAGAATTATAAAATTATTGGTCTGATTGAACAATCCAAGTAAAAAAAAGTCCTTCTTTAAGTCAAATGGCACAATGCTACCATAAACAATATAAAAAAAAATAAGACAGAAAAATCTTATTTTAAAGATTTTACTACCATTGCTTAACTTTAATCATATTAAATGTTACATTTACCCTCCTTACTCCATTAGAATAATCTCAAAAGGATCTTTATATTAACAGCTGTGATGGAAACATTTCAAAATATTGTTAATGTTTCTGATGGATATTGAAAATAGCCTACTACCATTCACTAAAATATTGCATGGAAATAATTTTGGTATTTTGGATGTCAGAAATTGATTTCCAATTGCATTATATGATACACTGTTGCATTTAAACATTTTATAAAGGGCTATATGGTTTCTATTTCCTACCACATTCACATATATTTAAAAATGTAAAAATAAAAAAATTAAGGAAAAAATACTTGGAAAAACTTGTTAAATCCCCTTTATTTCAGTAGACAGAAGACTTTTTTCAATGTCCTGGCTGAAAAGGTTCTTGTTGCCATGGAACTGAAAGAAAACAAACCCACAAAGATTTGAGATAAGTTAATGAGGGAGACTAACAGTACATAATGGTATAGTGGAAGGCCTGAATTAAGTTAGAACTAAAAATACTAGAGTTCAAACTGCACATCTGCCCTTTAATAGCCATGGGATCTTAAAAGTTATTTAAGGCTCTCCATGGAGTACTTTCCTTATCTGTAAAAGAACAATAATCTCTACATCTCTCTCAGATATTCTGGGAGAGTTAAATGGAGTAAAGGATGTAATAATGTGCCTCACACACACGGCTCACTTAGCCCCTTCTCTTAGTTCCATTTATGGCGCTGAATACAAGCATCAAGAGCAAAACATCAAAAAATGGGTCAGAGGGATTTTCAGATGTTTAGAAGGATGTAGTTCCTGAAAGCATGAGAGGTGATCTCTATAGATTTGTACTCATGAAAACTAAATGAGGTGCTTATTGCCTCATAATATTTTTAGAGTTATTTTTGAATAATACAATAGGTAATTGTTTCTTTTCCTTTATTTTCACTTGACTAATATAACCAAGTAGGTTAACAATGAAAATTTTTTGAGAATCAAAGCTGGATTTGATTCCAGAAATATCTTTTTAAGCATCACCAACAGCTTAATTATTAAGAACATGAGAAAGCTCAAACTCTGAGAACCTTTATGAAACAATTACATTCAAGATTTCCTATTTCAGAAATGCAAATTTCTAGTTTAATTCATAGGCTTGCCACATCTACTATGTTTGATGTGTTTATTATTATAGCAGCAGCAGTGTGTCAAATTAATCACAAAGGAAAAGCATAGTCATATACTTCCCCACTTCCACTATTTCTTTCTCCTCTCCTCTACTGTTTTTCTTCTGTTTTAGGTAAACAATTTCCAGTCCTGTTTAAACTCATTTGGTGGGCCACGATGGGAAGGGAAAGATACACAGATAATTACAATGCCATATAATACTCACATGCCTTATCATGTGAGAATGGCACACAAAAAGTTCTATGGAAGTACGAGAGGAATTCTTACATGAGAGAACAGTACGAAGTTCAATGTGGCTTGAATACAAAGGTGGAAGTGATGGGAGATGAGGCTACATAAACTGTGAAGGACCCTGCATTTCAAGCTAAAGTATCTGAATTTTATCCCATAGGACATAGTGTCAGTGGCAACTCCAATATAGAGGTGCTGTGATCAGATTTTTAAATTAGAAACAGAACTATGCTAACAATCTGCTTCTTATCCAATTAGGACCAATGAATGAATAAATGAACTCAATTTTTTTCTACTTACTAATTTGTAAGAGAATCTATTGGGAAACAACTTTTTATTATTTTTAAAAGTTTATTTACTTTTAGTAATCTCTACACCCAATGTGGGGCTTGAACTCTCGATCCTGAGATCAACAGTCACATGCTCTTCTAACTGAGCCAGGCAGGTGTTCCAGGAAACGACTTTTTAATTTAGAAAGAAATTCTCTTGCATTTCTCTAAGACCTTAAAAGATAGTTAACTTTACTTACAGTACATATTACCTCTGATGGTTGAATATTGGAGTGTTAATGGATAATTGTAGTTTTTATAGGATTATTAACAATTGTTCTTAAATTTTGCTATACACTGGTAAATATACATTTCAATTTAATTTTAAAAATCGGTGTTCTAATTGTATTTTACAAATAGAATTGCACTTACGAGAAAAAAATTCAACTTCTAGTGGCAAGTTACTAAGTTGTTCTTCTCACTTATGCCCAGATATTATATTAGAATACCAAGAGAAAGGTGGCTTTATCGGATTGAAGTTTCTTTTTCAAACTTGGTTTTTCACTCTATTTTTTTCTCCATTTATCAAAATAATGTATTTTCATAGTAGGAAATCTAGAAAATATTAAAAACTCTCTCCACAATCCCCCAATTTTACTACCCAGAGGCAGACTAGTTAAAATGCTGGTGTATTTCATTTCAGTATTTCTAGGCATTTATTTATTTACACAGGTAAATTTATATGACATAGTTTTAAAAACCGTTATTAAAAACTTATTTAAGGGGTGCCTGGGTGGCTCAGTTGGTTAAGCGTCTGCCTTCGGCTCAGGTCATGATCCCAGAGTCCTGGGATCCAGCCCCGCATCGGGCTCCCTGCTTAGTGGGGAGCCTGCTTCTCCCTCTCCCTCTGCATCTCCCCCTGCTTGTGCTCTCTCTGTCAAATAAATAAATTTTAAAAATCTTGAAAAAAACCCACAAACTTATTTAAACCCTGTGATTGTTGCACTGTATTTTGTGGTATGGATTAACTATAATTTACTTGATTACTTCCCAAAGTTGGGTTTTGTTGAAGGACATATTAGTGATATTACCAATTCTTTTTGTTTCAATCTCTGACAACCAGATTCCCATGTGACAATATAATTCAATTCTGCCTAAGATTTGAACAATTCTACAAGTCTGCACAGAAAAATGACTGCTATAGATCATCACCTGCTATAAGTTTCATTTACATAAATAGACAAAGAGAGAAAAGTAAAAACTCAATAAAGTGAGCACTAAAACTTATAAAACTCACCATAAGTCCAAGGAACTTCTGGAAGTACACCTGAATCAGGAGGGTAAGGGTATACAGCTTGTGGGAATGGTTGATGGGGAGCATACTGTGAAAAAATCGGCTGCTGAAAATTGTAAGAAACAGGCATTTGAGATTGAAAATACCCATTCCCTGGCACAAAGTCATTTGCCTGTGGCTCCCTAGCAAAGTAGCCAAAATATTGAGAGTATAAAAGATTAGAATGTGTATTTTGAACAGTACTTGCAATTGCAGTCAACATCCCAGCAGGAGGTGGCTGTACTTCATATGATGTTATCCCGTGATATGTCTGGGTAAGGGAACTGCCGCTGCTGCTGTAATGATAAACACACCAAGCGTAGTAAGGATATGAAGTTCCAAATGAATGTGCAGAAGAATTATATATTGGGGTACATGCAGACTGTGGAAGTTCATTCCAATATGCAACAGCATTCTGAGTTAGGACTTCTGAATTTTCATTATTCTGTTGTTCAGAAACAGAGTATTCTGCTGTTTGATTTACATTACAGGTTATGTTCCCAGATGCTCCAAGAGGTACAGTACTGGGACTCAAGGTATCCTTCATGTATTTTTCTTTTAACTCAGTTTTTGCAGGCTGTGTTTTATTTACTTGCAGAATAGAAGACCTGTTCTGGATAAATTTGGATTCTGAAGAATTGGTGCATGCAGAATTTTTAATAGATGAATTTAATATTTCATTATCTTGAAGTTCAAAGACAGTGTCATTCATTTCTAAATTGGCAGGGATGTCCCTAACAAAACGGAAAATAGGCTTTGAGAGCACTGATGCATCAGGCAGAGGAGAAGCATCAGTTCCTGGTTTTATGTCTGAGGGAAAAGATTTCTCTGCAGGATTAAGAAATCTCTGTGAAGGCATCTTGTAGTCTTTTGGAAATATGCCATCTACACTTCTTTGTTCACAAATTGCAAAAGAAGAACAATCTTTCTTATCACTCTTTGTTTCAGTAGCACTAAAATTCACATTGCTTTTCTTCATGCTATTTAAGTTTCCCTGTTGTCCAGTGAAGTCTTCCGAAGTATCAGATGCAGTATTAGTTAAATCTATTTTGCCCTCTGACTTTGATGTGCAAGTGTCTGTTAAGTTCTTTAAAGGTAATAGTGAGCCAGGTAGTGATCTTTCCACCTCAACCTTTTTTGGAGATACATGGTTTCTTTTCAGATTTTCAGATGAAGTTGGTCCTATTTCACTTTCACTTTCGGGATGAGATCTTGTAGTCCTATTAAGTATAACACATACATAAAAACAACTTTATATAAACAGAGTCCCCAAAACTTAATTATAAACATGTATTTGAAGTTATTTAGGAGAATTCTTAAGATTTACCTTTTCTCTATCAGCAGTATATATGTGTAACTTATTTCCCCAGTTTTATTCCCTTGCTTTGAACTGAGATACTTTCCCTGCTGAATGTGATACACTCCACATTTCAAATGTATTTCCAATATGTTTAGAAATATATACACTGTGGTCAATATTGTAATTATTTTATGCACTGGACATTTCCTAATAGAGGCTTTTAGAAGTAGAAAACTACATCCAATCTTTTACTATAGTTTTGCATTCATACACTTCCAACTTTTTGATGATCTTCTTTACTTGTAAATGGCTATATATAACTGACAAAACTACCAAGCTCTGCCCTGCCCCTGCCAAAAGGTCATCTTCTTTTATCAGGAACTAGTAAGATATTTTGTCCGTTCAAGGTTGAGAAAAGGAAACACAGACCTCCAAAATATCATGCCAATTTATTATTTATTTATTTGACAGAGAGAGAGAGAGAGAGAGAGGGAATACAAGCAAGGGGAGTGGGAAAAGGAGAAGCAGGCTTCCTGTCCCGCTGAGTAGGGAGCCCAATGCGGGGCTCAATCCCACGACCCTGGGATTATGACCTGAGCCGAAAGCAGACGCTTAATGACTGAGCCACCCTATCATGCCAATTTAATATCCTTGACATTTCTACCTAAATTTAGAGAGTCTCAACCAGGCTGAAGGAAGCATCCACTATGGAAATGTCTAGAGCCAGAGAGTTAAAGGTCTCCAGGATGATTATATTTTTTGGTGTCTCATCAAATTCTTTAAATTACAAGTGGAAAAGAACATGTTGAAAAGAAAAAAAGTAATCACTCCTCCCCAGGCAAGAGATACTAATCTTTGGCCTGGAATTTGTAAATATTTAGTTTCAACTCATGAAACTAAAAGCCCTGTATTTTACTTAATCCAGCCTCTCTAAAAGGCATTTCAAACTTTTTTTTAAATTAAAGATCGTATTTATTTGAGAGAGAGAGTGAGAGAGAGAGATGAGAGAGCACACAGAGGGAGAAACAGGCTCCCCACTGAGCAGGGAGCCTGACACAGGAGTCCATCTTGGGACCCCGGGATCATGACCCAAGCCGAAGGCAGACTCCTAACTGACTGAGCCACCCAGGCGCCCCTCTAAAAGGCATTTTAGTGACAACCAACATCATCATCATCCAATCCTGTACAATACTTTGACATTTTGCAGAAAGTACAATTTTGACTCTATCACATTTCCAATGATGTTTCAGTGATGTCTCAACCCTACACATTGACAGCTGCCTGTAGGGTCACTCTTTTATGCATTCTCTTAGAGAATATTCTTCCATGAACCCTGTATTAATCTTATATTTGGATTCATTCTCCTGCTATGTGAGCAGGAAAGTTTGATTCTTTGAGTAGCAAATACCACCTATATTTAGTTACCAAAACTAAGATGATTATAGAACTGGTTTATGTTATCCCTTTAAAAGCCTATTCATCTTGGTGCAACTAACACAACTATTCAGAGTCTAGAAAAGGATTTTAGAAATGCAGTAAATAAAATGTATAATTAAAGCAGCAGAACCAAGTAAGACAGAAATGAGAATGCTCATCTTTTTTTTCTAGATTACCCATTTTCTTTCATAAAATGGAAAAAAAATTGGACAAAATGAAGCTTGTCATAAATTGAAAATCTTAGAGAGCTGAATGAAATGAGATGGTCAAAATGTCCAGTGGTGCCACTTCATGTCAGAATGAAAAAATACAAACCATGTCGGAAGTTTTTCATAAAAATAATTCAGTTTAAAGAACTAGCCTTTAGTTTGAAATCATGTTCCTCCTATATCATGTTGTTAAACATCCTTTTATGAAACTGTAGTATATTTATAATATATGGATGTTGATGAATAAGTCCCCATTTAGTAATATAAGTTAGCAATTTTTTTTTTTTAAGATTTTACTTATTTATTTGACAGAGACACAGCGAGAGAGGGAACACAAGCAGGGGGAGTGGGAGAGGGAGAAGCAGGCTTCCCGCTGAGCAGGGAGCCTGATGCAGGGCTCGATCCCAGCACCCTGGGATCATGACCTGAGCCGAAGGCAGATGCTCAACGACTGAGCCACCCAGGTGCCCCAAGTTAGCAATTCCTATCTTTTTAACCAATTTTGAAATCTGACTGGTCTATAGTACCAAGTTTAAAAAAGCTCAATCTAATCACTTGTCATATTATCTCCTTTTTAGCAAACCAGTTACTAATCCCCATGAATTCTTTAAACAATGTCTGTCAAATATGAATTTTACTTTATTCTATAAAACATCACTCTTCTCTAACTTACTACTACTTCTACCACTACTTAGAATCTCCTTACCCTTTAAATCACTGAGAAAACACATTTTACAGGATTATACCTTCAATACTTACAGAATGAAGTTCAAATTCCTTAAACCTTAAAGCACTGCATAATCTGAAACCTTATTCTCCCTAACCTTTTTCTTGTCCTCTAAATTACATGTATGATCCAACAGAGGTATACAAATAAATGTTAGTATTGTTCCTTAATATGTGCTTAATTTTGTTTAGTTTGTCTTCAGATAGGGCTGATGGCAACTCTTACCTTGGATGCTCGAATGTTGCCTCTTCTCTGTTGATTTTTGTGACATCTTTCATGTCAACCTATGTTTAAAAATTACAAAGAAAACCTACATTGGTAATGGTATAAAATACAATATAAATATTATTTTCACATCAGATACAATTGCTTGTTGTGTCATCATCTAAAATGCTCGGCCTAAAACTACATTCATTGGGTGCCTGGGTGGCTCGGTGGTATTTAAGTATTATCCTCATTTTACTCTTGATGTGGCGTACACAACTTGTATTCTTATTGGAAGTATGCTTACAAACTGGTTGTTTAGTAAGCATTTTTCTATAAACAGTGAAATAAATGATTGGTTTCCTGGTCTCCAGAACTAGTTTAACTAACAAATGCAATTACAGTAACCCAAGAAAAAATTCCTACTTTTCATTTTGCATATAGGATTCTCTCTACTTCTGAACTGAGAAATTCTCAAAAAGTTTTAAGAGAAGGCTCTGAGAGTAGGTTGTTAGGTTAGTATGGGCTCTGGAGCTAGACTCCCTTGGTTTTACATCTGGGCTCACCCATTTACTAACTCTGTGACCCTGGGAAAGTTATTTAACCTTTCTATACTGTTTTATACCTTTAAATAAGATAACAATTGTACCTACATCATAAAGATCTTGTGAAAGATCAAGAAGTTAATATTTGTGCAATCATTAGAACAGTGCCAGGTACAAAATAAATGTTTTCTATAATTTGTTAAATAAAACGTGTTTATGTAGGACTTCTTGTAACTCCTTCATAATCATCTATTTAAAAATATCTGTCCTATTTTTCCATGTGGATGATAATGGTCAAGAACACAGGCTCCATTAGCCAGTTTTTAATATTCACTACATTAAGTATAGTCTTATTATATAGAAGCTACTTAATAAATTACTAACTTACATTCACATAAATTGGACTACCCCTTAAGAAGTTATATAAATTTATATCCTTCCAAGAAATATCTTCTAAATAATTTTTATTTTAAAAGTAGACATTTGCAAGGTGTTTCTCATATATAGAATATCATGATTCTATATATGAGAATATATAGAATTCCTATTATCTAAAATATAGATAATAGGAATTATTTAATCCAATTCTTTTTTTTTAAAGTAAGCTCTACATGCATCGTGGGGCTTAAACTCATGACCCTGAAATCAAGAGCTGCATGCTCCACTGACTAAGCCAGCCAGGTACCCCCCAATCCAATTCTTTAGTTAGTAAACTCATTTTGCAAGGCAATATTCAAAGCATTCTCAATTTTTACCAATCTGCAAACTACCTGTTTGAAGAGTAGACTTGTTCTCAAAAGTAATACTTACATAGGTTTTGTTTCAAACATTTGTTACCTTTTGTTTTTTACAGCTGGAAACAGTAGTGTTTTTCTCTTGTTCCTGAGAGTCTTCACATTTGTCTACAGTGATAGATCGTTTTTTAGAGGAATTTGAAACATTTTTCATTATGCACTCTGAAATTGAGGGCACCTTCATAAAAGTACTAGATTTATTGATACTCTTCCTAGGTTTTACATGCATATTCATTTTTTCTTTTCTCTTCAGTTGGAAAGTCTTTCTGTTATGTAGCATTTGGCACAGAATAAAGGAAATGGTTAATTCGGCATTTTCAGCACATATTATCTTCATATGTTCAATAGTTTTCATGACTTTCATAATATGAGCCATTTTCCCTAAATCTTTCTGAGGGGCAGCCATTGTATTTTTGAGCAGTGTAGAAAACTGATTGTAGTTGTATTCTAACTCTGTCATAGTGCTTCCATAATTTATGGATGCTATATACGGCACAAAGTCAATATATGTAGAAATGGAATACTCAGACTTCTTTATAAGTTTTTTTATTTCGGAAAGTTCTTCAAGTTCTCTTGAGAGCAAATGAAGAGCATATGAGCAATTAACTGCTTCACTATATTTGTAAATAATATCCAGATCTTTCTTAAGTTCAGAAATAGCAGTCTCTATGACCTTCCAAAGGCAATCTGTTGAGTTATCATTAAGAAATGAAAAAGGAGCCATTTTTTCTTGGCAGCAAACCAGGTCAGGAAGAAGTGACAAATCAAACCAAAGCATACCTCGAAACCTCGGTTTGTCTAGTTTCTTTGCCATTGTGTTTTTAAGAAAGTGAACGGTTTCTGAAAGCATGACAATTTCAATATAGGTTTCAATGGCTGCAGGTTTTAAAATTATGGCCCCATGGTTGTGGTTTCTCACCATGTCCAAAACATTTTCTTCCGTGATAAAAATATTATCTATGTTCTCTTCTTGAAGCATCTGAAAATATTTTTTTAAAATTTCTAGGTGTTCAGTACATCTCAAAGTGAGTTCCTGTAATTTCTTAGAGTCTGCAAATTCAGCCTGATCCAATATTTCACTAATACAACAGATATCTGGGTGTGAAAGCAAAGTACTGTTAAACCTGCAGTCTTCTATGTTAACTGTAGCTTTGTTTATTAGATCATCTGACTTTCTGGAAGGAATTTCAGTATTCTCAAGCCCAATACTGGAAATTTGTTCACTGCTTAAATCTTTAGACAGCATATCATATATCTTTTTCAACTTAGAAAAAGCATACTGATTCATTTTGAGTGGCATTTCTTTATCCTTCTTTCCTGAGTATTTTTTGCTGAAAGACTGTCTCCTCTCTTTCCAAACAAGACTTTTTGCAGCATCAAAAAAGATATGTTCCAGGCCATAAAGAGATATTTTAATACCTACTGCCTCACTGTTCTTAATAAAATTAACTTTTGAGGAGATCATTTCTATGATAATCCATAAATGGTCTTGTTTTCCTGGATAGGAATCAACTTTAGGAGAGTCCTCATACATACCAATCAGCTTTAAAGTACTCTTTCTTAAGGTTTCTAGGTCTCCCAAACTATCTCCAAAGTTAACTCCACAGGTAAATGGAACAGAAAGAGAAAAGTCAAAGCAATCAGAACAACGTTTCATTATTGCTTCACACTCATTAATCTGTCGTTTGTATTTTAAGAATGCATAGTATGAATTGTTTTCCCTTTTGGTTTCTTCAAACAATTCAATTAATTGATCATGATAGTTTTGCAACTCACAGAACGCATTATATTTTAACCTTCCTTGAAAAGCAGGATAGAAACTGGATTGTTGTTGAAATCCACGTGGTCTACCAAGCAGCTCACCATACAATGTTTCATCATACCAAAGCAAGCTTCGGAATGTTGGTTCACCTCCTAAGAGCCTTTTTTTGTTTTCAATGAATTGAATAGTTTCCATTATCATTTGGAGTTCTACCAAGGAGTCAACAGCACATGGTTTTAATTTGTGTTTGCAATTATTCCACAGGTGTTGTTCTACCAATAGTTCTCTTGAAATCAGGATTTGTTCATGAGAACATTCCTGTTTTCTTTCAAAAGCTTCAACAAATAAAGGGAGAATATTTTGACAAGCCTTAGTTTCTTCCTGTAGAATCTGCAAAGATGATGTTTCATCCGCCCTTCTCAAAATCTGAGCTAACCTACCTATAAGAGCTGAATGATTAGCTGAGCAATGTTTTTCTTTTAATCCATTAATGTTTGCTGTAGGATTCTCCTGAGGAGTAGAGGCTTCAGAGGTTTGAGAGTGCATATGTAAAAGAGGCCTATGATTCACTCCTATAATGCCTGGTTGGGAATTACAGGCTATTTCTGAATGCAATGCAGAGTCAGAGTCAGAGTTATTATTAACTCCCCCTTCTTTCTCTCTTTTGCTAAGATGATTAGAAACTGGGTTATTCAAAGAGACTGCCTCAGTAATATCTTCAATGCTTGGATGAGAATCAATCACATTATTTTTAATTCTTTTCTCACTTAAGTAGGAGGATTCTTCTAAGATCTTATTCTTTTGATTTTTGTTCTCAGTAGCAATGGATCCTTCAGTCATGCTTTTTTTGTGAAGTGAATCTTTTGCTTTTTCTGCTTGTTTAACTTTCCACATTTTTCTGTCCTGAATGTCTTTCTTTGCCATATATTTTTTTGAAGAAGAACCCTTTATATTATCTTTTATGAGCAAAGAACTATCATTGGAAAATAGATTCTTCATTGCATTTTTCCTACAGCTTTTACTTTCTTCAGTTACTAATTTGAGACCCAACTCAGAATTCTCAAGAACATTTGATTCATTTGTATCTATACAGAAGCAATTACTTGAAAAGCTTTGTTCTGCTTTTAGAAGTTCCCTTCCACCACATCCTGGCTGACAGTGTGGTACATTGGTGGATGTTGCAAAAGAATCTACAGAAAAAGTTCTCTGTTTATCCAAATAAGATTTTGAAGATTCTCCTTCACTATCTGTTATTGGAGTGGTTGGTAACCATTGAGGAACACTGTTATACTTTTTGTGGGTTATCAGAGTTGGATTTAATGGGTCCATAAGGATGTCTCCTGAAATAATGCCTGGTTTGGAGCTCTGAATGGGAGCTGTCCATTCTTCTATAGGACAATTTACTTCCAGGTTTCTTTTATAACCAGATAAAATAAGGTTATCCGGTTTATAGATATCAACATTTAAAAAGTGCTTCACATTTGATTCTAAAACTGAAATAACTATGTCAGTTTTTACCTTTGTGTGCATTATACAAGTTGCATCATAATTTTTGTCTCTGCTAAAACTTACGTTGTTTTCTTTTATGCAATTTAAAGATATCGAATTACTCTTATTTATTATTTTATTAGTCTCAGAATTACTTTCTTTCATTGCATCCTTAATTTTATTTGCTGAATGGGTCTCAGGCTTTTCGTATTTACTAATGTTAGATAAAAAGTTTGTGCCAATTTGATTTTCTTTTTTAGTTAGTTTCTCATCTGGGCAGGATGGGGAAAACAGACACCCAGTTTTCCCAGAAAATGGCCGAAGTTCTGATGATCTTAGACTTTTCATACTACTCTTGTTAAAAGCTGACTGACTTGTACTTTGGGCTGTAGAGCACAGGGCTAACTGTGATTCAGGATACTCTTGATCACAAAATTCTCTCACATGAATAGTGGTATGACTTCTGGAGACACTGCTGGCCATATTTTTCTTAGAAAGGCACTCTGTGATTCTCTCTCTCCTTGCTTTGTAAGACTTGTGCTTTGATACGTGAGTTAATTTTTTATCCACTTCAAATCCCAAAGCTCTTTTCTCTCCTAGCTTGTCATATTTTCTTTTTAACAAAAAATGTTTAGTGGAATAATATCTTCTTTCAGACACAGAGCTATAACCTTGAAGGTCACAACTTTCCCAGAAATTATTGCATATTATTGCATATGATTTTGGTAATGGGCCCTTCCTTTTTTCTCCTACTTTAGCTATAAGTTGCAAAGACGTGTGAACTCTCCTATGAGCTTTTTTTAAGTGAAGAACGGCTCTGTCAAGTTTTCTGGAAAGGCGTTTGCTTTTGCATAAAGATGCTTCACTATTTAGAATATCTAGGACACTCCTAATGTGTTTTTCTGACTTTGAAAAGGTTTTAATTCGTCCTTGGGATAATGAAGAAAAACATTCAGATGAGTCTTGACTGGTTAGCCTCCTCTTCTTTCCATAAATTTCATGATGTCTTAAATCCTTATGTGGCGTGTTCTCAACCCTAAAAGGTGTATTTGGTTTTCTTTTGCTAATTCTTGATTCTGTGTCCTTTTTACGTCTAGTATTGTTACCATCAGTTTTTGACTTTGTCAAGGAACAACTTCTTTCATTATTTAATGCTGTGACATTAGAGGGTTCAGTAAGCAAAGGTCCACTGTTTTGTTTTTCAGAAGCATGATTCCCTTGTGTATTATGATTCACGTCAAGAGAAAGTGAGATTTCAGATTTACTCACTAGTCCTGATTCTGGCCTTGTATTACCAAATTCATCTTCACATAGAGAATGTGAATATTCACCAGAACACTGGGAATACATTTCAAATCCTGGCACTTCCCCCTCATCTATTTCTGGTTCTGTGGCTTTAGTTATGTTTTTGCAAAAATTATCTTTCAATGCAGGGGATTCAAAAGTGGGACTGAATCCTGGCATAAATATATTAGTGATTTTCACTTGTAAATCTGGAAGTAAAATTGGATTGAAGAGCTCTGCTTTGTCTTTTTGTGGAGAGGAATAAAAACAATTACTTTCCTCAGAGTAATGTTGATCATTATTCTCCCTTCCTCTGGAGCTTTTCAAAACTTCCCTCTCCCCATTATTGCCTCCCAACAGACCTTCCCAATCAATACGAGACTTTAGAGCCTCATATGAGGCCGCAAATTCTTCATACAGAACATTTCTATGGCCAGGAGTATCTTGTTGAATTAGAAAAACATCATCACACTGTTCCGATCCCACTTCAATATTATTTTCCAATTCAAAACTATGAAGAACTGAGCTGTCACTTACTGACTGATGGAATGAGTCATGTAATTTATTGTTATCCATATCCATTTCATGATCAGAAACCTTATGTTTTACTAACAAACCAAAATCTAGACTCTCAGAAGAACAAGTTTCTTTAATCTGGTATCTTTGGTGATCTTCATGATTTGTGCCTAATGTAGGCGGAATATTATCAGCTATCTGTACTGCAGCATTTGAGGCTACATGCACTGAAGATGCTGCAATTTTGGGAAATGCTGTGGAAGCCAAATGCTCTACACTTCTACCTGTATTTTGAGTATCTTTTTGTTTTATGGCAGTGATAGTATCTTCATTTTCTAAAAATGTAGTTTCTGTTGATACATATCTTTTCCGCCAAGTCAAATCAAATGTACAAAATTCTTCAGAACTCAGAATTTCTACATTGTTGTAATTTTTGTTCTCCCTTCTTTCATCTATATTGGCATAATTTTTGTTTGTATTAAAACCCTGCTTCTCATCTTCATAGATATCTACTCTGTTTTCTGTAGACAAAGCAACGTCTTCCTCTTTAACCCCATTTTCATTTTCTTTATCATTATCTCCTTGTTCTTTGAGATCAATATTCAGGTGTGTATCATTGTACAACTCTGCACTACAGAATAGAGTATGACCTTGACCTTTATCAGCATTTTGAAAAATTTCTCTGCAGTCTCTCTGCATGTTCTCCAATGACACTGGATCATTCTCATTTTTCCTATGGATACATATATGTTCTCCAGCTATGCTGCAATCTGAATTGTCACGAGTTGTTTCAATGTCATGAGATGAACTAACTCTATCAATTGGCAGTTCTTCGGCCTGGGGAATGTCATTTGCTTCTTGGAAAGCATTAGTCATAATGCTAACACAGTTTTGATTTGGTTTTTCCAATTTTAGTTCCATTAGTTTTTGAGAAATTGCAAAACTTGTATGAATGTTATTTTCATACTCCAAAGAGGGTTGAGGATGCTTTTGTAAAATCTCCACTCTTGGAGTAAGATTGCTTTGTAATTCCAATGCTAGATGATCTAGCTCGTATTTATCCTTTGTGGTAGATGCAGAAGATTTTGGTATTTCTAATTCTTGGGTAATTGATATTTGATCACAATTTTTTCCAAAAGAATACAGACTCTCATTCTCTTTGTATTCTTGGTACAAAGAAATGTAATTATCTACTGGACTGATTTTTGCTTCATTAGTAAAATCAGTTTCTTTCCACAAAATGTGCTTTTCTCCATGTTCGGAATTATCTTCTGGGCCAGTGAAGTCTCTCACTTTTCCAATATTTTGAATGTACCCATGTATGCTTTCTTTCCTTTGGAGAGGAAAAACTGTAGACATTTGCTGACCAGTCTGATATACAGTTTCTAAATTAGAAGACCATGATTCTTGAGAAATGTGACTACTATATCCTTTTGTACAAGTATTCACTGATTCATAAGAGTTATGTGGTTCACCTTTTTCTTCAGTTAAAAGTGGGATGTTGCTTCTCTGTTGGGATCTCTGGACTTCTTCCTCACTGTGTTTTTG
>NC_058404.1:28399299-28474739 GCF_002201575.2 Neomonachus schauinslandi
CATTGTTCTTAGAGCCCAAGTTGTGAGCCTGTGACTGTGAATCATCAAAAGAAATTTTGAAGCAAGGGGCGTCCGAACAATTAGTAAGAATAGAATGATCACCAGGCACAACTTCAGATGAGGAGGCAGAATTATTTGGCTTAGATAGTAGGTTTATTTCTGAATTAAAATCTAAACTCTTCTCAAGTGGCAAAATCTCATTTAAGCCTGCAATATTATTATGTTTTCCTATGCTTTCTTCTCTCCTCATCAGTCTTGGGTCTTTAATGAGTTTTGAAGTAATAACTGTGCTTGAGCCAGTATTGTTATGAAGGGGAAAAGCAGCAGAAAGACCACTTAAAACATTTTTAAGCTGTGTCAAATTTAACATGAGGTCCCCATTAACACTTTTTCTGGTATCACTGGGAAAAAATGAAGGACGTGAATCATATATATGTACTTGAGAAGTGTCTCTACATTCTGCTAAATTGTGCTCCATCTGTCCACTGTATGTTTCATGTACAGAAATGTTTCCATTTTGCACATTTCCATAGGAATTAGAAATATTTGCATTGGAAGGATTTATCTCTGAATTTAGGGCCCTGCAAGAACAGTTTTCCTGAACAAATGGATCTACAGGTTTCCTGAAATGCTCAAAGATGACAGTAGCATCTTTTCCTTTTCCAATTCTCTTGGCCACTGTACAGTTATTCAGAGAGCACGTTCTTTCTGTGAAAATAATAAAAAAAATAAGAAAAAATAGGAAGGAAAAGGGTTTCTACACTGAACTCTTAATATAAGTAAGCTATGTCACAACTGGTTTTAACTGAAAGTTCATTATGATTATGATTAAAGTAGGTCTCATCAGAAAAAGGAGAGAAGAGGATGAGTGATAAACCAATAAAACAGAAATGATGCAACATGGAACTCTGTCCTGGACCCCTTAATAAAAAAAGTATTTACCATAAAAATTTGAATTCTGGCAAATACAAAGAAAGAGAAAAATTAAAAAGGAGTAAAAGCATGTTGCTGAAAGACAAGATATTTCTTATATTAATTTCCTATATTCATATACTTAATAACAGAATCTACATATTAATAGGCAAAAGTGTTTCCCTTTTATCTACTGTTACTTTGCTTCTTTTCTCTTTGTCAGGAGACAACAAAAACAGAAAGAAAAGGGGAATGAGTGGGGAAACAGAGGAGAAAAGTACAAAAGGTTCCATAGAATCCTTCTCAGGAGCAAAGCAAAGCACTACCCTTGCTCCATAGTGAAGTAAGTATTCCTGCAAATAATATATATAAATAAAAATCTGGAAAATGAAAACAAATTTTCTTTTATAATTTGTAGGAATTTATTCCTACAATTTCATAAAGAACTAAATGTAATAACAAAGGAACTTATAAAAAATGTGTGTTTACCAAATAAAATGTTCACAAAACATTCATAGGTAATACCAAAAAATATCTTTATTAAAACATATTAATGATGAGAAATCGATGGTGAGATTTATGCCGTGTATGAAACTATAATCATATTATTGGGATGTACCATGAGATTCTTTATCACAATATTTTGAAAGATAGCTTTGTTGAAGACCTCCTAATTTTATAGCCACATGTAATTATACTTTTTAATTATAGTAAGCTATAGTGGAAATATGACCATAATAGAGATGTAGTTCTTGAGAGTAGGAGATGCAGTGGACAGACAAAAAATGGTGGATCCCTATACAACTTATAATAAAATAAAATAAAACTCATTGAAAAAAAAAAACCATAAAAGTATTAGAAGAAAAGATGGAGAGATAGTTTTATTATCCTGAGATAGAAACTAAGTACTTTTAAGATAAATAACTGGATACCAGAAAGCCAGAAATTAAAAAATGATGTCAATTACATGTAAATTAAATACCTTAACAGGTCAAAACTCATGATAAACAAAACTTGGACAAACTGGTGAAAAGTATTTTCTGAATTAGCAAGCTTAGTACATAATTACACATATGTTACCGTACATAAAGAGTATGTAGACATCTTCAAAATATTAATATATGAACAAGAAAATCACAAAAATTGTGAACACAAAAAGATGTCGAACTCCACTAAATAAATAGTAAGAGTTGTATTAAAAAACTGCTTAGATTGGGAAAGACTCTGAAGGATATCCTGAAGATGTAAGCACTCATACTCTTCATGGGAGTATAAACTGGTACTAATTTCCTGGAAAGTAAATCTATAGTTTTCAGCAAAATGTAATGTATAATCATCTATACCCAGTAAATCTACTTTTATGCAAGGATTTTTAGTACAACAGTCCAAGACTGCTGAAAGCTAGAAACCTAACTATCAATATGAGACTGGTTAAGATTTCAAGGTATACTATGATGCTATAGTAATCAAAATAGTATAGTACTGGCACAAAAAGACAAAACCTTCCAGCTATGAAATGAGTAAGTCATGGGAATAAAAGGCATAGCATACAAAGTACAGTCATTGATACTATAATAGTGTTGTATGGTGACAGATGGTAGCTACACTTGTGGAGAGCATGGAACACTATAGAGAAGTTGGATCACTATGTTGTATACTTGAAACTAATGTAACATCATATGTCAACTATACTCAAAACAATTTAAAAAATGAGACTGGTTAAATAAATATATCATATCAATAATTATAAAAATACTATATGTGCTATAACAAATGTCTAGAAACATAATGTTATGCAGCTATTACAAATATTAAGATAAATTAATACAAAGCAACAGGGGAAAAGAAACCTAAATCACTTGTTTGTTTAATGATCTGAATTTCATAAATGTATGGTAAATGTATATTAATATATACATAATGTTAACTAACAAAGTACTTAATGTGGATGGCAGGTATGGTTTTTCTGAGTGCCTTACGCACATTAATTCATTTAATCTTCACAACATTCCCATTTTATTGATGAGAAAGTGAAGAGTAATTTGCCCAGGATCACAATTTATAAGGAATAGAACCTTAATCACTAGATTACATTTCTGCTTAAACTTAATAAGGGCACTTTAAGTTTATTCCCATTTTTGGCAGTCTCATCACATAAATGAAAAATGGGAGAACCCAGCACCCTCAATAATATAAGAAACTATAAGAAAATGAAATTATAGGGGCGCCTGGGTGGCTCAGTTGGTTAAGCAACTGCCTTCAGCTCAGGTCATGATCCTGGAGTCCCTGGATCGAGTCCCGCATCGGGCTCCCTGCTCAGCAGGGAGTCTGCTTCTCCCTCTGACCCTACCCCCCTCTCATGTGCTCTCTCTCTCTCTCAAATAAATAAATAAAATCTTTAAAAAAAAAAAAAAAAAAAGAAAAAAAAAGAAAATGAAATTATAGTCAACAAAGCAAACTACCAAATAGTTATTAGCATCATGTTATTCTGTGGTGATGGAAATGTTCTTTATCTATGCTATCCAATACAGTAGCCAATTGCCACATGTAGTTACTGACTTGAAATGTGGGCAAGTATATAAACAAGGGGTGGTGTGAATAAGGAATTAAAATTTTAATTTAATTTTAACTAATTTAAGTTTAAATAGACATGTGACTAATGGCTACTGTACTGGATAGCCCAGGTCTGCAGTACTCCAGAGGGAGATGAATATGCTGATAGTCAACACATGTGGCCTGGACTCTGGGCATAATACAGGTATTCCTCAAAATTTATTACCCTGAAAGGTATCATTGTTTATTGTTTTTTTTTCAAATGAGGTATAATTGACATACAAATTATATTAGTTTCAGGTGTGCAACATAGTGATTCGACACTGAATACACTGCAAACTAATCACCACAGTAAGTCAAGTTATTACCCATCATTCTTTGATTAAAATAATTAGCCATAAGATTGTAGATGGGTAGGAGTAAAAGTAAGGAAAATCCTTATTTTACTGTCTCCATTTTAAGCCTTCTGGCTGAGGGATAATGTGGAGAGAATGACTAGGGAGAAGATCATCAAGAAAACAGAAAATTGAGCAAACTATCAACTAGACCTAACAGACATTTACTGAACTCTCTACCCAACAAAACCCAAATTTCCATTCTTCTAAAAGTGCACACAAAACATTCTTCAGGATAGACCACATGATAGGCTCAATAAATTTAAAAGGATAAAGATAGTACAAATTATATTCTCCAACTACAATGGAATAAAATTAGAAATCAGTAACAGAAAAAACTTTGGGAAATTCACATACACACAGAAGTTAAATAACATATTTCTAAAAAAAACCCAATGGGTCAAATAAGAAATCAAAAGGGAAACTGGAAAATAATTTGAGATGAATGAAAATGAAGACACAAAATACCTAAACTTACAGGATACAGCTAAAACTATAATTTCAGGGAAATTTATAGCTGTAAAGAAGATCTCAAATCAATACTTCAAACGTCCACCTTAAGACACCAGAAAAAGAACAAACTAAACCTGAAACAAAAAGGAGGAAAATAAAGACCAAAGAGAAAATTAATAAAATGGAAAACAGAAAAATAGAAAAAAAATTAATGAAATCAAAAGTTGGTTCCTTGAAAAGATCAACAAAATTGACAAACCTTCAGCCAGGCTGACCAAGAAAATAAAGAGGGAAGACTAAAATTAGTAGAATGACAACTGAAAGAGTTTCAAGATATTACTACTGGCTTTACAAAAAGAAAAAGGACTGTAAAGAAATACTACGAACAACATGACACTACTAAATTAGATAAGTTAGATGAAATGGACAAATTCCTACAAAGACACAAACCACTAAAACTGATTCAAGAAGAAACAGAAAACCTGGATAGAGATATAGTTAAGTGAAGAAACTGAATTAGTTAATAAACAACCTACTCACACAAAAAAGCCCGAATGGCTTTTTAAGATTTTTTTTAAAAGATTTTATTTGATTTAGAGCATGAGCAGTGGGAGGGACAGAGCAAGAGGGAGAAGCAGACTCCCTGCTGAGATGGCAGCCTGACATGGGGCTCTATCCCAGTTCTCCAAGATCATGACGAAGTCATGCTGAAGTCAGACACTTAACTGAGCCACCCAGGTGCTCCCTGAATGGCTTTAATAGTGAAGTCTACCAAATGTTTAAGGAAGTATTAATGTTAATTCTTCACAAACTCCAAAAAAATGGAAAAGGAAGAAACCTTTCAAACTTATCCTATAAGACTAGTATTACTCTGATACCAAAACCAAAGACATCACAAGAAAGCTACAGATCAATGTATCTTATAAATATAGACACAGAAATCTTCAAAAAAATTTGTAGTAAACCGATTCCACCAACATGTAATAGAAATTACACACCACGACTAAATGGGATTTGTCTCAGCAATGCAGTTTACTTAACATCTGAAAATCAATTAGTGTGATACAGTACAGTAAACATAGTGAAGACTAAAAATCACATGATCATCTCTATAGATGCAGCAAAAGGATCTGACAAAATCCAAAACCCTCTCATGATAAAAAACACTCAACAAACTAGAACAGAAAGGAACTTCTTCAACATGATAAAGGACATCAAAAAACCCCATAGCTAACATTATACTTACTGGTGAAGGATGAATGCTTGCCCCTAAGTTCAGGAACAAGACAGGATGTCTATCCACTCTTACCACTTTTATTAAACATTCAACTGGAGGTCCTAGCCAGGGCAATTAGACAAGAAAAAGAAATAAAAAGCATCCAGATTGGGAAGGAAGAAATAAAACTAACTCTATTTGTAGGTGACCTGATTTTGTATATAGAAAATCCTAAGGAAATCACTAAAAAAACTAGAACTAATAATGAGATCAGTAAGGTTACAGGATATAAGACCAATACACAAAAATCAACAATATTTCTATATACTTAAATGAAGAATACAGAAATGCGATTGAGAAAACTCTACTTACAAAAGTATCCAAAAATAAAATCTTGGTAGTAAATTTAACAAAAGAAGCATAAAACTTAAACCATAAAACCTTTACCTCACATCTACTGTGGTGGCTATAAACAAAAAGTCAGATAGTAACACAGGAAGTGGAAAATCCCAACACTCATACACTGCTGGTGTGAATGTAAATGGTGCAGCCATTTTGGAAAAACAGTTTGGCAGTTCCTCAAATGGTTAACATAGTGTCATCATATGACCCAGCAATTCCACTCCTAGCTATCTACCCAAGAGACATGAGAACACATGTCTACACCAAAACTTGTACAAGAGCAATCATAGCAGAATTATTCATAATTGCCAAGAGGTGAAAACAACCCAAACATCTTTCAAATGATGAATATAGTATATCTGATCAATGTAATATTATTCCATAAAAAAGAAGGAAATATTAATACGCTACAACATGTGAGAACCTTGAAAATACTGTTAAGTGAAAGTCACTAGTCATGAAAGGCCATGTCACTTCACATATTTATGACTTCCCTTATATCAAATGCCCAGAATAGGCAAATACAGTTGATCCTTGAACGATATGGGTTTGAACTGTGTGGGTCCACTCATACATGGATTTTTTTCTATTAATATATTGGAAAACTTTTGGAGATTTGCCACAATTTTAAAAAACTCACAGATGACCCACATAGCCTAGAAATGCCAATAAAGATTAAGAAAAAGTTAGGTATTACTGTAAGAATACAGTATATCAAATATATAAGGTACAAAGTAGATGTTAATCACCAGTCTATGTTCTGGGTAAGGCTTCCAGTCAACACAAGGCTATTAGTAATTAGGTTTTTAGGGAGTCAAAAGTCATACATGGATTTTTTGACTGCAAGGGGATTGACACCTCTAACTTCATGTTCAAGGCTCAGCTATACATAGAGACAGAAAGTAGATTAGTGACTGCTTAGGGGCAAGGGCCTGAGAGGAAAGGGATATAGAAAGGGATATAGCTTTTCAAGGGTACATAGTTTCTTTTTGAGGTGATGATGATAACACTCAGTAAGCTGGCACAAACAGACATTTTTTAAAAAAAGTTTATGTGTTGCCAAGGATATAGAGTAATTATGTAACCTGATACAACTGCTTTTGAAAACTGGTTGATATCCTCTTTGACTTAAGTTGCACATTTCTGATGTATATATATAATATTCTACACAAAAATTCTTGCACATATGCACTGAGACACATAAAGGTTTAAAACAGCAATGTTTGCAAGGTGAAGAAAACTGGCAAGTATCCAAATATCCCCAGAAGAATAGTGTGTAGTCAACAAATGGAATAATGTGTGTGAATACATACATAAGAATGAAAAAACCACAGGTGTTCTTATCAGCATAGAAGAATCACACAAACATAATACTGAGCAAAAGAAGTCACAAAAATATCTGCATTATAATTCTAGATACATAAAATAAAAAATTTATTAAAGCACAACTATTTTGCTTACAGATTCATAATGTATTAGAAAATAATACTCAGAAGTTCTAAGACTAGCACAAATGCTACTGAAGCAGAGTAATATATGTATCTTACCAGCCCTCTTAGGAAATCCAGTTGAGAGGAATCTCAAAGATGTCATAAGGTGTCCATTATCTACTTTTTGGCCAATAAATTTTACTGTTAATATTGCATATGGAAGACACTGCCTAGGTTTATCTACTGGCTTTGAAAGAACATTGTATTCATAGAAGTATACCTGAAAGATAAAGAAGGGGGAAAAAAACCATTTTTAAGCTAATTAGTGTTAGCAGAATTGAATAAGCTCATATTTTAAAAAGTTACGTAAACTGCACGATGTTATTTATTCACTGGCTTCCATTTACCCACCCTTTCTCCCCATTCTTCAACCCTAGTTTGTTTTTTAAAGTATAAATATTTCCCCCAACCACATATATTTTTCTTGGCAGGGTATCAATGTGGGCAGCAGCAGAAACAATCTGTTTTTAAATAAACAAGTATTTTTCCATTAAAAGTTCAATGTTTTGCATATGCTATGAACACCTGTACTGTTTCAGTTGGAAGAAAAAGTTAATTATGAAAATAGTAATAGCTCAATACATTTACAGGTGGGAACATATAATTCTAGAAAATTTATCTTCATTTAAACATATATATGATGATATTCAATGTTTATTACATATAATTTAAAGTCTACTGTCTTAGCAATTTATGATAGAAAATTAATGCTTCACATGTAATGAACACATAAGCCTTTCTCCTGTTGCAAAGTAGAGAAGATCAATAACATTATTTCAAAATAGCTTATTAAAAAGTTGGCATGTTTTGCAAGTTAGGAACTAATCTACGGAACAACTAAATAAAAGAAAGCATCCACTGTATCCTGAACACAGTTAAATGCAAATTTGGAAACTTCCTTACTAACATTCCTAGATCACAAATATTAAAGGAGTTTTCATTATTTATTTAAAAGGTCTTATTATATTGAATAAATTAAGAGATTTTTCTTTTTTAAATTTTATTATGTTAGTCACCATACATCACATCATTAGTTTTATGTATTTTATTTATTTTTTATTAATCATGTTAATCACCATACATTACATCATTACTACATCATGTAGTGTTCCATGATTCATTGTTTGCATATAACACCCAGTGCTCCATTCAATACGTGCCCTCTTTAATACCCATCCACCAGGTTAACCCATCCCCCCAACCCCCTCCCCTCTAGAACCCTCAGTTTGTTTCTCAGAGTCCATAGTCTCTCATGGTTCGTCTCCCCCTCCGATTCCCCCTCTTCATTTCCCCCCTTCCTACTATCTTCTTTTTTTTTTTTTAAGATTTTATTTATTAATTTGACAGAGAGAGAATGAGAGAGCACATGAGAGGGGGGAGGGTCAGAGGGAGAAGCAGATTCCCTGCCGAGCAGAGAGCCCGATGCGGGACTCGATCCAGGGACTCCAGGATCATGACTTGAGCCGAAGGCAGTCGCCCAACCAACTGAGCCACCCAGGCGCCCCTATCTTCTTCTTTTTTTTAACATATAATGTATTATTTGTTTCAGAGGTACAGGTCTGTGATTCAACAGTCCTGCACAATTCACAGCACTGTGAATTAAGAGATTTTCATTTAATATTTTGAGAAGCTGTTTTAAGTCATGTATTATACAGTGTGAAGCATGTCACTTCCAAATAGTCAAATGGTCCAAAAAGTTAACATACCGCTGAATTGTAGGCTTGTAACTCAATGGTATCTTTCAGAGAAGGTATGCTTCTTGACATATGGCAATCAAAATTAGGAGAAGGATCCAAAGAAACTTTGTTTTTATCCACCGAAGGCTGAATTTTCTTCACTTTTCCAAAGAGAACCTAAAAAAAAAAAAGAAAAAAAGGCAAAAAGAAGGTCCATAAAAACACACCAGAACATTTTAAACTCCCATGCTAGAACATAGAGTAAGGCTAACTCTTTTTTAAAGAAACAAATACAAATGGAGAGAGAATCCATGTCCCAGATGAGTAGGGTGACTTATTATCATGTCAATTCTCTTTCTAAATTAAACTCTAAGGCTATAGTAATTGTAATTAAAATTTTAGAAAATCTTTTTGTAGAAATGAATTTTAGTCTAAAAACTTATCTGGAAGACTAAACAAACAAGAATAGCCCAAAAAATTTTGAAAAAATTTTTTTAGAAAAAAATGTTGGGTCAGAGATAAGAGACTGATGGAACAGGGCAGGTGACTTGAACATCCAAGGTATTAAATGTTTTGTTTTGTTTTTTAATTTTTAGAGAGAGGGAGAGAGAGAAAGTGATATCAGGGGAGGGGCAGAGAGAGAGGGAGAGAATCCCAAGCAGGCTCCACGCCCAGCACAGAACTTGATGCAGGGCTTGATCTCAGGATACTGAGATCATTACCTGAGCCAAAATCAAGAGTCGGACACTCAGCCGACTCAGCCACCCCAGAGCCTCTACATGTTTTTTATAAGGATGGTACTACCACAAAAAAAGGCAGAGGGGGGAAAATGAACAAAATAAAAAGCCCCGGATAAATCCAAGCATCTATAAAAATATAGTATAATGTTAAAAGTACCATTTCAGATTAAGTGAAGCAAAAACACTCAATAAATGGTGTAAGACAACCGAAAAAATTAAATTCCCTTAATATATAGACCAAAATAAATGCCAAACAAGTTAAATATTTAAGTAATGCAAACACTGTAGAAAGAAATAAGTCACTATCTAATCTCAAAGTGAGAATTCTTTTCTAAGCATATGTACCATGAACCCATAAATCAAAACCATAAAGCTATAAAATATTCCAAAACATTTATTTATACATCAAAAACAAATGAGTATACTAAAAGACAACCTACTGATTGGGAGAAAATGTTTGCAAATGATATATCCAACAAAGGGTTGGTATCCAAAATATATAAAGAACTTAAAGCAAACTGATGCAGCCACTGTGGGAGACAGTATGAAGGTTCCTCAAAAAAATTAAAAAGAGTACTACTCTATAACCCAACCATTGCACTACTGGGTATTTACCCAAAGAATACAAAAACACTCATTCAAAGGGATATATGCACCCCTGTTTATCGCAACACTATTTACAACAGCAAAACTATGGAAGCAGCCCAAGTGTCCAACGACAGATGAATAAAGATTTGGTGTATATATACAATTGAATATTATTCAGCCATAAAATAGAATGAAATCTTGCCATTTACAACAACATGGATGGATCTAGAGTGTATAATGCTAAGTGAAATAAGCCAGTCAAAGAAAGACAAATACCACAGAATTTCACCCATATGTGCAATTTAAGAAACGAACAAAGGAAAATGAAATAGAGACAGGAATGCTTGGCTGGCTCAGTTGGTACAACTTGCGACTCTTGATCTCAGGATTGTGAGTTCAAGCCCCATAATGGGTGTAGAGTCTACTTAAGGAAAAAAAAAGAGAGACAGAGTGAGACAAACCAAAGGACAGACTCTGAATTACAGAGAACAAACAGACAGTTATTGGTGAGGGGGAGTGGGTGAAATAGATAAAGGGGATTAAGAGTGGCCATCTTCTTTGCGGGTGGGAGAGGTGTGGTGCCCAAATGCAGGACTGGAACTCATCACCCTCAGATCAAGACCTGAGCTGAAATTAAGAATCAGATGCTTGACCAATTGAGCCACCCAGGTGCCCCATGAGTACATTTATCTTGATGAGCACTGAGTAATATATGGAACTTATGAATCACTACATTGTATACCTGAAACTAAAATAACACTGTATGTTAACTACACTGGAATTAAAAAAAAAAAAAAGAAAGAAAATAATATGTATCATATATATATTAATATATTAATTTGGATCAGGGTGAAGATACTGGCATTGAGTAGGATATACCAAGGAACACTTATGTGGCTGTGTATGGAAAACAAAACAAGGGGAACCTGCATGGCTCAGTCAGTTAAGCGTCTGCCTTTGGCTCAGGTCATGATCCTGGGGTCCTGGGATGCAGGCCCACATTGGCTCTGTGCTCAGCACAGAGTCTGCTAATCCCTCTCCTTTTGCCCCTCCCACCCCCCGTTTGTGCACTCTCTCTCTCTCAAATAAATAAAATCTTTAAAAAATACCAGGAACATAATTAACTGATAAAAGTAAGGTGGAAGAAAGTACAATTAAAAGGAAAAGTACACATTTTAAGTCAGCAATTCTATTACTGTTATTTTTCAATATAATAATACATTCAGGGGCGCCTGGGTGGCTCAGATGGGTAAGCGTCTGCCTTCGGCTCAGGTCATGATCCTGGAGTCCCGGGATCGAGTCCCGCATCGGGCTCCCTGCTTGGCGGGGAGTCTGCTTCTCCTCCCTCTGACCCTCCTCCCTCTCCTGCTCTCTGTCTCTCGTTCTCTCTCTCTCAAATAAATAAATAAAATCTTTAAAAAAAAAATAATACATTCATTCAAAATTAAAAACAATACTAAATGTAATGTGGTATCCTGCATTTGGGTATTGGAAGAGAAAAAATAGTAGAAAAACAGGCAAAATCCAAATATAATTTAGTTAATGGTATGGTACCAATGTTAGTCTCTTCATTTTATTATTTTTATTTTCTTCCTGAAATATAACTGACATATACAATGCTAGTTTCTTAGTTTTGACAAAAGTGCCACAGTGATGTGAAATGCTAACATTAGGGGGACAGTGAGTGAAATGTATACAGGAACTTTTTGTACTATCTTTGTAATTTTTCTGTAAATTTAAATTTATTTCAAAATGAAAAGTTTATTTTTTAAAAAGGAAAACATTAAGTGATAAAATATAATTGAAAGTATATTCAAAATATATTTTAATGAACTGTAATGCTTACAAATCAACTAGAAAAAAAAAAACCAAATTGGCAAAGGATATAAATCAGTAACTATTGTTTTTTTATTTTTAAATTTTTTTTATGTTTAAGTAGGCTCCATACCCAATGTAGGCTTTGAACTCAAAACCCTAAGATCAAGAGTCACATGCTCCACCTGCTGAGCCAGCCAAGTACCCCTCACTAAATATTGTTAATAAATATATGCAGAATGTTTAAACTCAGTAGTAACTATGTAAAAATATTGAACCAACAATGAGAAACTGTTGCATGTAAGACTGGCAAAGATTAAAAAAAAAGTATAACACACAGAGTGAGGGCATGAGATAACACACATTCTTACACACTGTGGATAGAAATGTCAATTAAGGGGCACCTGGGTGTCTCAGTCAGTTAAGTGTCTGCCTTTGGCTCAGGTCATGAACCCAGGGTCCTGGATGGAGTCCCGCATTGGGCTCCCTGCTTGCAGGGAGCCTTCTTCTCCATCTCCTCCCTGCTCATGCTCTCTCGCTATCTCTGTCCCTATCTCCGTCTCTTTCTCTCAAATAAATAAATAGAATCTTTAAAAAAAAAGAAATGTCAATTAACATAACCCTTCTTAGGACAACTGGGCATTACATATCCAAAGCTGTGAAAGTATACATAGCTTTGGCTCCTAATCTGATTTCTCGGGAGGAATTAGCCAATTAATTGTTAGCAAATAATCACAGGTATGTGTAAAAATACACCTATAAGGATGATCAAAGTAATAATTAAAAGTACAAAACAGAAAACCAAATAATTTATATCCCTAAATTAAAAAATGTGTCATGCAAATTTATGATAGAGCTATATAGTCGAATACTATGTAGTTAGTTATTCAAAAGGCTATTAGAAGGGTGCCCGGCTGGCTCAGCTGGTAGAGTATGCGACTCTTGATCTTGGTGTTGTGTTCGAGCCCCATGTTGGGTGTAAAAATTTTACTTAAAAAAAAGCTATTAGAGAAGAACACTTTAATGCAATGAAAAATCTGTCTTATAATCAATGAAAAAAGTTATGTATATAAAGAATATATTTTAATTACCATTATACATGCATATCTGCATAAATAAGCAAAACTATAGATATATTAAAAAATGAACTGTGGTTATTAATGGGCTTTTGGAACTTCTTAGTATGCACCAAATTTCCTAAAATCAGTATGTATTACTTTTTAATATAAAAATTGTGCTTTATGAATTTGATAATATTTGAGGCCTAAACACATAAGGAATTATTCCGAAGGAAGCACTGGTCTTATGTGTACCCATCCTATGTTACAAACCTGAGGATCCTGCCTACCTAGTGTGATTTTAATAGTCCTGGCAAAGCTACAGTTAACGATAAAAGTGTATCTTAACCAGTTTGTTGATGCTTAAGATTTGGTAAGACTTATTTCTTTTCAATTTTGAGTAATTTTAGACTTTCAGAAAAGTTGGGAAACTAGTTCAGAGGTCCTATATACTTGTATCCAGTTTTTCCTAAAGTTAACATCTTATATAACCATGGCAAAATTATGAAAACTAAGAAACATTGTTACACTGTAATCTGAAACTAATGTGACATATAATGTATGTCAACTAGACTTCAATAAAAAATTAAAACAAAAAAATTAACATTGTATAATACTATTAACTAAAATAAAGATTAAGAGTTTAGTAACTTTAGCTTAAGCTAGAATTACTATAACCAATGTTTTGGAGAAAAACAGTTAAAGCACTCTGGTATTAATTATGGTCTGAACAAAAAAGAGAGAAGGGTCATTTAAGACAGAAAAAAATATAAATTGGAAAGACAAAGATGATACAAGCTGCATTTGCTTACTTGGAGTTTTGTTTTATGCTACATACCCAACTAAAGTCAGAAATAGGGGAAAATTTCAAATGATGATGATGAAAGTAATATATATATTATTTATTTCATATAATGCAACTTAAAAACACTAATAATTCATACTGAAAGGAGAATATGCTCAGGTCAATTTAAAGCAACTGAATATAATATTTAGTAATTGTTTTATGCTACCTACCTTAAAAATTATAATACTTTCTACAGTAATGCTTCTACTATGAGCATAATTCAAAGCAACATCAACATGTCTAAATACATAAATTCCAAGAAGAGGATTTCCTAATATCTTCAATGTAGATGTTCCGGTACTTATCCCATTTTGATATATTTCAGCCACATCATTCTGAGGAAGTGCTAAAAAGCAAAAATGTTCTTCAAGTTCTCTGCCATGTCTTCCACTCTCACGCATCTCTGACCTAAAGCAAAACAGTGTGTAGTTAAATGAGAATATTGACTGAATTTTCAAGGAGAAGATAATTATTTCAGCTTACTAGAGTTAGAAAGCAAGACAATTACTGATAACATTCAGAAACATCACTATCCTATGAGAACAAGTTAGGCTGAAAATCATCTAAGGAAAGAATTGAAGTAGGAAACTACTCATCCAGAATTATGGACTACATTCTGTATAGGCCAGTGATAATAAGGGCTAACATTTCTCGAATGCTACTAATATACCCAGCGCGCTAAGACTTACCCTTTATAAGCATTTTTGTAAAATTTTTCCGAATTTTCCAAGAGCTGATTGCTATTATTATTTTATTGTTGTTTTTATAACCATTTTTTCCTCATCCCCCTTGCCTCTGTTACACTCATTTTTAAAATGAGGAATATGAAGTTCAGAGAGTTAAACTCGCCAAAATAGCAAGGTGACAAGAGTTGGAATTATTTATGTGAACTCTTGTCTGCTAAGTCCCAGAGCTCAAGTTCTCACTTTTCTATGGATGAAAGAACAGGCATTTCGTAAATAAATATATAGAGAGATACATATGGTAAACTATTAGGGAAATTCTCCATTTTTCAGGGATCCAGACAGCAGCTGGAAGAAACAAGCTAGGATTTGATTAGAGTACTCCTATCACAGAAGTAAAATTATGAATCATCCTCAGAAAAGATTATAATCTGAAGTACACACACTTAAAATTTTGACTATACTCCACAACAAGAACCACTTAACTGGGGGTGCCAGAATGGCTCAGTTGGTTAAGTGTCTGCCTTTGGCTCAGGTCATGATCCCAGGGTCCTGGTATCAAGCCCTTGCATCAGGCTCCTTGCTCAGTGGGGAGTATGCATTTCCCTCTCCATCTGCAGCTCCCCCAGCTCATGCTCTCTTTCACTCTCAAATAAATTAATCTTTTTTTTTTTTTTTTTTGTAAAGAACCACTTAATCATATAGACAGGCAATCTATTTGGCTTGCTCAGGTGTAGTAGCTGCAACAACTGCCACACTAGGTGATACAGTAGAGAGGTCCGATTGCTAGAATAGGGCAGAGGTGTGATTCCAAATCATCATCAGCAGTGGAGAACCTCAGAACTTAGAAAGTAATGTGTATACTACAAAAGGAAAATTGTTCTTGAATACCACATGCTACCAATATTTGTTATTTCCTGGAACACCACTCACAGAGTTTGTATAAAGTATACTAAGCACATTAGCATATTAGTACTTATTGGCATGAATAACTTACTGTTTACAGTACAAAGGGGCACAAAACACATGGCAACAGTTACAAGCAAGACTAACTGATTAGATTGTGACCACTTTGTCCCAGTTCCTGGAAATGTCAACTCCACATACCATCTCCTGCTCTTGCTTGCAACTTGACATCAGTAGATTCTATGACCCACTAAGATCTCCATGTAGATAAGATTTAAAATTCACAGAATTAGAGTACTTTTTTCTGTTTTCCCAATTTCTCAACTCATTCTTCCTAGAATCTGGAAAAGCATTAATTTTCTGAGCATGCCTCGAAGGAGTTCCCACATGGGAGTACTAACAACAATAGCACAAAGCGTGGGAGGAAGGAAGGAGATGTTCACTGTTGTAAGGTTCTTACACTACATATGAATATAACATTATGTGAAGGTACACTGTGTAAACCCTAGAGCAGTGTTTCTCAACACTGGCACACACTATTGACATTGTGGACCAAATAACTCTTTGTGTTACCTAGTCATCTTACTGGCTTAACATTATATTCTCTTAAAGGACTGACTAAAATGTAAAAATATAACTTAATAAAGATTTGACCCAGAGCTCCAAAAACTTTTACAAATTAAAGTAGAAAATATTCCTTGAGTTTCATATTAGTAATAATACTGAATACTTTGTTTTCAATGTATGTTTTCAGAATAACATTTGAAAAACATTTAGGACTAAATATGATTTAGACAAAAGTGAGCAATAAAAAATTACTCTTTAGAAGTTTAAAAAATTTTTTCATTCCAGTGTAATTAACATATAGTGTTATATTAGTTTCTGTTGTATAAGATAGTGACTCAACAATTCCATATATTACTCAGTGCTCGTCAAGTAAGTGTACTCTTAATCCTCTTTGCTTATTTCACCCATCCCTCCCCACTTCCCCTTTGGTAACCATCTCTTTGTTCTCTATAGTTCTGAGTCTGTTTTTTGTCTCCTCCCCCCCTTGTTCTTTTGTTTCTTAAATTGTACATATGAGTGAAATTCTATGGTATTTGTCTTTCTCTGACTGGCTTATTTCACTTAGCATTACTCTCTAGATCCATCCATGTTGTTGCAAGTGATAAGATTTCCTTCTTTTTTATGGCTGAATATTCCATTGTGTGTGTGTGTGCGTGCGTGTGTGTATGTACACACCACATCTTCTTTATCCATTTAATCTGCTGACGGACACCTGGGCTGCTTCCATCATTTGGCTGTTGTAAATAATGCTGCAATTAACAGGGGTGCATATATCCCTTTGAATTAGTGTTTTTGTATTCTTTGGGTAAATACCTAGTAGTGCAATGGCTGGATCATAGGGTAGTTCTATTTTTAATTTTCTGAGGAACCTCCATACTGTTTTCCAGAGGGCCTACATTAGTTTGCATTCCCACCGACAGGGCAAGAGGGTTCCCCTCTCTCCACATCCTCAACCAATACCTGTTGTTTCTTGTGTTGTTGATGTTAACCATTTTGACAGGTGTGAGGTGAGATCTCACTGTAGTTTTGATTTGCATTTCCCTGATGATGAGTGATGTTGAACATTTTTTCATCTGTCTGTTGGCCATCTGTCCTCTTTGGAGAAATGCCTGTTTATGTCTTCTGCCCATTTTTAAATTGGATTATTTGTTTTTCGGTGTCTTTAGAAGTTTTTTCAAAAGGTTGGCTCTTCAGAATTATCAGACACTAGGATCTATGTTAACTTATTAAAATGATGAAGCTCTGAGTCTCAAGACTTCCATTTCAGATATCACAGGTAAAATGAATTTGAATAGTCTTTTGTTTGTAGGGACATGTAATCAAATAAGAATATAAAGACCTAGTACATACAAAGTGACCAATTACTGAAAGAGGAAAGCTGAAGAGACTCCATTTTTAGAAAGGCTCCTTCTCTGCTGCTTTTCTGCTAGGCCCCACTTACTCATGTTCTGTATTTTGCATCTGAATAAAACAAAGAAGCTATGTTCCCACCCTAAGTGGGAAACAAGAAAGTTAATCATTCTTAAGAGTTTTGTCCTAGGCCCCCAAACATCAGATAACATCTAAGAGCTGGATCCCAAACACACTCCAGGCTATTTAGCTTCAAACAAACCTCAGTCAGTGCTGGCATAAATAACCCCTACCTTCAGTGATTTATAAAATACACCTATTATTCACCTGTTACTTGCCTTTGACTGGACTCTACCCTGGATTCCTCAACACCTTTCCAATATAATTGCCTAACTCCAAGCGATGAGACTCATTCTCCTTTCCTTTCTGAATCTCCCAGATATTCTGTCTGCTACTCTGCCTGTCACTGATGCTATTCAACAAACTCTGTTTTCACTTCCTGGCTTGCATTTGATTTCTACCAGGTGCGAAGTCAAGGACCCTCCTGGATGGTCCTGTGGGACCCCTCTCTGGGTCCAAGAACCCAGCCTACCTGCATTATTACCAAGAAACATTAATGCCAATCAGATTCTATGCTAACAGAATATTTATATTATCTTAAATATAAAAAAAACAAATAATAGCTAAGAATAACTTTCCAGAAATATTTACTCATGTCTTTATGCAATAATACTAATAAGGAATAAGTATCACAATCTGTCAGCCCCTGTACCTTAAACATACTTTAAGCTCTGGAGTGGAAAGTTCGAAATCAACCGAGCATGCAAGTGTTAAACCTATAGATATACTCTTGGTGGTGGGTTAGTCATTATTTTTTTTAACCACTATTTTATTAAACATTAAGTAAATAAATGTAAAAATTTTAGATAAGAAAATTCATATGGACAGAAAAGTTATGTATAAGTTAACACAGCACAACAAATGAGTGGTAGAAACAAGATTAGAATCCTGGATATCTTTTGGAAGACCATGAACTTAGAATTGACTGTGTGCTACTATGATGCTTATCTACTGAAACCAACTATAACAAAGTGTAAGTGCCTCAGATGGAATGCCCATGTCATAGTTAATTACATTATACAGGATAGATTTCCAAGATACCTTATATATAATAGGTAGTGAATAATTTTTTGTTGAGTAATGAAACACTTTCAGTATCATATCTCAAAGTTTAACTGGAAAAAAAAAGAACTCTATTTAGCTACTGGGGTGTGTGGAGGAGAGAATACAAGTATTCAGTCAAGTATGTTTTTTGTAAAATAATTAAAGAAAATGAAGTAATTGGCTTTGGAGAGCTGGAAAAAGAATTTAATTGTTTTCAAATCCATCAGACTGCTGATAAGTGATCAATCTCTAGCTGGCAGGAAGTACAATATATGAAAAGAAGCATAAATAAGGTAAGACAAATTGGGATTTAACTAAGTTTACAGAACAAGTAAATTGCTTAAAAAAAAAAAGGTTTTATTTATTTGACAGAGAGAGCACAAGCAGGTGGAGTGGCAGACAGAGGGAGAGGGAGAAGCAGACTCCCCGCTGAGTAGAGAGCTGGACGTTGGGCTCGATCCCTGGACCCTGGGATCATGACCTGAGCTGAAGGCAGAAGCTTAACTGACTGAGCCACAGGCACCCTGTAAATTTTTTTTTTTTTTTTTTTTTTTTTTTTTTTAGAGAGGGGGAGAGAGAGAAAGCGGGGACAAGGAGGGGGCAGAGGGTGAGGGAGAGAGAGAATCCCAAGCCCAGTACGGAGGCCAACATGGGGCTTGACCCCACAACCCCAAGATCATGACCCAAGTTGAAATCAAGAGACAGATGCTTAACCGACTGAGGCACCCAGGCACCCCAGAAGAGGTACATTTTTGATTCAAGTGTAGTGATGTCACAAGATAGAGCAGACCTCACCCTCTGGCCCCTAGCAAAGATCAACCATTAGATAGCTACCTATAAACAAAAACAGCTCTGAGAGAGCTTTGGAGTACACTTAAGAAACTTCAGCAACATGGTGGCATAAAAAGCTAGAGAGTAACTGCACAGAAAGGGACAGATGAACAGTTTCAATTTTCCTGTACCATCCCACACATTGAGCTGGCATTGCTCAGTGCCAAGAGGGAACTCTCTAGATCAAAAGAGATCCCCTCACCAGGAAAGTGAGAGTGAGGTAACCAGTTTCCCCAGCCCTTTGGGGCACTAACATGAAGGATCAAGGATCTGCTTTGGTTTTACCCCAACCAGAGAATGGGAAAGCTGAGACACAAAGAGACTGGCAGGAACAAGGAAGAAAAGCAGAGGCTACCAACAGGAGCTATACAGCAGGAGCCAACTACCATCCCACCGACTGCTCAGCAAACATCAGTAGCTTTCACTACTGAAGAAACAGCCAGTGTGGCTGCAGCATACCCCTACAAATTTCACTAGTTTCAGACCCACAGGTATTTATATTTGTTGACACCAGCCACCTGAGTCTCCCCACCCGCCTTCCACCAGAAGCCAGCCAAAGACTCTCTGGCTTCAAGAGTGCAACAACCAACTCAGATTCCTGCAGCTGACACCCACCAATATGCAGGTGCTCAGGGCTAGCCCCTCCAGCTGTGTACTTATATGCTGTTGGCTAAACACCTGTCACCAGCCTAAACTGCTGTGGGCACACCATGGCAAGATCCTGCAGCCACATTAGGCCACACCCATAGCGAAGGCCCCTGTAGCTGCATGTGGGCCCAGATCAAGCCCTATCTTATGTCACTGGCCTGTATCACTAGGGTCACCTGCAGCTAGCTACTCCAGCTATACACCTGAATACCCTCTGGCCCAATCCCCATCATTAACCCCCACACTGCTATGTGTCCAGGGCAAGATATAGCTAACACAGTAATGAACAACAGCCAGGAACCCGCTGCCTGCCCTGGCACCCACCACTACATGTGTGTTAGCCACTGGACCCTGCCACAACACAGGCACCTGCAACTGAGTGTGTGCATATGACAGACTCAGGCCTCTACCACTGCTTACTCTGGTCTCTAGCTGATGGACCAGGAGGAGATGCTGAGAACCCCAACAGCCCTTGCAGCTTATGTGAATGCCTGGCAGCACTCACCAAAGACCACACAACTGTCAATAATGTACAGGCCAAGGCCTGATCCAGTGAGTTGTCATCCACCCCCCTAGACCTGAAGCAACTACATGCCCTGCACTTGGCACCCTGTATCATAGCACACTCTAACATGCCCCTATCTGCAGGTGAAGGTCTATACTTATCAAAGTTCAATGTATAAAGTCTGGAAAAGAAAACCACTTCTTCAAATTTATAGACACCTATGCAAAGCTATGAAGATTATGAAGAATCAGGGAAATATGACTCTACCAAAGGCATACAGTAAAGCTCCAGTAATGTACATAAAGAAATGGAGATACAGGATTTTTCCTAAGAATTCAAACTTGCTCTAAACATTCGACATAACATTGAAGTCCTATTTAGAATTAGGCAAGAAAAACAGATAAAAGGCAACCAAATTGGAAACGAAGAAGCAAATGCAATCCCTATTTGCAGATGACTCTGATATTACACACAGAAAATCTAAAGACTCCACCAAAAAACTCCTAGAGTAAATGAATTTAGTAAAGTTTCAGCATACAAAATCAATATACAGAAAATTGTTACATTTCTATATACTGAAAAGATCAGAAAGAGAAATTCAGAAAACAATCCCATTTACAACAAATTGAAAAGAATAAAATACCTAGAAATAAATTTAACCAAGAAGGGGAAAGACCTGTACACTGAAAACTGACACTGATGAGTGAAACTGAAGAAGACACAGATATAAAGATATTCTGTGCTCATGAATTGGAAAAATTAACGGTTTTTAAATGTCCATACAACCCAAGGCAATCCCTACTGAAATTCCAATGGCATTTTTCATAGAAATGGAATAAATAATCCTAAATTTGTATGGAACCACAAAGACCACGAATAGCCAAAGCAATCTTGAGAGAGAAGAACAAAGTTGGAAGCACAATGCTCTCTGATTTCAAATTACAGTTTAAAGGTATAAAAATCAAAACAGCATGGCACTAGCATAAAAACAGACACACAGAGCAATGGAACAGAATAAAGAGCCCAGAAATAAACCCAGGCATATGCAGTCAGTTAATTTATGACAAAGAAGCCAAGAATATACAATGGGAAAGGACAGTCTCTTCAATAAATGGGGTTGGGAAACTGGACAGTCACATGCAAAAGAGTGAAACTAGATCACTTTTTACACCATACATAATAATTAACTCAAAATGGATAAAAGACTTGAATGTAAGACCTGAAACAATGATCTCCTAGAAGGAAACATAGGCAATAGGCTCCTGTACACTGGTCTTGGCAATGATTTTTTGGATCTGACTCTAAAAGCAAAGGCAACAAAAGCAAAAATAGCAAGTGGGACTATATCAAAACTAAAATACTTCTGCACAGCAAAAAGAATCAACAAAAGGAAAAGTCAACCTATGGAGTGGGAGAAAATATTTACAAACCATATGTCTGATAAGGGGTTAATATCCAAAATACATAAGGAGCAAACAATCCAAAAGCAAAAACACAATCTGATTTAAAAATGGCAGAGGACTTTAATGGACATTTGTCCAAAGAAAATGCACAAATGGCCAACAAGTATATGACAAGGTGCTCTACATCACTAGTCATCAGGGAAATGCATATCAAAACCATAATGAGAGATCATCTCATACCTGTCAGAACGGCTATTCTCAAAAAGACAAGGTAAAGAGTGCTGGTGAGGATATAGGGAAAAGGGAACCCTGGTGCATTGTTAATTGGAATATAAATTGGTGCACCACTATAGAAAATAGTATGGAGATTCCTGAAAACATTAAAAACAGAACTACTATATGATCAAGTAACCCCGCTTCTGGGTATGTATCTGAAGTAGATGAAACTGCTATCTCAGAGAAATATCTGCACCAACAATGTTCACTGCAGCATTACTTGCAATAGCTAAGACATGGAAACAACTTAAGTATCCATCAACACATGAACTGACTAAAGAAAATGTGGTACACACATACAATGGAATATTATTCAGCAATAAATGAAGGAAATCCTTCAGTCTGCAACAAAATGAATGAACCTTGAGGGTATTACGGTACGAACTCAGAGAGAGACAAATACCATATAATCTCACTTACACGTGGAATCTAAAAACATCAAATTCATAGAAACGGAGTAGAATGGTGGTTGCCAGGCCTAGAGAGTGGGTGAAATGGGGAGATGCTGGTCAAGGGTACAAACTTTCAGTTATAAGATGAGTAAGTTCAGAGGATCTATGGGACAGCATGGTAACTGCGGTTAATAATACCGTATCATATACTTGGAAGTTACTATAAGAATAGAGCTTTGGGACGCCTGGGTGGCTTATTCGGTTAAGTGTCTGCCTTTGGCTCAGGTCATGATCCCAGGGTCAAGTCCTGCATCAGGCTCCTTGCTCGGCGGGGAGCCTGCTTCTCCTCTGCCTGCTGCTCCCCCTGCTTGTGCTCTCAAAATCTTTAAAAAAAAAGTTAGCTTAAAAAAAATAGAACAGAGCTTTAATGTTCTCACCATAACAACAAAATTGTTAATTATGTGAAGTAAAAGATGAGTTAACTAATGTTATCATAGTAAACATTTCATAATATACATGTGGATCATCACATTATACACCTTAAACTTACACAGTGTTATATGTTAATCATATTTCAATAAAGCTGGAGGGAAAAAAATTTTCTCACACAAAAATTCTGGCGATAAGGCGGTATAATATTAGTTTTCTATTGCTGCTGTAACAAATTCCCACAGACTTAGTGGATTGAAACAAATCAAGTTTGGTTTTTTTTTTTTCCAAAGATCCATTTATTTATTTTAGAGAGTGCGAGCTAGGGGAGGGGCGGAGAGGGAGGGAGAGGGAGAATCCCTGAGCACACTTGTGGCTTAGGGGAGCCTGACAAGGGGCTCGATCCCAGGACTCCGAGATCATGACCTGAGCTGAAACTAAGAACTCAGCCGCTTAACCAACTGAGCTACCCAGGTGCCCCAACAAATCGTTTATTATTTTACAGTTCAGCAGGACGTAAGTCCAATATAGGTCTCATCGGGTTAAAATAAAGATGTCATTTTGATTGTGTTCCTGTGTCAGGGTCTGGGGGAAGATCTCTTCACTTGTTAGCAAAATTTAATTACTTGCAGAGGGAGGACTAACATACCATTTCCTTTCTAGCTGTTAGCTGTAGGCTGCTCCCAGGTCCTAGAAGTTACCCGAATTCCTTGAGTCATAACACCTTTCCTCCATCTTTAAAGCCAGGAAAAACAGGGGGCACCTGGGTGGCTCAGTCATTAAGCGTCTGCCTTCGGCTCAGGTCATGATCCCGGGGTCCTGGGATCGAGCCCCGCATCAGGCTCCCTGCTCGGTGGGAGGCTTACTTCCCCCTCTCCCACTCACACACTGTTCCCTCTCTAGCTGTCTCTCTCTCTCTGTCAAATAAATAAATAAAATCTTTAAAAAATAAATAAAAAATAAAGCCAGGAAAAGCAGGCTGAATCCCTCTGAAATTTTTCTTCTGTCTCCTCTCTGACCCTCTTACATTTCTAAAAGCTCATATCGTGAGTCCACTCACTCATACTGGGTCCACTTGGGTAACCCAAGATAATCATCATCTGCAGGTTTGTGATGTCAACCAGATCTGAAGGTCCTTTTTGTTATGTAAAGTAACATATTCACAGATTCTAAGAATCACGATGTGGGCATCTTATGGGGGTGCACTATGCTGCCTACTGCAGGCAGATTCGGAATTTATTCAGTTCCCCAACAGTATTAAGAATTTAAGTTTCTTTGCCTTGATTCTCCACACTGCTTTCCACAGCTTTTATCTTTGGCTCCTCTAAGTCTTAAGAAGGCTGCCAAGCAGCAGCTAGATCTGTAAACTTCCTTGCTTGCAGTCCTTAATAGAGACACTTGACTTCATCTCAGGATTTCCAGGAAAATCTCATGCTGTGTTCTAATGAGCCATACAGACTAGGCTCGTACATCAGTAAACCAGTAAAAGAGAATAGGACTTGGGATGCCTGGGTGGCTCAGTCGGTTAAGCCTCTGCCTTCAGCTCAGGTCATGATCCCAGGGTCCTGGAATCGAGTCCCACATCGGGCTCCTTGCTCAGCAAGGGGCCTGCTTCTCCCTCTGCCTGCCTCTGTCTCTCTCTCTCTGATAAATAAATAAAATCTTTAAAAAAAAAAAAAAAAAGGAGAGCTTTTTGTGAAACAAAGGACAAAGAATAGTTTAAATTATGTAAGATGATTTAGAATTGTTAGACTATAGTCTACTAACTTGATTACCCTATACATCCTTCTTCCAACATATATACTTTAAAAAGCACTCATGCTCACACAAAACACTTTCGATCCACCTTGCAGAAAGGGAACCACCCAAAGTGTCATCCAGTTACTGCATCTAACTTCAGATCCATGTTGGGAGTAATATGCCTTCATTTCTAACAGGTCTGAATATAGATCTATATAGTTAACATCCATTTAGGCAATATATAGCTACAAGATTAAGTTATCTACACCCAAAAATACACTGGTAAAGGGAAAAAAATAGGATAACTACAATTAAATTCAGAAAAGTGAAGAATGACACAATAATGGTGTTAGCTGGCCCTGAGCAACAACAGTACATCCTTTTGAAAAGAAGAAGCTAGGGTTCTCTATCCTCAAAATTCCAAAGGCTAGTAACCATAGCAAGATCATGTTTAGACAATGGTTGCAATTAGGACTTTCAGTCTCCTGGCAACAAACCTCTGAAACCTTGGCATCCTCCAAGGCTCTGAATCTGAAATGGCCTTTAGCTACTGCATTCCAATTCGAAACTATCCATTTCTTCCCCCAAATTGCATTTAAAATATATCTTTATTGTATAAACCTGAGTACTTTCCACTTACCTGGTAGAAAATACTTAAAAGGAGGTATTGTTAAAGGCAACAGACTTGTGCTTTGCAGCATACTTATTTCCTGTTAAATCTTCTTAAACCCAAATTCAAACTAACTTTTGAAAAGATGAATTCTTTACCTCAAGCTAATCTTATTAAGCTGATCTGTGATACCAGATCATAAGAATAAAGAATCTTTCTTACAAAGTCTGAATTTTAAAGGCCTTTTGCGTCTAAGACATGGCCAAGGCACTTTAACATCCTGAATATTCTGCATAATTTCCCCCAAAACCAAAACCTCATGAAACAAATGATTGTGCCCAAGGTATAAAGGATTATCACCAACTTCTCAAGTTGGCACCCTTACTGCCCAATCTCCAAGTTAAATCCATAGTGTAGAAGCTCTTATTTGCCAGTACCCCTTTGCAGTACGAAATTCACTATCAGCTGGAATATGGTTGACTTCAAGTATAAAAACTTGCTCAATTTGGCTTAAAAATAAGTTGACTTCTTAGAACAAGAAATTCAGAAATCAGGCAGCATTTATCAGGGTTGATAGATGCCATGGCTCCAGATGTCATCAAGGATCCAGGTTTTTTCCATTTCTTTGTCCTTCTGTCCTCAGCTTTAGGGTCATCCTAACACTAGTCTTTTTATTACCTCACAAGGGTGCTATCAGTAACTTAAACATGCTTTCTTGGCTCACATCCAAATGGCTTCTCTCTCCCAGAGACCCCCAAGCCAATCCATCTTGAGTGTGTTACTGACCCAAACTGATTTATTTCTGCCCACCCTTGGAACCAATCATTGATAAAGTAAATGAAATTAACCACAGATGGCTCAGACTATATCTGGAGTGAAACATAAACTAAGATCTCAAGACTAATTCAACTACAACATTTAGCCGGGTATTGACAATCTTTAAAATGATATCCTTTCATATAAATTTGAAATTTTTATTTTTATTTTATTTTTTTCAAGATTTTATTTATTTGACAGAGAGAGAGACAAAAAGAGAGAGAACACAAATAAGGGGAGTGGGAAAAGGAGAAGCAGGCTTCCCGCCGAGTAGGGAGCCCGATGCGGGGCTTGATCCCAGGACACTGGGATCATGACCTGAGCCGAAGGCAGACACTTAACAACTGAGCCACCCAGGCGCCCCAAATTTGAAATTTTTAAAAGTAATTTTAAAACAAAAAGGGTCAAACTGATAAAAATAAGGCAATGGACTTAAGAATAATTCAGTTTCAGTTTCTCTTTTACCCATTAAGACCAGCTCAAGTTTAACTCTTCAAAGCATCTCTCAAAACTCTTAAGAACAATCAGTCCCTCATATGTGTACCTATATCTTTATTATAACATATTTTATATTTACTTCTAAACTAGAATGTGAACTCTTTAAGACAGGAAAAAACATTCATTGTTCTTTGAGGGTTATCAAATACAGTGTCTGACATAGTAGATACTCAAATATTTAATGAATGATTGAATACACATATGTTTAGATTTTTTTTTAAAGATTTTATTTATTTATTTAACACAGAGGTAACAGCAAGAGAGGGAACACAAACAGGGGGAGTGGGAGAGGGAGAAGCAGGCTTCCCGCTGAGCAGGGACCTGATGCAGGGCTCATCCCAGAACCCTGGGATCATGACCTGAGCCGAAGGCAGACGCTTAACAACTGAGCCACCCAGGCGCCCTGATGTTTAGATTTTTAATGCTTTTGCTGATTTCAGACTTAAGAAGTGGTAGATGGAATGTAGATAAGAAGTAGAAATTGGTATCCTTTTGGAAATACTAGTTTTTGCTGAGCCCATAGATATAATAACTCCTCTAAAGGGAGTGATAGAAAGAAAAGCCATGGGGCACCTGGGTGGCTTAGTCAGTTGAGTGTCCAACTCTTGGTTTCAGCTCAGGTCATGATCTCAGGGTTGTGAGATAGAGTCCCACATCAGGCTCTGTGCTCAGTGGGGAGTCTGCTTGAGATTCTCTTCCTCTCCCTCTGCCCCTCCCCCTACTCTCTCTAAAAAATAAATAAAATCTTGAAAAAAGAAAGCAGAAGACAGAAAAGCCAGAGGCAGTCAATGTTACTAATATATTTTCTTTTCATTCTATTATTTTCTTCTAACCATTTTTTTTTAAGATTTTATTTATTTATTTGACAGAGACACAGTGAGAGAGGGAACACAAGCAGGGGCAGAGGGAGAGGGAGAAGCAGGCTTTCCACTGAGTAGGGAGCCCGATGCGGGGCTCGATCCCAGGACCCTGGGATCATGACCTGAGCCGAAGGCAGACGCTTAATGACTGAGCCACCCAGGTGCCCCTAACCATTTTTTAAAATTTTTCTTTTTATTTTCTTTTCCACTTGGTCTTAAGGCTAATTAAAGGCACTTTATAGCATCACTGGTTTTTAAAAAATGAAATAAAAATTTAATTAAGTGCCCACTGTGTTGCCAGCTTCATACTATGGACATAAAAACAAAGAAGATAAAACTCACAATGCAGGAGAATCAGACAAAACCAATATATGGTAGTAAGACCTATAAAATGGGTATAAAGTACTATGGGAAACAAATGAGTTTGTCTAATTGGGCAAATAACTAAGAAATCAATAAATCCTACACCTGTTGATTATTTGCAATGTTATAACATGTCATGTATTGTTGGGTAGTTGTTCTAATTTCTCTAAAATCAACAGGTTGTAAATTAAGTGTTGGGCAGGGGAACATTACAAAAAAGGACAAAATTTTAAAATGCCTAAAAGAACTAAAATCAAAGAACAATACCAGGAATTAATTTTTGATCAAACTCTTATTTCAATCTGGAAGTGGCGGGATATAACCAGTCCACTGCACTTTTGCTCAAAACTGTTGTTTTCTAGATGACAGAATATGCTATCAACTAAATCTGTCATTCCCACCAATTCTCTCAAAGTGACATCAGGGGTAAGTATGTTTAAGTCAAGAGGAATTAATTCTAAAGCAAAAAAAGAAACCAAGAACATTCCAAAATGAGTTCTAAGTGTGGGTCCTTGATCAAGCTACAGTTAGGTTTTAAGTTAAATGTCAGTTAATGAAGGAGGAAAAATCAGAAAATGAAAAAGGTAAACTGTGTTCACCTAAGATCTAGATCTATAAATACAAAATGTTTACAATGAGAACTTTGTATACGCTTTTCTTCTTTCTTACGAAAACAAAATACTGGATTACGCCTTCCCAAAAAGTACTAGTACTTTAAAAAAATTAAAATGAAACTAATTTAACACTCTACGTTAACTATACTCAAAAAAAAATTTAAGAGAAAAAAATGGGTGCCTGGGTGGCTCAGTCATTAAGCGTCTGCCTTTGGCTCAGGTCATGATCCCAGCATCCTGGGATCAAGCCCTGCATCGGGCTCCCTGCTCTGTGGGAAGCCTGCTTCTCCCTCTCCCACTCCCACTGCTCTTACTTACATTCCCTCTCTCGCTGTGTCTCTCTGTCAAATAAATAAATAAATAAAATCTTTAAAAAAAAAAATAAATAAGAGAAAAAAAATAGTGGCTCTAGAATAGCTGGAAATAGCCAGATACAATTTTGCCAAATTAAAACATCAACTAAGTCTCTGAACAACTGAATCAAGGAAAAAAAGTTATTTTCTGGATAATTTAACTGCTGTTTTATATATGCAGGAGGCACGAGGGATCTGTAAAATGGGTGCTTAATAAACGTGCTCATGTATGCTTCTTTTTTTTTTTAAAGATTTTTTTATTTATTTGACACAGAGAGACACAGCGAGAGAGGGAACACAAGCGGGGGGAGAGGGAGAAGCAGGCTTCCCGCGGAGCAGGGAGCTGGACATGGGGCTCGATCCCAGGACCCTGGGATCATGACCTGAGCTGAAGGCAGACGCTTAACGACTGAGCCACCCAGGTGCCCCTCATGTATGCTTCTGAAAAAATTTATCAAGATTAAAAAATTACAAGTGTCTGAAATGTGGCTACATAAACCTGTAAAACTTATTAATCAAAATGTTACACTTAGCTCTTCACTATTACACAAGGCTATGAGAAGCCAACAAAATAATAAACAAACAATCTCTGTACTTATTTTCTTAGTAATACTTACCAAATCTCAAATGGTAGAAATTACAAATTCTTATGACTTCAATAGTAAAAAGAAAAAAATCCAAAATCTCAACCTTCTTTAGGTCATAGTAACTTACCTCTTAGAAGTAAAATTTTTTTCCAGATCCTCATTGTGAACCAGTTTTGTATCCCCAAACTGCCATGATGTTTGTAGATCACAGCCTACATCAAGTTGGCACTGGTTAAGAGTATCATGTATGAAACTATTCTCTCTAGTATTGGTGCAACAAGGTGACAAGTAAACTAAAGATAAAGAAAAGGGAAGTGGTTATTTGACTTTAAAATTATCTTTGTACATCTACAGAATGACATACATAACTATAATATCAAAACCACAAAAATGACATTGGTAAAATCCACAGATGTTAAGATTTTACCAGTTTTACATGCACTTGCATGTGTATAGTTCTGCGCAATTTTGTCATATGTATAGATTCATGGCAACCACTATAATCAAGATACACAAGGGCGCCTGGGTGGCTCAGTTGGTTAAGCAACTGCCTTCGGGTCAGGTCATGATCCTGGAGTCCTGGGATGGAGTCCCACGTCAGGCTCCCTGCTCAGCGGGGGGGTCTGCTTCTCTCCCCAGAAGAGGGTCAGAACCCTCTTCTGTCTCGTGCTCTCATTCTCTCTCTCAAATAAATAAAATCTTTAAAAAAAAAAAAAAAGATACACAAGTGTTCCATCCCACAAAGATCTCCCTTAAGCTGTTTTAAAATAGAATAGTACTGACAACTGTATTCCCCTTCTCTGCCTCTAAGTCTTGAAAACTACTAATCTATTCTCCATCTCTATACTTTTGTCATTTCAAGAATGTTTTGTAAAGGGGTGCCTAGGTGGCTCAGTTGGTTAAGCGACTGCCTTCGGCTCAGGTCATGATCCTGGAGTCCACGGATCAAGTCCTGCATCGGGCTCCCTGCTCAGCGGGGGGTTGGCTTCTCCCTCTGACCCTCCTCCCTCTCGTGCTCTCTGTCTCTCATTCTCTCTCTCTCATATAAATAAATAAAATCTTTAAAAAAAAAAAAAAGAATGTTTTGTAAGTAGAACTTTGTAGTTGTGATCTGTGGACATTAGCTTTTTTCATTCAGGATAATCCCTTTGAGATCCAACTAAGTTGTTATTTCGATAAATGGTTTCTTTTTATTGATGAGTAAGTACTCTATGGTATGGATGTACCATAGTTTAACCATTCACTAGTTATAAACCAAGGTAGTTGCCAATTTTTGGCTATTACAAATAAAGCTGCTATGAACATTTGTGTATAGGTTTTTGGGTGATGTACATTTTCATTTCTCTGGGATAAATGCCCCAAAGTGCAGTTGTTGAGTTATATGATAGTTGCATGTTTAGTTTTTAAAGAAACTATTAAACTGTTTTTCAAAGAGTGGCTCAGCTTTCTGGTTTCCACTGGTTGTATGACTGATCTGGTTTCTCTGTATCACTGCTAATATTTGGCATTGTTATTCTTTTAATTTTAGCTGTTTTAACAAATGGGTAGTGATATCTCATTGTGGTTTCCATTTCCTTAGTGGCTATGATGTTGAACATCTCTTTTTGTGCTCATTTGCCATCCGTACATCCTCTTTGGTGAAACATCTGTTCATGTCTTTTTCCTTACTAATTGGATTTTCTCACCTCCCTTTTTTTTTGTTTACTAATGAGTTTTGAAAGCACTTTGTATGTTCTGGATATGAGTTCATTTCATATACATGACTTACAAGTGTTGGTGAGGATGTAGAGAAAAAAGTACCCTTGTGCACTATTGGTGGAAATGGAAGTTCTTCAAAAAATTAAAAATAGAAATACCATGTGATTCAATAATTCCACTACTGGGTTTTTACCCAAACAAAATAAAAACACAAATGTGAAAAGATACATGCATCCCTATGTTTACTGCAGCATTATTTATAGTAGCCAAGATATGGAAGCAGCCCAAGTGTCCAACATAGATGAATGTATAAAGAAGATGTGATACATACACACACACATATACACACATGCATATACATACACACACACAATGGAATATTACTCAACCATTAAAAAGATGAGATCTTGCCATTTGCAACAACATGGATGCACCTAGAGGGTATTATGCTAAATAAGTCAGAGAGACAAAGACAAATACCATATGATTCCACCTATACGTGGAAAATGAAAAACAAAACAAATGAATAAACAAAAAGCAGAATCAGACCTATACATAGAAAAACTGATGGTTGCCTGAGGAAAGTGGGGTGGGAGAATGGGCAAAATGGGTAAAGGGGAATGGGAGATACAGGCTTCTAGTTATGGAATGAATAAGTCAGGGGGAGAAAAGGTACAGAGTAGGGAATATTGTATTGTAATGGTATTTTAATAGTGTTGTATGGTAACAGATGGGAGCTACGCTAGTGGTGAGCACAGCATAATGTACAGAATTGCTGAATCACTGTGTTGTACACCTGAAAATAATGTAACATTGTGCGTAAACTATACCCCCAAAAAACCGCAAACCCCCATTTTCTTCCACTCTAAGTTTTCTTTTCATTTACCTAACAGTCTTTCAGAAAATAAGTTTTTAATTGTGATGAAGCCAATTTATCAAATTCTTTTTAAAAGTTTATTTTAGTAATCTTTACACCCAACATGGGGCTTGAACTCACAACCCCAAGATCAACAGTTGCATGCTTTACCAACTGAGCCAGCCAGGGGCCCACCCATGATTTATTTTGAATTATTTTTTGTGTGTAGGGGGAAGTTCCTTTTCTTGCTTATGGATGTTGTCCCAATTGCTCCAGCAACATCTGATGAAAAGACTACCTTTCCTCGATTGAATATATCTTCATAAAAATTAATTGAAAGAAAATCAAATGAGCATATTAATATGAGTTTATTTCTGGAATCTCTACTCTGTTCCACTAATCTATCCCTCTGCCAATGCTACACTATCTTGATTACTGTAGCTACAAAGTAAGCCTTAGTATTGAGCAGAGTAATTACAGTTTCTTTTTCTATTTCAAAATTGTTTAAAGCTATTCCAGTTTCTTTGCCTTTTCATGTAAATTTGAGGATAAGTTTATTTAGAAAAAGACTTTTTCAATATTACAATACATTAAATTACAATAAATCTAAAGATAAATTTGTGGAAAACTGCGATCTTTATTATGTTGAATCTTCTAAACTGTAAGTATACCTCCCTAAATAACAGATTCTCCTTGATTTCTTTCATCAGCATTTGCAGTTTATTTTATTGAGAGAGAGAGTGCTCATGCAAGCAGGGTGAGGGAGGAGCAGAGGGAAAGGGAGAGAGAGAATCTTAAGCAGGCACTTGACCTCAGGACCCTGAGGTCATAACCCGAGCAGAAATCTAGAGTCCAATGCTTTTTCTAAAAAAAAAAGATTTTATTTTTTAGAGAATATGCACACTTGAGAGACAGCACAAGCGTGGGGGGTTGTGGGGGAGAGAGGGGCAGAGGGAGAGGGTGAAGTATTTCTCTGCTGAGCAGGGAGCCAGATGTGGGGTTCCATCTCAGGACCCTGGGATCACGACCTGAGCTGAAGGTGGACGATTAACCGACTGAGCCACCCAGGTGCCCCTCAAGAGTCTGATGTTTAACCGAGCTACCTAGGTGCCCTAGCATTTGCACTTTAAAGCATAAAAACACTGTACATGTTTTGTTAGATTCATACATATGTATTTCAAGTTTTGAACTATTATAAATGGCATTGTTTAATATTTTGATTTTCATGTATTCTTTGCTAATATATAGAAATTCAATTAATTTTTCTATTTTTTCTCTTTTTTAAATTGAAACATAGTTGACATACAATGTTATATTAGTTTCAGGTATACAACATAGTGATTCAATAATTATATTCATTACAAAATGTTCACCACAGTAAGTGTAGTTACCATCCGTCACTGTACAAATTACTATAATATTACTGATTATCCCCAGGCTGTACTTATCATCCCCATGACTTATTTTATAAATGGAAGTTTGTACCTCCCTCTCCTCTGGCAACCCCTACTTTCTTCTTTGTATTTATGGAGTCTATTTCTGCTTTTTGTTGGTTTGTTCACTTGTTTTGTTTTTTAGAATTCATATGTAAGTGAAATCATATGGTATTTGTGTTTTTCTAACTTATTTCACATAGTATAATACCCTCTATGTCCATCCATGTTGTCACAAATGGCAAGATTTTATTCTTTTTTATGGCTGAGTAATATTCTAGTGTGTGTGTGTGTATACATACACATACAACAACATCTTTATTCATCCATCCATCCATCCATGGACACTTAGGTTGCTTCTACGATTTTTCTATTTTGATCTTGCACCCAGTGACCTTGCTGAACTTATTAGAGAATTTTTTTCCTTTTTTGTAGATTCCCTGGGATTTCCTATGTAGACCATCATGTGATCTTCAAATAGAAACAGTTTTATATCTCCTTTCCCAATCTGTTTTTAAGTTAAATTCATTCTTTTTTGCACTGGCTACAATTTCCAGTACTATGTTGGTAAGAATGGAAAAAGAGAATGTTCTTGCCATCTTATAGAGAAAGCTTCAGTTGTTCATCATTAAGTGATGTTAGCTACAGGTATTTTTCCCTTATGAAGTTGAGGAAATTCCCATTCTTAGTTTGCTGGGTCTCTATCCTGAGTGTTGAATTTAGTTGAATGCTGAACTTAGTTGAATGCTTATTTTGCATTAATTAATATGATCATGTAATTGTTCTTTATCCTTCAAATATAGATTAACTTTCAAATATAAAACCAGGCTTGCATTCCTGAAAAAAAACTCCTTTGGAAGTAGTGTAAAATGCATTTTATATACAGTACTGCTGAATTCCATTTATGTAAGATTTCTGCATCAATGTTTATGATGGATATTGGTAGGTATTGTTCTTTTTTTGTATTATATTTGTCTGGTTTTAATACCAGAGTAATAGTGGCCTCATAAAATTATTTTCTATGTTCTGGAAGAGGTTCTGTAGAATTTGTATTAACTCTTTCTAAATGTTTAGAGTTCTCCTCTAAAACCATCTGGGTCTAGAGATTTCTTTCCAACCATGTTTTCAATTATGAATTCAATTTCTGTAATGATTATAAAAAAGGGTATTTGAATAATCTATTTAGTATTGTGTGTTTTGTTACTTTGTACTTTTTGACAAACTGGTCCATTTCATCAAAGTTGTCAAGTTTATGTAAGCAGATCTGTTCATAGTATTCCCTTTTTAAACTTTCAATGCCATGGGTCAGAAATGATATTCCATTTCATTCCTGATAGTGGTAATTTGCAGCATTTGTATCTTCTGTCAGTCTTGTTAAAGGTTTGTCAATTTATTGATCTTCTTAATCAACCAGATTTTTTGTTTCATTGATTTTCCTTCTTCTGCTTGTTTTGGGTTTGTTACTCTTTTTCTTTTTTTCTTTTTTTAAAGATTTTATTTATTTGACAGAGAGAGACACAGCGAGAGAGGGAACACAGGCAGGGGGAGTGGGAGAGGGAGAAGCAGGCTTCCCGCCGAGCAGGGAGCCCGATGAGGGCTGGATCCCAGGACTCTGGGATCATGACCTGAGCTGAAGGCAGACACTTAACGACTGAGCCACCCAGGCGCCCCTGTTACTTTTTCTATTTTCTTAAGGTGGAAGCTGAGATTACGGTTATGAAATCCTTCCTATTTTTTGAATTTAATTCCAGTACAGTTTACATAGTGTTATATTAGTTTCAGGTGTACAATATAGTGATTCAACAATTCTATACATTACTTAGTGTTCATCATGATAAGTGTACTCTTAATCCCCTTCACCTATTTCACCCATCCCCCTACCCACCTCCCTCTAGTAATCTTAAGCTTGTTCTGTATAGTGAAGAGTCTGGTTTTGGTTTGTCTCTTTTTTTGTTCATTTTCTTAAATTCAACATATGAGTGAAATCAGATGGTATTTGTCTTTCTCGGACTTATTTTGCTTAGTATTATACTTTCTAGATCCATCCATGCTGTTGCAAATGGCAAGATTTCATTCTTTTTTATGTCTGATTAATATTCCATTGTGTGTGCACATTTGCGTGTATACCACATCTTCTTTATCCATTCATCTATCAATGGACACTTGGGCTGCTTCAATAATTTGGCCATTGTGAATAAGACTGCAATAAACATAGAGGTGCAATAAACAGATCTTTTGAATTAGTGTTTTTGTATTCTTTGGGTAAATACCCAGTAGTGATATTACTGGATGATATGAAATACTTCCTATTTTTTAAGATTTTATTTATTTATTTGACAGAGAGAGACACAGCGGGAGAGGAAACACAAGCAGGGGGGGAGTGGGAGAGGGAGAAGCAGGCTTCCTGAGGAGCAGGTAGCCCGACGCAGGGCTCCATCCCAGGACTCTGGGACCATGACCCGAGCTGAAGGCAGACGCTTAACGGATGAGCCACCCAGGCGCCTGAAATCCTTCCTATTTTCTAATGTAAGGATTTAGTGCTATAAATTTGTTAGCAATGCTTTAGCTGTGTCCCTCAAATTTGGTATGTTACATTTTAATGTTTATTTGATGTATATTTTCATTTCCCTTGAAATCTCATGAGTATTTAGAAATGTGTTATTTTCCATGTGTTTGTAGACTTACATATTACTTTATATTAATTTCTACTTTTTACATGGCCCAAGAACACATTCTGTATGACTCCAATTCTTTTAAATATGTTGAGATGTGTTTTGTGGCCCAAAAGATGTCTATCCTGATGGGTGTCAAATCAGCACTTGAAAAGAATGTCTATTCTGCTGTTGTTGGGTGAAGTCATGTACAAATGTCAATTAGATTCTGTTGCTTGACAGTATTAAGTTCTTCCATATTTTTGCTGATTTTCTGTCTTGACATGGGGCTTAAACTCATGGGGCTTGAACTCACGACTCTGAGATAAAGACCTGAGCTAAGATCAAGAGTTGGACGCTCAATCAACTGAGGAACTCAGGCACCCTAACTGCTGATTTTCTGTCTTAATAGTTCTATCAATTTTTTTTAATTGAAATTCAAGTTAGTTAACATATACTGTAGTATTGGTTTCAGAAGTAGAATTCGGTGATCATCTCTTACTTAAAATACCCAGTGCTCATCCCAACAAATGCTCTCCGTAATGCCCATCCCACATTTAGCCCATTCCTCAACTGGCTCACCCATCCCTCAACTCCCCGTTTGATCTCTATAGTTAAGAGTCTCTTATGGTTTGCTTCCCTCTCTGTTTATCTTATTTTTCCTTCCCTCCCCTATGTTCATCTGTCTTGTTTCTTAAATTCCACATATAAGTGAAATCATGTAATATTTGACTTTCTCTGACTTATTTTGCTTTGCATAACACACTCCATCTAGTTCCATCCACGTTGTTGCAAATGGCAGGATTTCATTCTTTTTGATTGCTGAGTAATATTCCTGTGTGTGTGTGTGTATGTGTGTGTGTGTGTGAGATCTTCTTTATCCATTCATCAGTCAATGGACATTTGGGTTCCTTTCCATAATTTGGCTATTGTTGATAATGCTGCTATAAACATTGGAATGCATGTGCTCCTTCGAATCAGCTTTTCTGTATCCTTTGGATAAATACCTAGTAGTGCAAGTGCTGAGTCATAGAGTAGTTCTATTTTTAACTTTTTGAGGAACCTCCATACTGTTTTCCAGAGTGGCTATACCAGTTTACATTCCCACCAACAGTGTAAGAGGATTTCCCTTTCTCTACATCCTTGCCAACATCTGTTGTTTCCCAAATTATTCATTTTAGCCATTGTGACAGGTATGAGGTGGTATCTCATTGTGGTTTTGACTTGTATTTCCCTGATGATGAGTGAGGCTGAGCATCTTTTCATGTGTCTGTTAGCCATCTAGATGTCTTCTTTGGAAAAATGTCCATTCATGTCTTCTGTCCCTTTCTTAACTGGATTATTTTTTTGGGGGCTAGGACTTGGAGTACTATGTTGAACAACAGTAGTGAGAGTGGACATCCCTGTTGTGTTCCTGACCCTAGAGGAAAAGCTCTGATTTTTTTTTTTTCCATTGAGGATGATATTAGCTGTTGTTTTGTTTTTTTTAAAGATTTTATTTATTTATTTGACAGAGAGATAGCGAGGGCAAGAACACAAGCAGGGGGAGAGAGAGAGGGAGAAGCAGGTTTCCTGCTGAGCTGGGAGCCCGATGTGGGACTCGATCCCAGGACCCTGGGATCATGACCTGAGCTGAAGGCAGACACTTAATGGCTGAGCCACCCAGGCACCCTAGCTGTTGGTTTTTCATATATGGCCTTTATGATGTTGAGATATGTTCCTTCTATCCCAACTTTCTTGAAGATTTTTATCAAGAAAGGATTCTGTATTTTGTCAAATGCTTTTTCTGCATCTATTGAGAAGATCCATATGGTTCTTATCCTTTCTTTTATTAATTTGGTGTTTCAAGTTGATTTGCAGATACTGAACCATCTTTACAGCCCAGGAATAAATCCCACTCGATCGTGATGAATAATCCTTTTAATGTACTGTTGGATTAAATTAGCTAGTATTTTGTGGAGAATTTTTGCATCCATGTTCATCAGGAATATTGGTCTGTAATTCTCTTTTTTATTGGGTTCTTTGGTTTTAGTTCTATCAATTGTTGAGAGAGGTGTGCTAAAGTCTCCAACTATAATTCTGGATTTGTCCATTTCTTCTTTCAGTTCTAACAATTTTGCTTCATGCATATTGAATACACATTAAGGGTTGCTATGTCTTCTTGGTAGACTGACCTTTTCATCATTATGTAGTATCTTTGTTCCTGGTAATTTTCTTTCTGCAGAAGTCTACTTTATTGCATATTAATAAAGCTACTCTCACTTTATTTTGATTGTTTGCATGGCCTATCTTTCTGCTTATGTTTATTTTCAAAAATGTGTATCACTATATCTGACGTGAATTTATCAACAGTATATACTTGAGTCATGTTTTTTCATATATTGTGTCAACTTGTTTTTTTTTTTAATTATTTACTTATTTATTTATTTGACAGAGAGAGACATAGCGAAAGAGGGAACACAAGGAGGGTAGTGGGAGAGGGAGAAGCGGGCTTCCTGCTGAGCATCGAGCCCAATGCAGGGCTCGATCCCAGGACCCTGGGATCATGACCTGAGCCAAAGGCAGATGCTTAACGACTGAGCCACCCAGGTGCCCCTCAACTTCTGTTTTTTAATTGGTCTATTTGGAACATTTACACTTAATATAACTGATATGTTAGGTCTTACGCCTGCCATTTATCTGTTTATTTTTCCCTTCATTGTTCAATTCTCTATTTCATTTTCCTGACTACCTATGGGTTACTTGAACATTTAAAAAATTCATTTTGATTTATTTTTATAAAAACATTTAATTCTGAGGTTAACTGTAGATTCACATGTAGTTGTAATATATAACACAGAGAGAGCCTATACCCATTCACCCAGTTCCCTCCAAAGGTAATATTTCACTTTATAATTATTTCCTCTATATTCCCTGAGAATCACATTAGAGAATGTTGTAATTTTTCTCCAACGGTCAAATACAATTAGAAAACCCAAGAGGGGGTGCCTAGTGGCTCAGTTGGTTAGGCATGTGCCTTTGGCTCAGGTCATGATCCTGGGGGTCCTGGGATCAAGCCCCACATGGGGCTCTCTGCTTGGCAGGAAGCCTGCTTCTCCCTCTCCCTTTGCAACTCCTCCTGCTTGGGTTCTCTTTTTTTAAAATTTATTTTTTTTTAGAGAGCATGCGGAGGAAGGGGCAGAGGGAATAAGTGAAATCTTTTTTTAAAGATTTTATTTATTTATTTGAGAGAGAGACAGTGAGAGAGGGAACACAAGCTGGGGGAGTGGGAGGGGAGAAGCAGGCTTCCCACTGAGCAGGGAGCCCAATTCAGGGCTCTATCCCAGGACCCTGGGATCATGACCCGAGCCAACAGCAGATGCTGAACGACTGAGCCACCCAGGTGCCCCAAATAACTGAAATCTAAAAAAAAAAAAAAAAAGAAAAAGAAAACTCAAGAAAAGGATGGCTCATTAAATTTCCCTATATTTTGACTCTTCCTATTGTTCTTTCTTCATTCCTAGTATTCCCAGCTTCTTTCTTTTGTCATTTTCTGTTTAGGGAACTTTGTTTAGCCATCCTTTCAGGGTGGATATGCTGATGTAAAATTTTTAGTTTACTTCATCTGACAACGTTTACTTCTATTCTTGAAGGATATTTCTGCTAGGGACAGAACTCTGGGTCGACAGTTTTCTTTCTACACTTGAAAAATGTGTCAATTCCTTTGGACTCCATGGTTTCTAATGAGAAATCCTCTGTCATTCAAAAAAATTTTTCCCCTATAGGGGTACCTGGCTGGTTCAGTTGGTACAGCATGTGACTCTTGACCTTGGGGTCATGAGCTCAAGCCTCTGCTGGGTGTAGAGCTTACTTTAAAAACATTTTTTCCCCCAGAGGAGCCTGGGTGCCTCAGTTGGTTGGGTGGCTGACTTTTGGTTTTCAGCTCAGGTAATGATCTTGGGGTCCTGGGATTGAGCTGTGTGTCGGGCTCTGCACTCAGCGAGAAGTCTGCTTGAGGATCTTCTCCCTCTCCCTCTGCCCCTTCCTCCACATGCTCTCTAAAAAAAATAAATCTTAAAAAAATTTTTCCCCCTATAGATATCTGGTTGCTCTAGTTGCTTTCAAGATTTTTCTGTCCTTAGTTTTCAGAAGTTTGATTATGATGTGCTGTAGCATGGACTTTTTTGGGGTTTATCTTATTTATTAAAGCTTATTCAGCCCCTTGACTATATAGGTTTATGCCCTTTGCCAAATTTGGGAAATTTTTCGCCAATATTTCTTCAAATACTTTTCCATACTCTTTTACTTTGGGGACACTGAAGACAAAGATGTTTAATCTTTTATTATTGTTCCACATGTCCCTGAAGCTCTGCCAACTTTTTTTCTGTGTTGTTCAGGCTGAGTAATTTCTATTGTTATCATCTTTAAATTCACAGACTCTTCCCAATGTCTTCTCAATTCATCTCTGGAACCCATCCACTGAGTTATTTAAATTACTGCATTTTTCAGTTCCAAAATTTCTACTTGGTTATTACATTTTCCACTTCTTTGCTGAGATTTTCTATTTTTCTTTTGTTTCAAGAGTGTTCATAATTGCTTACTGAAACATCATTATAATGGCTGCTTTAAAAGTCTTGCCAGATAATTCCAACTTCTGTTTCATCAGAGTGTTGGCATTTGTGGATTATCTTTTCTCATTTAAACTGAGATTTTCCTGATTGGTGGTAAATGAATGATTTCAAAAAATTATATCTTGGTCATTTTGGATGTTAAGAGTAAGAGACTCTGGATCATATTTAATCTTGGGTTTTAGCAAGCTTCTACTGAAACTGAGCCAGCAGGGGAATCTGGAATCTGGAGATACTGATTCTTTACTACCAGGTGGGACTGAAGTCCTGGCTCTCCACAGGGTCTCCAATGACACTGTGGGGGGATGATTTGTTACCCCAAGGAAGGAGTGGAGGTCAGCGCTCCTGACTCAGCCTCCACTGACAAAGTGGGAGAGGGATGGGTGCTTTGTAATTGGCAGGTGTCACAGAAGTCCAGGCTCCTTACTTGGTCTTTATTGGCTCTACTCCAAGTGAGAAGGGGTGGCTCATCACAGGGCAGGGGTGGAAACCATGGACACTGCAGGGGCAGGGGACGGCAGGGAGGGGAACTTGTTACTGCCATGAAGGCGAAAGGCATTTAGTGGAAGTCTAAGTCCTCCACTTAAGCCTTTGCTAACAAAGGTGTACAGGTTATATTTTCACCCCTAATTTTTTGTAGGAGTAAGGTATTTATTGTCAACCAGGGTTCTATTTTTCTAGGATGTGCCTTTCCCAGTCCTTGGCAAGGGAGAACAGACTTTTTCTTGGGGCTTTCTGTGTCTGTTTCAGATGGCATTCCTGGACTGTTGGCATCCAATCTAAGACATGGAGGAAACAAACAAAAAAAACCAGAGAACTTACTGCAATAGCATTCCTTGATTCCCAGGGTCCTTAGCTGGTCCATTTTCTCTAAACCTTTCAAAGTCTTCTAATATTTGTTTTATGTATGATATCCAGAATTTTTAAGTGTACTTAGGAGACATATCTGTTCTATGTACCTTTGTGTGGATACATGTGTGTTTAAGGAATTAAAGGCATGACTTAACCTAATTTTATATAGTCAAAACAGAAGACGAACATAAACTAAGAATCAGAGAAATGCAGTTAATAGTTATGAAATAAACTCATCTTCCATGGAGATAGTAAATATTACCTTTCCCAGCTGTCCTCCTGATCTTGGGAATAGTGAATTTTTTCAGAGGATTGACTTCTACACCAGCGACTAATAAAGGTTCACTGGTTGAGTTCATTTTCCATAATGTCTTGTGTTTAGCAATCTCTTTCATTTCCATTTTGTTGGTGGCCTAAAATCAACCCCAAGTTATTAAGCAAAAGGTCAATAAACACATAAAAGGCAATGGCAGTAAAACGGTTTAAAAATTCTTACATGGAATTGAATATATATTATTGGTCACATTCACAACAGATTCCAATCTCAATTTGCCAGGTTACCCAAAATAAAAAATGAATTAACAGTTTTAGCTTTTACGTAATTTTTTGAATATTTATTTTGTAGTTTCTAATAGACTTTTTCTGTGTAATTTATGTAACTATAATTGGGTAACCAAAAGTCTGTGTTCCTGAAAAGCTTAATAACTTATAAACAATTTTTATTAACATTTAGTAAAATTCTTGCCAAATACTATATTTTTAAAAGTATTTTGCTGACACACTTCTGTGAATAGAATGATATTCTTGAAATCAGAATCTCTCCTTTGGAAGAAACTTATTAAAGTTGTAAACCAACTACTGCACAACTATCCCTACGATAGCCTGAACAATCACCCATCGGCTACTGTTCCATAGTATCATTCTATAAATGGATTAAGACCTCATAAATTGTCATACTAGTAACAGATTTCTTTTCTTCCCTCCTCCTTTCTCTCTCCAGCCCTCCCTCTCCCCCCACCCAACACAATGATTCTTAACTTTTCAAGTAGAACTCATATTAGGTACTGAAGGAGAGTAATGGAGCCTACACACAGAGAAATATATGTAGACATGGATTTTTCATACCATTTCATAATATGATTCACGGGCCTCCTGATAGCTATCAACTGCTTAGTTCAAACTTAGATCATAATCTACATTAAGAGTTGCCAAAATTCTACAGAAGGATCACAAAGGAGAAGATTCTACAGAAAGTTCACAAAAGATCTTGCCCTCAATCTCCACTCCACCCTTTATGAAAGATAATCTTACAGCCTCCCAATCAATGGATTATGGATGAGAATAGGGAATGGACAGAGACCTCTAGAAATAGAAGAGAATCAGTCTTTTTCTCATTCAGCCTCATTGACAGACACCAGTAGTGTTTCCTTCTAACAAGAATACCCTTAAGATACACTAGCTTGAGCCAGAGTGCCTGGCTGGCTCAGTTGGTAGAGCACATGACTCTTGATCTTGGGGTTGTGAGTTTGAGCCCATGTTGGAAGGGAAGAATAACTTATTTAATGACTTAAATTACAAAAAAAAAAAAACCAAACCTCTTCAATTAATCATACCTACCCTCTGACCCAGCATTTGCACTACTGGGTATTTACCCCAAAGATATAGATGTAGTGAAAAGAAGGGGCATATGCACCCCAATGTTCACAGCAGCAAAGTCCACAACAGCCAAATTGTGGAAGGAGCTGAGATGCCCTTCAACAGACGAATGATTAAGATGATGTGGTTCATATATACAATGGAATATTACTCAGCCATCAGAAAAGATGAATACCCACCATTTGCATCGACATGGATGGAACTGGAGGGGATTATGCTAAGTGAAATAAGTCAAGCAGAGAAAGACAATGATCATATGGTTTCACTCATATGTGGAACATAAGGAATAGCATGAAGGACATTAGGGGAAGGAAGGGAAAACTGAAGGGGGGGGAAGTCAGAGGGGGAGATGAACCATGAGAGACTATGGACTCCGGGAAACAATCTGAGGGTTTCAGAGGGGAGGAGGGTGGAGGGATGGGTTAGCCTGGTGATGGGTATTAAGGAGGGCACGTGTTGTAATGAGCACTGGGTGTTATACGCAAATAATGAATCACGGAACAACATCAAAAACTTATGATGTACTGTATGGTGACTAACATAATAATAAAAAAAAGAAAGAGAAAAATCAATTCTAAAAACTTCAAGAATAGTTAATGCACAAGGCACGGTGCATATTAGGTTCTTAAAAGATAGTTGAATGAATGAATGAATGAATGAAAAAGATCAAACAAATCAAAAGCAGAAAGGTTCCCTAACAACTAAAACATATATTCATATAGGACTTGTATATTATGAGCAGATTTAAGCTAATACATTTAAGGATTACACAAGGGGCGCCTGGGTGGCTCAGTCAGTTAAGCATCTGACTCTTGATTTCAGCTCAGGTCATGATCTCAGGGTTGTGGGATCCAGCCCTGAGATGGGCTCCATGCTCAGTGCAGAGTCTGCTTGAAATTCTCTCTCTCCCTCTGTCCTTCCCCGTGTTTGCACTCACTCTCTCTAAATGAGTAAAATCATTAAAAAAAAAGGATTATACAAAATAATACATTCTAAGAAAAACTTATTAAAACTGGGTTAGCCTGGTGATGGGTATTAAAGAGGGCACATACTGAATGGAGCACTGGGTGTTATATGCAAACAATGAATCATGGAACACTACATCAAAAGCTAATGTACTGAATGGAGCACTGGGTGTTACATGCAAACAATGAATCATGGAATACTACATCAAAAACTAACGATATGGGCGCCTGGGTGGCTCAGATGGTTAAGCGTCTGCCTTCGGCTCAGGTCATGATCCCAGGGTCCTGGGATCGAGTCCTGCATCGGGCTCCCTGCTCTGCGGGAAGCCTGCTTCTCCCTCTGCCTCTTTCTCTCTCTCTCTGTCTTTCATGAATAAATAAATAAATAAAATCTTAAAAAAAAAACAAAACAAAAACTAATGATGTAATGTATGCCGATTAACATAATAAAATTTTTAAAAAATGCAAAAAAACCTAACGATATAATGTATGGTGATTAACATAATAAAAATTTAAAAAAACTAATTCAAAGAAAAAATTAAACAAATTCATCATCTTAATACTATTAAGAAATTAAATTAGTAGTTACAAACGGACTCAAAAAATAAATATGATATTAATGTATCACAAACAAGCGGAGTTCACCCCTGGGGCTCAATCCCAGGACCCTGGGATCATGGCATCTAGGCACCCCAAAAATCACTTATATTTTTAAAAATGTTTAGTAAAGAGGAATTGACACATTCATAATTTGATGAGTATCTACCAAAAATTTATAGCAAATTGCTAAATATCGAAAGTACTACCTTTTAAATTTTTTTTTAACTTTTTTTTTTTTTTAAGATTTTATTTATTCATTTGAGACACAGAGATAGAGAGCATGGGCAGGGGAAGAGGCAGAGGCAGAGGGAAAAGGAGGCTCCCCGCTGAGCCAGGAGCCTGATGCGGGGCTTGATCCCCAGACCCTGGGATCATGAACTGAGCTGAAGGCAGACGCTTAACCATCTGGGCCACCCAGGTGCCCCCAGAAGCACTACCTTTTAAATTAAGAGTGGTGGGGGGTGGGAGGGATGGGGTGGCTGGGTGATAGACATTGGGGAGGGTATGTGCTATGGTGAGCACTGTGAATTGTGTAAGACTGTTGAATCACAGACCTGTACCTCTGAAACAAAGAATACATTATATGTTTAAAAAAAAGAAGACAGTAGGAAGGGAAAAATGAAGGGGGGGAATCGGAGGAGGAGATGAACCATGAGAGACTATGGAACCTGAGAAACAAACGGAGGGTTCTAGAGGGGAGAGGGGTGGGGGGATGGGTTAGCCTGATGATGGGTATTAAAGAGGGCACATATTGAACGGAGCACTGGGTGTTATATGCAAACAATGAATCATGGAACACTACAACAAAAACTAATGATGTAATGTATGGTGACTAACATAGTAAAATTTAAAAAATGAACCAAAACAAAAAGAATAAAACAAGAATAGCTTTGTTTCCTTTTAACAGTAGGATGTTATGATTTTTTGCCTAAGTAAAATTCATTCATCTGTCTAAAACTTCATCCAAGTTTTCTCCTTCAAGCTGAGACTCACACTCTTTCAGTCCTAGAAATTCCCAAGCCCTTTTCCTTTCCTCTTTAGCTTGCCTTTATACCTTTTATTTCACAGGGGCAGATGGCAAGAAAGGCAAAAAAATCATGTTTCAAATTTTGGTTCTACCATTATTTAATAATATTATGTTAGGGAAAATGCCTAACTTCTCTGAGGCTAGTAATAGTATCAATACCTCACATGGAGGTCTAAGTCTATTTTAAAAGAATACTTGGGGGTGCCTGGGTGGCTCAGTTAAGCGTCTGCCTTCGGCTCAGGTCATGATCCCAGGGTCCTGGGATCGAGCCCCACGTCGGGCTCTCCGCTCAGTGGGGAGCAGCCTGCTTCTCCCTCTCCCTCTGCCTGCCGCTCCCCTGCTTGTGCTGTCAAATAAATAAAATCTTAAAAAAAAAAAAATTTGTACTGAGTTTCCTAAGACCATCACCAAACATTAAGGACTTGAATGCTTGGGAGATAAGGGATTACTGAATAAACCTCCAAAATCTTTTACCTGATTACTGTCAGAGTCTTAGTAATAGAATTAGGTGTTTCAACTGAAAAACTTAGAAAGCCCGAGAGTTTAGTAAGTTTCAACTGCTAACACTTATGTAAAGGTTTCCTAACATAAAGTAACTGAGGATAACTGCAGATACACAAAGCATTAATGAGAAACTTTTTTTTCAGTTCTCCTTCGAACTTTTGAGTCAGCTTGTTATTAACTTTAAAATCTCTAAGTTTGCTGATCTCTCTTTAACAACAAAAAATGACTCAGTTTCAGAATTTTCTGGCAAATAATACTGTTCTATTTTAATTTATTTTTACAATTACCTTTTATTTGTGCCAATACTGATTTTCTATTCATTTTCCATCCAAAATGTACTTAAGTAAAAAATAAGTCTATTTTAGAATATTACAGCAATTACTGTAACGATGATATGTAATGATAATACAGCAAAGATCATTCATTCCTCTTCTAGTAATCTCAGGACAGAGTTCCTGATGAACAAATAAATGATGACTAAGCAATATTCTCAGAATTTTAGTCACAAAAGTAAATTTTGTGTTCTTCTGTAGAGTGCTAAATGGTTCAGACTAAGAATTACTTCTGATAAACAAAAGGTTAAATCACATCATACATATGATAAACTACATATACACTTAGTGAAATTAAGCCAAAAATCCCTCAATTAAGACTACACAATGGGGGCGCCTGGGTGGCTCAGTCGGTTAAGCGTCTGCCTTTGACTCAGGTCATGATCCCGGGGTCCTGGGATCGAGCCCCGCATCGGGCTCCCTGCTCGGCAGGAAGCCTGCTTCTCCCTTTCCCACCCCCCCTCCTTGTGTTCCCTCTCTCTCTGTGTCTCTGTCAAATAAATAAAATCTTAAAAAAAAAAAAAAGACTACACAATGCAGACGTGAAATATATTTTTGTCCTGTTTTTCATTTTACAGATCAGGGATTGGCAAATTATGGCCTACTATTAGTTTTCATAGGGGCTACAAGTTAAATGACTGAAAAAAAATTGAGAATAGTATTTCATGTCACTTAAAAAACTATATGAAATTCAAATAAAAGGGTCCATAGTAAGTTTCCCTCTCTTGCTGTCTCTCTCTCTGCCAAATAAATAAATAAAATCTTTAAAAAAAAAAAAAAAGAAAAGCATAGCTGAGTAAATGTGACAAACACCCTATAGCCTACAAAGACTAAAATGTTTACTATCTGGCCCTTTACAGAAAGTCTGCCAACCTGTTAGAGATGAAGCAATATAACGGAATATCAAAGAATTGGGACAATAAAAACTAGGTCTCATGATTTCTCCATTTCAAGGCTCTTTCTCCTATTATCTCTCCACTGTATTCTGAATTTCATCCCTACTCACTTTCTCGGCATCCTGCCCAAAAGCATTTAAACAAGCTCCAACCCGATCATTTTAAAAACAAAATAGAATCTGCCAGGATCATATTTGTCCTTATCTAGATCACCTCCCACTTCCTCCTCAATCTATTTCAATTTCCAACTCCACCTCAATAGCAATCTTCAGTCACCAGTGATTTTTCACATCAGTATCTCACTCATGTAAAGTACACTTCTGGCTCATAACTTACTTGGCCTCTCTACATTTAATACTCTTGACCAATCTGGTCCTGAAATAATACACTCTTCCCCTGACTTCTGTGACTTCTTAATCCTGATTTCAGGTGGTGCTTTCTCAGTCTTTTAATAATTCATCTTTATTGGGCTTTTATTATTGTTTTAATTTTTACTTATATAAGGAAAATAAAATATTCTCTTCAAAGATTTTTTAGTATTTTATCAAGCTAATTTTAGTGAACAACAAAAACAGAATCTTCTGGTTTTAATTTGCATTTCTTTCATTACTAGTGAGGCTGAATAATTTTATTTTTTTCTATCACTTGTTCCCATCTTTTTTTCCATTTTTTCTTTTTACAGGTTAAGATGGTTTTTAAATGATTAGTAAGGACTCTATATACAGAGAAATTAGTTTTTGTCTGTCATAAGTTTTGCAATATTTTTGTCTTAATTTCATTTATGGTATTTGCCTCCCATACCAAATTTTAATTTTTGTGTAGTTTAATTTTTTTTTTTAAGATTTTTATTTATTCATGAGAGACAGAGAGAGAAAGAGAGAGAGAGAGAGGCAGAGGGAGAAACAGGCTCCCTGCTGAGCAAGGAGCCTGATGCGGGACTCGATCCCAGGACCCTGGGATCATGACCTGAGCCGAAGGCAGATGCTTAACCATTTGAGCCACTCAGGCGTCCTGTGTAGTTTAATTTCTCAATCCATTATTATACTGGATTTTTATCCTATTACCAGCAGTGTGTGAGAATTCCAGTTGTTCCATATCGTCACGTCATTTGATATTGGCAGACTTTAATTTCTGCCCATCTAATATCTGCAAATGCCATCTCACTATGGTTGGTTTGCATTTGTTTGATTTTTGATGAGACTGACTATCCTTATTGGTCATTTGTGTTTTCAAACCTGGGATGTGCTTGTTCAAGTTTTTCTACCCACTTTTCTATGAGGCTATTTATTCTATGTATTTGCAAAAAATCTGTTTGAGATACTAGCTCTTCACCAGTCACACTTGTTGCAAATAGTTTCCCCTCACTTTTTAAACAAAACTATTTAATGTAATGAATTTCTGGGGCGCCTGGGTGGCTCAGTCATTAAGCGTCTGCCTTCAGCTCAGGTCACGATCCCATGGTCTGGGATCAAGCCCCACATCGGGCTCCTGCTCTGCGGGGGTACTGCTTCTCCCTCTCCCACTCCCCCTGCTTGTGTTCCCTCTCTCGCTGTCTCTCTCTGTGTCAAATATATAAAAACTTTAAAAAAATTATGAATTTTTCCCTTTATATTTGTGTTTTTGCTTTTGATCAAATTTAAGAAATGATTCTCCCCAAGGTTTAAAGATAATCCCCTTGGGGCGCCTGGGTGGCTCAGTCGTTAAGCGCCTGCCTTTGCCTCAGCTCATGATCCTGGGGTCCTGGGATCGAGCCCTGCATTGAGCCCCAATTCGGGCTCCCTGCGCAGCAGGAAGCCTGCTTCTCCCTCTCCCCCACTTGTGTTCCTTCTCTCGCTGTGTCTCTCTCTGTCAAATAAATAAATAAAATCTTTAAAAATAATCCCCTCTATTTTCTTCTAAAAGTTTTATAGTTTTGTCTTTTACCTTTTAAATCTTTAAATCACCTGAAATTCATTTTGGTCTGAGGTAAGAAGGGCTCAATTTTTCCATATGAGTATCAAATCATGCTAGCATTTATTTGAAAACTCTTTCCCTATTTATCTATGCTTCTCTAACATAAATCAACTTTCCATATGTGCATGAATTCTAGGTTCTCAGATCTGTTTTACTGGTTGGTTCTTTCTGTATTCCTGCACCAACATGATACCACAGTAATTGATATATGTTTGGACATAACTGAAAGAAAAAAAACAAATCTTGTTCTTCTAAAGCATCTTTGCTTTTACATACATATTTTAAAATGTTTGTCTAATAAGAAATCTTGCTTAGGTTTTAAATGAAAATTTACTGAACCTACCACTGATCAAGGACATTGTTTTACTAGTCTTCCTATCTTAAACACAGGCTGTCTCCCCACCTAGTCATCCCATTAATATCTTTCAATAAAGCCTTATTTTTTCCATGAGGGTCTAACATGTTTTAAAGAATTTATTCTAAGTTCTTCATAATTTTAAAATTACTACACGTTATCTTTTTAAAAAGTTTTATTTATTCACTGCTAATGTTTAAAATGGCATTTGGGATGACAGTAATAATGACTAACATTCATCTGTAACACTTATTAGGAATCAGACACTTATCTAAGTGCTTTAGATATATATTGATCCATTTAATCATCAGATCCCTATGAGATACCCTTATTTTAAATTATGGAAAAAGGTGTAAGTTAAATAATGTGCCCAAGGACACATAGCTAGGAAGTGTTGAATCTGGAATTCAAAGCCAGGCAGTCTGGCATCAGAGTAAATGCACTCAACTAGTAGGCAAAATGACCTTCAGTGAAACTGGTTTCTACACATGGACTACCCAGAAACCTTGTTAAGCTCCTATTAATTCTAATAACTTGTCTTCATAAACAACCATATCCTCTCTGAATGATGAAGGGCATATAATAATGATTTTCAGTTTATTTTTTTCCCCAATTACTGTAACATTTATTTCTTATGTCTGCCTTACTGGGCAGGCTGAGAGTTCTAACATATGTCAAATATAAATGATAATGTCAGGTGCCTTGGTTTTTTCCCTGAACTTAAAGGGAATGTTTTAAATCTTTACAACTGAATGATAAATTCTATTTTCTTCCAAAGACCTGCTGTATCTGGTTAAATTTTCCTGGGTATAAAATTCTAGACTGACTGCCATTTTCTCTCAGCACTCTTAAGATATTATCCCACTATTTAATACCATCCACTGCTCCTATTAAGAAATCGTCTATCTAATTGTCACTCATTTATTGGCAAATCTTTTTTCTCTGACAGCTTTTAAAAATCTTTGTCTCTGGTGTTCTGCATTTTCATTTTCACGTTCTAGTGTCAGTATATCATGGACTTCTTGTATTTATGGTGTGGTGGTATCTTTGACATTTATGTGAAATTTTCTGCAACTTTATCTTTGAATATTGTGGCACTGTTCTATTTCCTTAGAACTTCTAGTTAACTATGTGCAAACTTCTACCTTTATTCTTCATTTCTTAACCCCTAATTCATGTATTTCATCTCTTTTTCTTAGGTTGAATTCTCAGTAAAGGTGATTTAAAATATTTAACACACACATACACACACATTTAAAAAAGAGTGATAGGATATCTGAGTTGTCTGCTTTAAAATTATCCAGTTTATAACTGCTGAACCTTGAAAATGGGTACCTGGGGTTCATTATAGTATTCTATTTTCATATATGTTAGAATTTTCCATGATAAAAATAGAAGTATAAGAGTGTTTGGCTAAATATGCATAAATTATCTTTAAAAGATAACATTAGTTGTCTATGGAGAAAAGAATACTAGGTGGTTTAGGAATGGGGAGGAGAGAAATTTATCAGTTTATATCTTTATTACCTTAATTTTTATCTTCACAAATTTATAAACTCTTAATAATGAAAATAATCTGCTCACTATTGCAACAAAAAATATGAAATACCTAAGAATAAACTTAAGAAATGGTCTGGCTGATAGGAAGACTTCTAAAAAACTGAGGGTCATAAAAGATTTGCTTAAGGAGGGAACAGGCATAATTTATTATTGAGAAGGAGTATTTATTATTGTGAATATGCAAAATCTTCCTACATTAAGTCCCTAAAGTTGATTCAATCCTGAAGCTAACAAAAATAATACTAAAGGTTATATAGAAAAAGAAACATAATCAAGGAAATTTGAGAAAGTAACTGGAGGAAGAAAACTGACACTATTAAATATTATAATTTATTTAATAATTACAATAATTTTAATTAGCTGGGTATACGATCACTCAAATTTAAGTTTTATTAATAAGAAAGAGAATAGTAAGTAATAGGCAACTTTAAAACTATGGTTATTGAGACAAAAATAAACAATGGAACACCATAGTCAGAAAAAACACCAAAAAATCCCCAGAATTTTGAAGATGTTAATATTGGTATTTCAGATCAGTGGGGAATCTATGGTATTTAAACAGTACCTAGTCATATGGAAAACAAGAACACAAAAATTAAAACTACAATGAAGTATATTTTTTCCATACCTCTCAGATCAGAAAATATTAAAGTGTGACAATATCAAGTGCTGAAAAAGGTGCAGAGCAACCAGAACTCTCATATACTTCTGGTGATTGTGTAAACTGGTAGTCACTTTAGAAAACAATTAGGCGTTATCTTCTAAAGTTGATGTGCATTACCTTCTGACCTAGCAACTCCATTCTCTAGGTATAAATACTCAAGCATCAATTCACAAAGTGTGATCTGAAAATTTCTGAGGGTCCCCAAAGAGCATTTCAAAGCAACAGCAAGGACTGCTTTTCCAACTATGTATCTGTGAGGTCGTATTTCTTCATATTCTTCAACCAAAACAACAAAAACTGCAGAAGACTAAATGCAGAAGCAGGTATGAGAATTCACCTGACTCTATTAAGCCTGATTTGCAATAATGGAAAACAACAGCACTCTTCTTTGGGAAATAGTTTTTTTTCCCCTAAGTTATATGATTTGTTAGTATATAATTGTTTTTTTGTTTTTAAAGTTTTTAATTTTTTTAGTAATCTCTATACCCAATGCAGGGTTCGAATTCACAACCTTGAGATTAAGAGTTGTATGCTCTTATGGGGCGCCCGGGTGGCTCAGTCGTTAAGTGTATGCCTTCAGCTTGGGTCATGATCCCAGGGTCCTGGCATTGAGCCCCGCATCGGGCTCCCTGCTCCGCGGGAAGCCTGCTTCTCCCTCTCTCACTCCCCCTGCTTGTGTTCCCTCTCTCGCTGTGTCTCTCTGTCAAATAAATAAAATCTTAAAAAAAAAAAAAAGTGTTGTATGCTCTTCTGAGCCAGTCAGGTGCCCCAGTATACAACTGTTTATAGTAATGTTATCACAGTATGTATTATCTGTTATATTGTTTTCTCTTCCATTTCTCATACCGGTTTTTGAATCTTCTCTCTGTGATTTTTTAGATTTTATTTTTAAGTAATCTCTATACCCAACTTGGAGCTCAAACTTACAACCCAGAGATCAAGAGTCGCATTCTCTACTGACTGAGCCAGCCAGGCGCTCCTCTTTTTTTTCTTAGTTAATATAGTTAAAGCACTGCCAGTTTTATTTTTTTTTAAAAAAAACTGGTCATTACTTTCAATGTTATGTTGTTATTTCTGACTTCTTTGTTGTTTCCTTCTTCTACTAAATTATAGCAAAATTTCTTTTTTCCCTAGCTCTTTTTAAATGGTGTCAACATAAATGGTTATATATTTGTAATGAAATAAGATCCTGAGAACATAATATAAAATTTCAAGTTAGATATGAATATACAGTATAATCATTCATGACACGCTCTAGCAATACTGGGCATTTCAGGGGAAAGGAAATCTAGAACCTTAGGAAAATTATTAATGAAGTAAGTGACCAGGAGCAAATTTAGCTTCAATCCTGATACAAAGTATGCCAAAAGAAGCTGGTAAAAAAAAATACAATGGTTAAAGAGAAATAGATTATAATGAAGCTAAAAAAGCACAATAGGAAAGATGGAATGGGAGGCACATCGAGAGATTGCAGTCAAAAAGGTAAAGAGGGGTGCTTGGGTGGCTCAGTCAGTTGAGCGTCTGACTCTTGATCTCAGCTCAGGTCTTGATCTCGGGGTTGTCAGTTCAAGCCCTGCGTTAGGCTCCACGCTGGGCATGGAGCCTACGTGGAGCCTACATAAAAAAAAAAGTTTAGAGAGAGTGTCTGCAACACTAGCACAGTGGCCAGTATTGGTTTCTGGTAATGAAGAGTTTCCAAGTGGAAATGAAGCATTACACTGAGGAGGTCAAGAGCAGAAAGGTCGAGACCCATGAAAAGGAAGGGGGTGGTGACAGAAAACTGGAAGGAAAAATTCCTTCTGATGTCATAATAAACAAATAGAACACTCAGAGGGAAAATATGAATACTGGAGGAATTTTCAAAGCTCTCCAATAGGTGAGGCTGAACTAACATAAAAAAGCAAGGTCATAATCAAAAGGATAATGATCTGTATCATGAGAAAAAAAAAGCTCATACCAAAAAAAATATGTAGTATAATGACACCTAACTTTACACAGATTTTCATTAAATGTCTGTTAAATTAGGGAGGGGGGACTGAAGAGGTAAAGTTAAATAATACATTGTTTTTCATGGACTAGAAGCCTGTAATCCCTTGAAGGAGCACAGAATGCCTCTAAGCTGTTATCAGTAAAATCTATTAATTCTTTTGTTTCACTTATAGAATGTTGTTGACTTTTGTCTATCAATTTGGGCACCAGCATCTGGCTGAGCATCAGATCATTCCTTCTTACTGATTTCATATGCAACATCTATGTAGCCTTACTTGCAACACATATCCCATTAGATAAATTTGTAAGTTATCCAAAGGTTTACAGGTCAACACTTCATGAACACATACATTTAATTTTTATTATTTTATTTTATGTTTTGAGAGAGAGAGAGCAGGAATGAGTTTGGGGGGGTAGGAAGAGGGAGAGAGAGAATCCTAAGCAGGCTCCACGATCAGTGTGGAGCCTGATGTAGGGCTCGATCCCACAACCCCAAGACCGTGACCTGAGCCTAAATCGAGAGTAGGATGCCCAACTGACTGAGCCACCCAGGTGCCCATACACTTCGTGAACACAAGTTCAATTTCATCACTGTAGTGACTCAGGAAATTCTACTCTTAACTCGTTCAAGTTCTTGAGGTTTGGCTTAGGAGGAGAGAGGGACGTTGGGAATGCCTAAATGCAGAAAAATGATAATCACGAGTTGTTTTTTTTTTTTTTTTTAAACTGCCCCTTAGGGGGACCTGGCAGGCTCAGTGGGTGGAACATGCGGCTCTTGATCTTGGGTCATGAGTTTGAGCCCCATCCTGGGTGTAGAGATTGCTTAAGTAAATTAAAAACAAACAAACCTGCCCCTAAGTCTTATGCACAAAACGTAGAAATTATTAAATAAAAGATGTTTCTAGGTCATCTCCATCTTCTTCATATAAAATTAATGGAAAACTTAAAATAACAAAGGAAGCTTGAGTAGTTTTATTATACTTTTAATTTTATTTAAGATGGACATTAGGACTATCTTATATCTTTTCTGATCATCTTGTTTATTCTGCCACTGCCAAATTTCAGAATGTTTTAGAAAGAGCACCATGTGGAGATTAGCAAATCCTTTTGGAAAAGATGAGCCATCTGTTGAGTCCTAGCTCCCTTGAGGCCATTACCGTGAATCACAGACAAGGGTTTATAATAACTACACAGTAATTCCAGTAACTACGTGGACTCACTACAGCAAGTAACAAGATTTAAAAAAAAGAAAGAAAGAAATAAGAAAAAAGCCAACATAATTCCCAAGAGAGTAGGTCTACTCTGTTGATACTTGTTTTACTGAGGTTTAGAAGATTTAGGCAAGAAGAACCTGTGTGCTTCTGAAAAACAGTGTGCATATCAACCACTTCTCTAGAAAGATGTGCTGTATCAAAAGAAAACGTCATACATTAGAATGCACTATTTATCTAAACTCCTGGAGATTTATACTAAAATTATACTAATCTGGACTACTAGGGTAGAATAAAATCTTACTACCTGGGGGTGGATGTAATAAATATATTATGAAATGTTAACAAATAAAAATCTGAGAATTATCAAATAAAAATTAAGAGAAGCTCTCAGATTTGTTTGGAAGACTTTGCTAAGACTGAACAAGCAACTTTTTCCCCAAATACAAAAAAATCTGGAACTGATCACAGTGATTAAAACATTCACAGAAAAACATCTTAAATTCTCAGGCCCAGTTACAACTAGCTGAGGCTCACCTAGCTACAGAGTTCAAACTCCTGTGACTTAGCAATCCAACTTCTCACTTTCCTTCCAAATTGTCTTTACAAAATTAGCTTGAAAAAGAATGTTTTTGAAGTATTTATGATATAGTAAAGAAAGGACTCTATACAAGAAGACAGCAGACATGGGTTTCTTGTCCTGATTCTGCCACTCACAAAATGTGTGCTCCTAAGCTTTACTCTTCTCATCTGTGTTTCAGTAAGGCTTAAAGCTGTATTATAAACTATAAAATGTTTTGCTTCCTCCTATACCTATCCCTCTCTCTACCACTTTCAGGCTCTATTTGTTTACATTTTTACATTTGTTTACACACAGGCATAAGCAAATAGTACAGTGTATGCAAGCTGATATCATAAAAGTTTGACAGCTTTGTAAGTTAACGAGCCTCAATACCTCTCCTTTATTTTTTTTTAAAGATTTTTATTTATTTGACAGAGAGAGAGCAAGCACAAGCAGCGGGAGCTGCAGAGGGAGAGGGAGAAACAGGCTCCCCACTGCGCAAGGAGCCCGATGCGGGACTCCATCCCAGGACCATGAGATCATGACCTGAGCTGAAGGCAGATGCTTAACTGACTGAGCCACCCGGGCACCCTTGCTAACTTTTAAACAACTTAAAAAACTTATTTCCTTAGAGTACTTCTGTCTATGATTATGGCACTTTTATTTTTTAAATGTCAACAGTTGGTCTAATTTCCATCCTCTGAGATGTTTTTAGAATCAAGCGATATAATTTAAAACCCATCTGATTAATATGTGGGTGACCAAATGTAACAATACCACTTTTTTTGTAGTTTTATGATTTTATTAACACAAATAAGACATGCACACAATACCACTTTTGATTAAAAATGGAGCAGTGAAAAAAATCTGGCTCCAAAATAACTAAGTTTCTTACTCTGTTTAAGTACTAGTTCAAAGGCAATTCCAAACCTCAAATAACACAAATATTCTAAGCACTGTCTGCATATTGGCCTGACTTTCCAATTTAATTATTCAAAAATTGAATACTTATGGTAAATTAAAGTCAATTTTGTATGGGCCGATGTTCTCCACTGGACTATAATTTACCCATTTTTCGATCTCCAGCACCAATCACAGATCCTCATAAAATAAGTACCCAATAAATATTTACTGCAAAAGATACTTTAAAAGTATTCCTCCAATGTGTGAAAAAATACACATATTCCTCACATATCTTTTTTATTGCCAAATTACTTATAAGTCAATTATAAAGTAGATTACTGATAGTTAAAAAAAATCAATACAGTATTACAAGTAACAGCAGTAGCAAAATCATTATTTGAAATACTTACCACTCCTCAGTGGAATCTACCATCATACAGTTATGATCAGGATTCAGTCCATACATGAAAAATGACAAAGGAATACCTACAAAGAAAGAAAAAGGAAGACATGAAGAGAATTATGGTCAGAAGCTCCCTCCAGAATAAGCACTTTATTGTCCTCTCCATTTTTTTCCTCCTGATTTCTGCTTTCCTTTTAGTCCTGTTTCATTTGGGGGAGGAAGGAGTCTGTCTGCCACATGTCTCAGTGCCTTCTCTATCACACCCTTGCATTCTTTCTCCTCCTCTTTTCTCCCTGCTCATTCTCTCTCTCAAATATATAAAATCTTCTAAAAAAATTTAAAATGCTACACATTCTTTAAGGAAAAGCATTTTTTTTATTAGTGAAACACCCAGCAAGACTTTGGACTGACTCCAAATTCTAGAGTTCTTCTTTTCTCCAAGTTAACCATTCAAGAAAATTAAAAAAATATTTTTAAAGATTTTATTTATTTATTTAAGAGACAGAGCACATGCACAAGTGGGAGGGGCAAAGAGAGAGGGAGAAGCAGACTCCCCACTGAGCAGGGAGCCCGATGCAGGACTCGATCCCAGGACCCCAAGATCATGACCTGAGCTGAAGGCAGACACTTAACCAACAGAGCCACCCAGGTGCCCTGAAAAAGGTAGTTAAAATAGACACTGTAGATATACTTTTGAAAAGAAAATGTTACTACTACCCATTTTAAAACTGTAAAAACAAAAGAACATGTTACCCTTTACTGATTATTTTGCCTATGTTTTAGTTAAGTGCTTTAATGAAGTGTCATCGCCAAAGAGACCCAAAGAAATAAAAGTAGAGAATATAAAGCAACAATCAGGGCTAAGTATAATCAAGGTAACAAAGACAAGAGGCTGATATGAAAATATAATGCCAAATAATTTGGAAACTAAAAATTCTTTTTTAAAAAAGATTTTATGTGGGGTGCCTGGGTGGCTCAGTCGGTTAAGCGGCTGCCTTCGGCTGGGGTCGTGATCCCGGGGTCCTGGGATTGAGCCCCGCATCAGGCTCCCTACTCAGCGGGAGGTCTGCTTCTCATTCTCCCATGCCCCCTGCTTATGTTCCTGCTCTCGCTGTCTCTCTCTCTGTTAAATAAATAAAATCTTAAAAAAAAAAAGATTTTATGTATTTATTTGACAGAGAGAGGGAACACAAACAAGGGGAGTAGCAGGGAGATGGAGACAGAGAAGAAGGCTCCCAGAGCAGGGAGCCTGACTCAGGCTCGATCCGAGCCAAAGGCAGACGCTTAACCGCCTGAGCCACCCAGGCGCCTTAGAAACTGAAAGTTCTGAGAATTTAATAGTGATGGTCTATCACTCACAAATTCCCATGATGAGAGCTGGCATTCACGTAAGAATATCAATAATGGCATGAAATATTTAGTAATAATTATATGGATAATATGTATATTTGGAAATTGATGATTTGTGGCATTTCCATGTCTATTGTAATTGTAGTAAGTTAAAGGATACTTTTTAAGTCAGTACATTAATAATAATCTAAAATAAACTTATAAATTAACACAACTGGAGTGTATAAAAAACAAATATGTATAAGGATGTAAAAGTTACCAATACTTTTTTTTTTAATTTGATCATGAATGTTGCTCAAAAAAGGATATTAACACAAAAACACTTGCACAGAGCTGTTCCAGACTTTCTGAAATGGCAAAACAGTGGCAAACCCCTGAAAATAGGGAGAAATACTGGCTACAGGGACACTGAAATTACAGAGCAACACTAACTACAGAGTTAACGAAGAAAGTACTGATTTGGTAAGCCCTTCCATAAATTCATGGGAGACATTCCATTAAAAGAAAAAAACTGTCTTCTAGACCTTTCTCTACTAGACCTACTGAGTATAGTAACTCTGAATTTAATCTGCAGAGGAATGTACATGTTTGTATGGGTATGGCTGAAAATATTCAACTAAAGTTTCTATCAAATAAGAGAATTCTATATTCACTGATATATTTCAGATTTTTGTCTTTAGAACTACCCATTTAGCAAGAAAAAAAGGCTTATAAAAGAGTTGGGGGGGGAAGCCTCAGTTTCACCTCATTTTAATGTTTTAGAAGATGCCAAGAATGTATTATATGTAAGAACTGAAGTGACAAGGAGTCAAATCTCAAAACTGTTCAGTTGTGAGAAAAAATCCGTAAGAAATGTCAACTTTCCCATTCTTTAAGAACTTGTATTTAAGTACAGAAAATACAGAAGCAGATCAACTTAAGAAGATAAACAAGCAACATGTATTTGGGTATAAAATTATATTGGAAATTAAGTAAGCTTGCTATGAATTTGTCAAATTAAAACTTGTTGAGTGGAGCATGGAATGTTGGAATGGTGAGCCAAGGTTCAACAACAGACCACAAGAGGAACTGAAGAGAAATTTCTTACAGGTCCTGGAGGAAGTACCTGACATGCCTCAAGGGACCACAGGGGGAGATGAAGGCAGAATGCAAACAGAGAGGCAAGACCTGGGCACATGCCTTTATTAGGGTCTATGAGTGGAGTGTTTTGAGGTTCCTGGGCTAAGCTGGATTGGTCAACTCAAACCAAAAGAGCAGAATCTTGCTAAACTACGCTGGGGTCTTATTAAGGGTGCTTAAGGGAAAGGCAATGGGAGACAGGAGAGACTGCTGATTCGAAGGGCTGCTGGGGAAGTCATTTCAGAAACTTCCATTTGCTTGTGACTCAGAAGGCTAATATCTAGGGCATGCATTTGCATGAGGGGGCTAGTGTCATTTTAAGGTCACCAAAAGCTGCCTGGCCAAACAAAATGATTGCTGAGGCAGCAATACCGTGGAGTAGCTTAGCTAAACTCCGCAAAGCTTGAGGTGAAAAGAAGCAGAGAAATGATCAGTGTGGCAAGTTTTGTGTAAAGAATCTATTCCTCTCAAATTCAATTAGTTAAGTGGCTGAGTTTTGCATCAGTTTTTAAAGAAGTCTGAAAAAAGTCTTGTGTTGAAAAAGATTTTAACAGATACCTCTAAAAAATATTATTCAGTAAGTCTGTTACCCAGTTATATATTATACTTTCCAATTACAGATCACTGGCTACACAAGCACCAGGAACTAACATTCACATTCAGGAAATTACCTATATTTCTGGTCTCAGTTAACCAAGGGCAGTGCTTCTCAAATTGTGGTCCCAAGACAGCAGCATCCATATCACTTGGGAACTTGTTGGCTTTGCAAATCTTCTGGCCCAATCTAGACTTACTGAATCAGAAACTCTAGGGGCACCTGGGTGGCTCAGTTGGTTAAGTGTCTGTCTTCAGCTTAGGTCATGATCTCAGGGTCCTGGGATGGAGCCCCACAGTGGGCTCCCTGCTCAGGGTGGAGTGGGCTTGTCCATCTCCCTCTGCCCCTCCCCTGCTCACGCACTCTCTATCTCAAATAAAATCTTAAAAAAAAACCCAAAACTCTAGGAATTAGGCCCAGCAATCTGATCTGACAAGTTCTCCAGATGATTCTGATGTAAGCTAGGTTTGAGATCTACTGGTAGATCGGAGGAAAGCGTCCAATCAGCTACATAAGAATGGGTTTTTTTTCCCCTTCTTTTTCATTTTTAGTATTAATAGTATCTTTCAACCAGTGTCATTATTAGGAGAAAGAAATGTTCTTAAGTGGAAACCATTTTCAGTCTTTTTTTTTTTTTAAAGATTTTATTTATTTATTTTGACAGAGAGAGCAAGCACAAACAGAGGGAGTGGGAGAGGGAGAAGCAGGCTCCCGCTGAGCAGGGAGCCCAATGCGGGGCTCGATCCCAGGACCCCAGGATCATGACCCGAGCAGAAGGCAGATGCTTAACTGACAGAGCCACCCAGGCGCCCAAACCATTTTCAGTCTTAATGTTCCTGCAAAGGAAGAATTCAAAAGAAATGAAAACAAGAATGTGGTTTTCCTCTTTTGGGGTGGGAAAGCAGGCAGGCAATTGGTTCATTTAACAAGTATTCATCAAGAAGCTACGCTGTTCCAGGTACTCAGCAAGAAGGAAAGGCAAGGAAGTAAAAAGAACTCCAACAATTTTAATTTGGGTAGCATTCAACATAACACAATGTAATTAACAACATAATTGCCTATTCCTGGTGTACACATAAGCAATAATACCACATAATAATTGTATGTACACTGACGCAACGGACTAGCAAAGCAAAAAAAATATGGTCAACCCCTGATGATCTAGGATTAGTGGTTCTCAAACTTTGACATGTATCAGAATCACCTGGAGGGCTTATTAAAACACAGATTACTGGGTCCCACCCTGCAGAATTTCTGATTCAGTATGTCTGAGCAGAAGCCCAAGAATTTTTTTTCTAATAAATTCCCAGGTGATGCTGATGGTCCAGGGACCACACTTTGATAACCACCAATCCAGATAATCAGGCATCATAAAATCTGGGCACTCCAGGAAAGAAAGGTCTAAGAATTACCAGTTCATTTCTCAAGCCCTTTTTATGTATATTTGTTGCTGAGATTTAGTCTGTTGTCATGAGAGCAAAGAGAATAGGGAACAGAGGGATTATCTTTTAAACTATGTGGTTTAACTATTTTATCACAACCCATGTTCACTTGTCTATGTTGCCTCAACCAACCTCTAATACAAGAGGTTTCCTAAACTAGAAGCAAAAGCTAGTACTCAGATATTTCCATGATTATGTTGTGACTCAGAACTCCTAAATTTTGTTTTAATGTCCTACACTGTATGAATGGATTTCTCTAAAAATTTGGAGAAGGCTCTCCCTTCAGGGCCCAAGGAGGATCCTGTATCTATTTAATTATACATAGTCAAATGAGAGTAAAGTTAAAAGTAATATATATGTTTTAAAAGACTATCCCAAGAGCCTAGGCTATGGGAAAGAGTACTTCTAGTCCATCTGCTTTCCATCAGGGGAATAATTAAAGTTAAGGGGCCCCCAAGGATTAGGACTCCCTGGTTTCTTTCCCTTTGGAGTCTAGGAGCTTTGGTAAAAATAGATCAGGTTCCACAAAGAGGCCAGGGCCATCCTGGCCACACAGAAAGGTGAGAAAACAGCTCAACTCTTACTAACTCAATCCTCCAGTCCCAGCTCTTCCTTCAACCTTCTCAAGTGCCCAAGTTCTGACTGGCTTAAGCAAATCAGAACCACTCTACCATGAAGTAAACTAGCAAAGGATCATTTGCATCTTATCATACAACATGGAAAAAAACCCTGGATTACCTATCCTTCTCCTATATACCAACCTGTTTTACAATTTATAGATGAACACAATGAAAGGTTATTACTACTTAGTGAGCCCAATTATTAAATACAAAGAATGCCTTCCTCCAAGTTAATGTATTGAAAACTAGTGAAAAGCAAATGAAGTATCAAGAAAGTCACCACCTTGCCAGCCTAAAGCCACTTCTTTCCTCCCTATGCAAATATAAACAGAGAGATGACTGCCTGGAAATCAGATGTATTGCCAGAAGGATGTAAAATATGATGTTAATTATGCTACCAGGCTGTGAAAGATGAAGAATAGATCAATCAATCAAATTCCAAACTGAGCTCATTCTCTGTGTAGCAGAAGAAAATTACATACAAAAGGAGTTAGGGAATTGTTGTAAAAGCACAGGAATAAGATTAGTAGCTAATCTATTACCGCTATGAGATTTTAAAGAAGACTTTAGGGAAATACAAAGGAATAATCAGATTATTAAAGATAATGACATACAATTTTCAAGGGAATTAAACATCTGAAACTCTTGAAAGAGAAAGAATAAAGAGCTCCTTATTTAATCCTTGTAGAAAATTTATCAGTTATATTCTCCAACAACAAAGTAATCTCTAAAACTGGTCTTATCTAAAAACCCACAAAATTCATTCTTATTAATGTATACAGGTAATACATGAAACACTGTTTGATAAATTTCTAACTAGGACTGACCAACACCGAATCAACTTTTCCTCTTGCACTGGATTGTTTTCTAATTAAAAACCAACAGTATTCCTCAGATTGCCCTTTAATGTCATTGAATGGTGCACTGAATCATTATTGCTATTCAAGGTGTTCTTTTCATTTTAAAATACTAAGTTATCTTTCTGTGTTGGTCCAAAGAATTCAATAGCAGTTTCCTTTCTACACATCTTGTTTGGAAAACATAGCCACCAATCATTAGTCACCTATTCCAGGTCTGCTTAACCTAAAAGAAATGTACGGCTGAGGCCAGAAAGGTAAAATATTTTTTTTTAAAGATAACTATTTAATACTGGATCATGCATATCTGTAATGGAGTTAACTCACTCCAGCAAAAAACACTAATATGCAATTATAATCCTAAATAAATTTATCTAATTGTATATCCTTCTAATAAAAGGATCAGGGTGTTCATTTAAAAGTTACTGTTTTCATATTTAAGTTAAATCTGAGAAGATAACAACTAGCAATAATAATGTACATCCTTACTAATATTCTTATCAAGAACACACTTTAAAATAATTTGTCTATTTCTAACATCATATTCATTTTAAGATTCTACCTGACTGTAGTAACAAGCAGACTTTTCAAAAATTCCATAGAAGCAGTTTAATAATGCACTAAGGGGCACCTGTGTAGTTCAGTGGGTTAAGCGTCTGACTCTTGAAATCTGCTCAGGTCATGATCTCAAGGACCTGAGATGGAGTCCTGCATCGAGCTCCGCCTCAGGCTCCACACGGGGCATGGAGCCTGCTTAAGATACTCTCTCTCCCTCCTCACACACCCCTCCCTCCGCCCTCCCACCTGCCTTTCTCTCTCTGCTTCCCTCTGTTAAAAAAAGATACTGACATAAACCTAGTGGGGACTATACCAAATAGACTGTAGACTTCAAAGAAACTTCTGGCAAAACTTGAATATTATCGAGTCTCTAGAAGCAAACTAACTAGAACACTGATTATAGCACTCTAGGTGGAGAAATGAACTAAGATCATTTTTTCTTGGCTTTTCTTATGTTAGTCTTCTGTTAGACTAAAAATTTTAGTACCACTTTTAGGTAGTCCATAAATATAAGGTGAACAAAACAGAACAATTTGGGGCGCCTGGGTGGCTCAGTTGGTTAAGCGACTGCCTTCGGCTCAGGTCATGATCCTGGAGTCCCAGGATCGAGTCCCGCATCGGGCTCCCTGCTCGGCGGGGAGTCTTCTTCTCCCTCTGACCCTCCTCCCTCTCATGCTCTCTGTCTCTCATTCTCTCTGTCTCAAATAAATAAATAAAATCTTTAAAAAAAAAAATCTTTAAAAAAAAAAAAAAACAGAACAATTTGCCATTAGCTTTTTTTCAGACTCAGAAAATTTGCAATTAATTTTCCTAAAAAAAATTAAGCAGAAGTGGTTCAGATAAGTGGTTTTTAAAAGAAAATTATTTGACTCGTTCATGCCATAGATCAGAGATAAATATTTTTGATGGCAGTTTGGTAAAACCAGATCACCTAGTTCCAAATCCTGTTCTGCCCCTTTCTAACTGTGCAACTCCAGGCTAGTTACCTAATCTCTCTGTGCTTCAGTTTCTTCATATATTAAAAATAGGAACATTAACAAATATCTACTCAAGTTAATTCAGTTAGTCAATACTATCCTGCTGTATGATTAAATTAATATGTACAATACATACAACACTAACAGAACAAAGTGCTACTAAGTGTTGGCTATTATTATTAGTGCATGTTTAATTACGTAAGGAGATATAATTTTTAAATTCTTATAGTTTAATGTTAATCATCTAACATTCATCCTTTCTCAAGTAGTTTTTTATTGACCTGTGAAGCCCTATTCTCTTTTTAGCTTTAAGAGAGAACAAAAATATATAAAGTGCATGTATTTGTATTTGCTAAATACCTCAGATGGGCAGTCACATAATAAACTTGGAAAAAAAACAATACTAGGTTTAGCTGATTGAAATGGGCTTGAAAGACAAATGCAAAAACAAAAGGTTGGGTTTTTGAGAGAGAAAGAGGGATTTGTGGAACTTTTCTTTAAAATTTGTCCTTTTGCTATTTGAAGTTGCTTCCTATTCCTTGCCTAAATATGTCATCATATACAATAAACGCCACAGAATATAAAGGATATATAAACCTGGAGAGTGTTCTGCTGGGCAGGGTGGGTCAGCTGGAGAGGGACGATGCTGTGCAGTTTCACTCACATGTGGAAATTAGGAGATAGAACAGACAAGCAAAGGGGTCAGGGGGAACAGTGGCAGGCCAAGAGATAGACTCTTGGCTGTGGAGAGGAAACTGGTGGGGAGCAGGGAATGGGTGATGGGGATTGCTGCGGTGGGCACTGGGTGTTGTGTGGAGGTGCTGAATCACTATGTTGTACACCTGAAACTGGTGCTGCATTGTGTTTTAGCTAACTGGAATCTGAATAGAAACTTAAAAAAAAGTATAAACCCAAGGTCAAAGGGCTTATGGACTTCCCTGACCACTATTACAATATTAATTCTAACAAAGAATTTGTTGATTTTATAAAAGTTTTTTCCCTTTTGGATTTGTTCTTTTATAATATTGGCACAAAACTGTGGCAATGTTTTCATCTATTTATATTAGGAAATATTTGTTCATTATCTTCCTTTACATAAAATCCATTTTTTGCTCATAGTTCCTGTTAAGACCTGTCATTAAAATGCTTACATGAACTTGACACGTCTCTCTAAAAGCTTTACTTGTAAGCCACACAGTACAGAAGACTGGCCTATCAAAAAAGAGGTCACTACAAGGTGCCATAACTGTGCACTAATGAAAGCAGCAAAGGATTGGCAGTCAAAAACTTAAGTTTGAGTCCTAGTTCTGCTAATATCTAGCTATTTCAGCTTATAAAATTGGTAATGTGTTGCCAATTTTAAACAACCTCAAGTTTATTACTACTAAATCTGTTTTGAGAGGGGCTCACACCTTTTAGAGTCTGATGAAGCCACATGTGTTTACCTCAGCAAAAATGAACACAATCCACACATTTTTTGCAAACAATCAGGGGCTTCAAGTAACCGCTGAAGTCCACGTATCCTAAGTTAAGAACCTCTAGACAAGGGGCGCCTGGGTGGCTCAGTTGGTTAAGCGACTGCCTTCGGCTCAGGTCATGATCCTGGAGTCCCAGGACCGAGTCCCGCGTCCGGCTCCCTGCTTGGCGGGGAGTCTGCTTCTCCCTCTGACCCTCCTCCCTCTCATGCTCTCTGTCTCTCATTCTCTCTGTCTCAAATAAGTAAATAAAATCTTTAAAAAAAAGAACCTCTAGACAAGAGAATTACAATGGTCCCTGCTGACTTAATATTTAAAAAAATGCCATTTACTCATTCCCCTCCTCTTTCTTCCTCTTTCTCACACACTTTGCAGTTTTGCTGTTCTACCTATAAACGTACTAGTGCTAACAAGCTTATGCTTATAAAAGTGAAAAAAATTAAGTTTTACCTTCATTGGCAAAAAGTATTTCCCCCCGTGAGGTGCGTGCGCAGGTTTCACAACTGTATCCTGACAAGCTAGATACAACAGTGATTTTCTCTATTGCAATATTGTCCTCCAAATCCTCGTTGAGTTATAATAGCTTAAAAAACTTGTCAGAAAAAATTAAATATCAAAATATTTTTATATATCTAGGGTCTAATAAGCACCACCAAAGCCATCCAATACGAAAATTATGTTCTGATAAGGATTTAATCGTTCACATATATCCATAGCCACACCAGTGAAAGCAGTAGCTGCAGCTTTGCCGAAGTCTCAGCTGTTGTAATTAAAGACAGACTCTCAGGAGCAACTATCATTAGTTTCAAAGAGCAGTATTTACAAAGGCTTTGCATTATGTGGATTATACATTCCAAGGATATAGAGTTGCTACCAGACTTCAGGGACCATCTTAACAGGCAAAATTGCTCATTAAAGCAATCATCAAATTTATTCTATATAGGAGTTTAAAATTTTCTGAAGTTTGCTAAGCTTGCTATGCAACTTTACGTCACCTTGTAAAATAGAGCTATTCCTAAAAAGCTAATTTCTGACAATCTAAGCATACACCTGGACTAACTTCATAAAACAAAGTATATCAAAGTAAAAACAAATCAGCCTTTCACTTATAAACACACAAAAAATCAATGACTAAAACACTGATATTCTGGAAATATTTGTTAAACAAAAAAAGTTCCTTTTTGATAAAAATAAGTAACAAATATTAATAGAAAAAAGGTAAGAGTTAAAGGAAAACTAATCCCAACTGTGCAACACATCCACGGTTTGCAGTTAATCAGATTCCATCACATCTAACAGGATAACATGCAGGCACTTCAAATCCCCTAAATCCTCCTTCGTGAAAGCAAAAGTCTTTAGAAATAAATGAGAGAAAAAACGGGAACACAGCAAAAGCAGACCAAAGTAACACATTTATCAAAAAACATAATTGCCAATTTTCTAAAATTAATCTTCAGGTATTGTGAAAATGGTGATTGTTTTCCCTAATTTAAAAATTCTGCAATCCAGGTACAGTATATCATCCTTCAATATAATTTAAAAAAACTTTATAAAAGTGCCCTAGTAGTTGATGTACTCAGAGAAAAAGTGATCTTCAAGTCACTTGCAATTGAGTAAAAAATCATGATATATTTTATTAATAAAAGTACTATAACTGCATTTTACTGGTCATATAAAACATTCAAAAATTTAAATATAAACGACATAACATTTTACTAGTTTCAGGTGTATAATGTAATGATTTCATACGTATATACTGCAAAATAATAAAACATTTTTAATGTATTAAACTATAAAAATATGGCTGAGAGACATACTAAAATTATCACTAGCCATTAGAATTAAAATTTCAGAAAATGTAAATAAAAGTTATCATGTTATTTTTCCTGCTGGTTAACAACTAACCTCTAAAAAGAATTCCAATTTTTCCCTAGTCATAGGATTTCTTCATTCGATGTTTTAAAGTTTTATTTAAGTAATCTCTACACTCAACATGGGGCTCAAATTCATGACCCTGAGATCAAGAGTCGGATGCTTTTCCGACTGAGCCAGTCAGGGGCCCCGAATTTTTCAATTAAAAAAAATTTTTTTTTAAAGATTTTATTTATTTAGTTGAAAGAGACAGAGATAGCGAGAGCAGGAACACAAGCAGGGGGAGAGGGAGAAACAGGCTTCCTGCGGGGCAGGGAGCCCAATGTGGGACTCGATCCCAGGACACTGGGATCATGACCTAAACCGAAGGCAGATGCTTAACGACTGAGCCACCCAGGCGCCCTCAATAAAATTTTAAAAAGAAAATGTGCATGGCTATTAAATACGCTTAGGCACTGTCTCTAAAATTTTGACATCTTTTTGATTAGGTTCAGATTTTAAAATATCTGGGCAATAAGATATAAAGACAGTTTGGGTGTGTTTCTGTTTAAATTAGAAGCTTTTAAGAAAATGAGCAATGACAGAACATTGAAAATATCTATAATGATTTCACTCCTCCAGTCCCCTTGGCCTCTAATGTTAAAATGTACCCTCCTTTCCAAAACGACGACATATTTTGAATGCAGCCTAAAACCTTTTTAGACTAATAAATAAAATTAACTATTTTTAAAATGTGGATTCAATGACCCTTTTTAAAAAAGCTTGTACCATTTCTCTACACATACACTTAACACAATTGTCAAACAGCAAATTCAAAAACTTAAATAAGCGAATTACAATTTTGTGTTACTTCCACTTTATACTTCGAAATAGTCCCACATTCAGCTCTCACCCCAAAAGGCAAACAATGCACTTACGGTGTTGGGGTCCTTTACATTGCACTTGGAGCCCACGATTTTTAAAACTTGAAGGGAACTGTGTTCTCTTTTAAAGCCTTGGAGTTACCAATAACCATCGACCTTTCCACTTTCTGTAACATCATGACTAAACAGTGTTTTCCACCCGGCCACCAGAGCGGCCGCGTACCTACCTCAAGCTGAGCATTCCAAATAAATTCAATCATCAGTGGAAATGATGGAAATTGTCTTAAAACATCTGAGTAGGAATGGGCTTAGGTAGTGGCTCATACTCAACTACCTGACGGTCAGGAGACTTTTTCTGCACCCACACCACTGTGGGACCCGAAAAGTTCTAGTATGTTTAAAGAGATGAACCAAGAAGTCAAGACTATCAAGGCGAAGAAGCAGTGTCGCAAAACCTCCACTCAGCCCTTACAACGGCCAAAGAGCCACGGACACGCGGCGGCCGCCTCCCCGGGCGCGTAGGTCCGCCCGCCCGCCAGCCCGGGCGGCCTTCGGGCGATGCTCACCTCGGGCTCACCCTGCACGCCCGCCTCCCGAGCCGCCCTCGCCTACCCGAGCGCCCCCACGTCCACCCGCTCCTGCAGCGAGACAGCGGGCGGCCGCCTCCGGCGGGCATCGTCCGAGCGCGGGGTCTGCTCCGCCGCGACGCGGCGCGCGCAGGGCCCGAGTGGCCCGGGCGGCTCAGCGCCTCGCGGCGGCGCGAGACCAGCAGTCACCCGGGCGGCGTTCGGCGTTCCCCGCTACTACGCTTGGGACTCGCTGGGTCGTGCGTGGGTCCGAAGTTGCGGCCGGAGTGGCGGCGGCCCCGGCGAAGCCCCGCCTCCAAGAGCGGTCCCGCCCCGCCCCCGCGAAAGTGCACCTGGTCGGGGGGCCGAGGCCCAAAACGAAGGCTAATGGAACGCTTGACGCGCTCGGCTCCGCGCTGAGGCACGCAGGATTCGCACTGCTCCCTTCGATCTTCTGGGACCGAGAATCAAGGGGGCCGGGATCCTGGCCATGTCCAAGCTATAGAGTTCCTCCCCGCCCTCCTCCCCCTCCCGGTGCCTCATCTTCTCCACCTGCTAACGGAGGCGTTGAGCTACCTCAGCGGCTCTCTGCACAGGAGCAAAGGGGGCGCGAGCGTGTTAGTAGCTCATCTGAGGGAAGCTAATATTTCACACTCAGTACCAGGGCGCCCAAACCCATCGCAGGCCCACCTGTGGGCTCAAGTTAAGAATCTCTGAACTTGGGCTCCTGGGTGGCTCAGGCGTTAAGCGACTGCCTTCAGCTCAGGTCATGATCCCAGGGTCCTGCGATCGAGTCCCGCATCGGGCTCCCTGCTCTGCGGGGAGCCTGCTTCTCCCTCTCCCACTCCCCCTGCTTTGTTCCCTCTCTCGCTGTGTCTCTCTCTGTCAAATAAATAAATAAAATCTTAAAAAAAAAAAAAAGAATCTCTGAACTTCGGGGCCCCTGGCTGGCTTAGTGGGTGGGGCCTGTGACCCGATCTTGGGGTTGTAAATTCAAGCCCCACGTGGAATGTAGAGATTACTTAAAAAAATTTTAAAAAAAATCCCTGAGCTTCGTGATAATTAACATTCTTCCCTTCTCTAATTCACCAAGAACCTTCCCAGCTTCTAAATCGCCTCGCCACCACATTCCCCACAAACCTTAGGCAGCCTCGTTTGTCCAGTTCCTCAAAATCTAAATCTTCACTGCGAAACAAAACTGCTTGCACCTCCTTCCTAGGAAACTTCAGGAACAAAGTGGGGCTTCGCAGGCACGTGGGCACGTGCGCACGCATGCGCAGAGGCTTCTGGGCGGGGTTAGGTAGCTTCTGCGCCTGCGCAGTGGGAGGAGCAAGCGGTTCTGTCTGGAGAGTTCTGAAGGGCTGGGGACTGGGGGCTGAGTAGGGATGCACTTCATAGAACGGTTGCGTGAAATGCGTTTTAAGTCCGTAGTCCATTTGCACATAGTAGGCTCTCAACAAACATTTGTTGAGTGACTACATGAAAGGAATATGCCTGCTACTGGCATCCTTTCGACTCCGATGGAAGCCTGGGTTCTCTTCCCTAAATTGAACAGAATGGACCTTGCTTACGTAACCCTCCGGGCATCCTCAGTTCTTATGAAGGGGCCATTCTGGTACATTTTTGGTTGACTTTATAATTTAAAAATTTTGTAAGGGCTTTATATGCCACGGGTAATGGCCAACTGTCTTAGCTAAGGTTTGAGCCTGGAGGTAGCAAACACATGACAAGTTTGGGGTATCTAAAATATCAAGATTTTTAGGACTCCTTGCATCCAGAAAATTAATTCTTTGTAGCATGGCTCTTACAGCCCTATTCAAGGATTATGTAGACCAGAGAATCCAGGTACTCCAGTATGGTAACTTGGATTTAATTTCGCAGTTGAACATCTGAAGCATCCTGTAGTATTTATGGGTAAAGGTGTTGGGGCAAGGAACCAGAATGATACGACTTTTCATATTCCAATAGTCACTTATTATAAGGCAAATTTTAAACGTACTTTAAAACCTGAGTGTAGCATGTCATGAGACAGATATTTTTTTTAAAAAAATCAGAACACAGCAAGGTTTTTGTTCCTTCATTTTAATTTGGTTGAAAAGGGAGCTACAGGGATCTGTGAATACACTAAAGCAGTATAAAATGTCTAACTTCAATTTAGTGGGAAAAGATTCTGTAACTTTTATCAGACTCTCAGATATGTGACTCTCCCCAAAGTAATAAGAACTGCTCCTTGTTAATGAGCCTATGAAATGTTAGTATTTAAGATTTTATTTATTTGCGAGAGAGACAATGAGAGACAGAGAGCATGAGAGGGAGGAGGGTCAGAGGGAGAAGCAGACTCCCTGCTGAGCAGGGAGCCTGATGCGGGACTCGATCCCGGGACTCCAGGATCATGACCTGAGCTGAAGGCAGTCGCTTAACCAACTGAGCCACCCAGGCGCCCGAAATGTTAGTATTTAAAAAAATATATTTTAAGTTCCAGTTTTACTCCATGTGTGAAATAAAATATTATTGTTCCTCTTAATCATCTATTTTGAGGGGCGCCTTTGTAGCTCAGTTGGTTAAGTGACAGACTCTTGGTTTTGGTTCAGGTAAGAATCTCAGAGCAGTGAGATTGATCTAGTTCTCATTTTCTTCTCCATTGACCCTTATCCTTCCTTTTGTTTTATTTTAAGTAATCTCTACACACAACAAGGGGTTCGAGCTCAGGACCCTGAGATCAAGAGTGGCAAGCTCTACCAACTGAGCCAGCCAGTTACCTCTTTTATCCTTACTTTTACACTTAAATATTAGGGTACCAGGAGCCCCTGGGTGGCTTATTCAGTTAAGCTTTGGAATCTTGATCTCAGCTCAGGTCTTGATTTCAGGGTTTTGAGTTCAAGTCCCACACTGGACTCCACGCTGGGCATGGAACCTACTTAAAAATAAAAATTAAAAAAGAAAAAAAATTAGGGCACCCAGCAATTGTACTTCTAGGAATTTGCACCCAAGGGACATGTATAAGAGTTTCATACCAACACTATTCATAATAGCCAAATACTGGAAACAGCCCAAATATCGATCAACAAAAATGGTGGTTATTCATCCACTGGTATATTTAACAGCAATGAAAACAACAAACTACTTATATGCAGTAACATGGAGGAAATACACAATGGTGAGGGAAAGAAATCAAGCAGAAAAGAATACATATTGTGAGTTGCCATTTATATACAGTTCAAAAATAAGCAAAACTAAGCTCATTTAGGGATGCATACTTGCATGGTTAAAGTATAGAGGAAAGCAAAAAGTGATTTCCAAGAAAGTCAGTGTGTTTCAGGATTATATCTTCTTCTTTGTGTTTTTCTGTAACTTTAAAATTTCTTACAATGGACATATGTCATCGGTAGGAAAAAAAATAGATGTTATTTTTTTTTTTTAAAGATTTTATTTATTTTTTTAGAGAGCGAGCAAGAGAGAAACAGCATGAGAGGGGAGAGGGTCAGAGGGAGAAGCAGGCTCCCCGCCGAGCGGGGAGCCCGATGCGGGACTCGATCCCAGGACCCTGGGATCATGACCTGAGCCGAAGGCAGACGCCTAACCATCTGAGCCACCCAGGCGCCCAATAGATGTTATTTTTTACAATTGACCTATAGTTGACATATATTAGTTTCAGGTGTACAACATACTGATTTGACAATTATATGCATTATGAAATGCTCACCACAGTAAATGTAGTTATCTGTCACCATACAAAGTTATTACAATATTATTGATTATATTTCCTATGCTGTACTTTTCATCCTTGTGATTTATTTTATGAGCAGAATTTTATACCTCTTAATCAATTTCAACTATTTTGCCTATCCCCCCCCCCTTTCCTCTGGCAACCACTAGTTTGCTCTCTGTATAGAAAGGTCAAAGGTAAAATGTCATGATAAAACTGAGCAAAAGAGGGGCGCCTGGGTGGCTCAGTTGATTGTCTGCCTTCCACTCAGGTCATGATCCTGGGGTCCTGGGATCAAGCCCTGCACTGTGCTCCCTGCTCAGTAGGGAACCTGCTTCTCCCTCTCCCTCTGCTGCTTGCCCTGCTTGTGCTTTCTCTTGTTCTTTCTCCTGCTCTGTCAAATAAATGAAATCTTTAAAAAAATAAAAGAAAGAAACTGAGCAAAAGAATTATCTTGTGAACAACACCAAACCTACAACATCATACCTATTTCCTCTATTCCCATTTTTGTTTCCTTTTGAAATTCTGGAAAAAAAAATCTACCATTTATTTTCCATTATCTAGAAAATTAATTTTTGTTTTATTCTTTATTATTTCCTTAGAAATACTTCATTTTTTATTTTTATTTTTTTAAAAGATTTTATTTATTTGACAGAGAGAGACACAGCGAGAGAGGGAACACAAGCAGAGGGAGTGGGAGAGGGAAAAGTAGGCTTCCTGCTGAGCAGGGAGCCTGATGGGGGCTCGATTCCAGGACCCTGGGATCATGACCTGAGCCGAAGGCAGACGCTTAATGACTGAGCCACCCAGGCGCCCCAATATATCTCATTTTTTATTAACTTCTTGGTTGGTTACTTTATTTTCATCTTTTTCATATTAAGAAAACATTTGTAAGACCCTGAGTTCTGCCTTTGAGGTCATACATTGGCTATGAGTTTTTATATTTAGTATTTTCATTATTGTTATTTTCTAAAGAATTTGTATTTATACAAAATAACTCTTTATGTCAAGAGTTATTTTGGAAAAACCTTTTTAATTTCCGAGTAGTTTAGATGTTGTATTTTCTGTTCTTATTTCCCAGTTTAATTACAATATAATCAGAAAATGTGTTCTGTGCAATTTTGCTTATTGAAGTTTTTATGTAGCCTAAAGTGTGTTGATATTTATAAAGTTCCCATTGCTGTTTTCTGTAGTGTATAAAGTTTAGCATACACACATTATATCTGTCTTACTACTCACATTATTCAGACTGTTCAATCTTTTTTTTTCCTGCTTAATGTTTTGCCTTTTGATCTTTCCAAGAAATTAGAGAAACATGCACTCAGAGAAATGTGTTTCTATCAATTTCTCCTCAAATTTATGGCTGCTTTTTCCTCATGTGTATAGAGCTATATTATTTGGTACATAAAGCTTTATGAAGATTATACTTTTGAATATATTAGATCTTTTATCAATGTAGAATAAATCTCCTTATAACATTTATAAAAATTTTTTTTTCAGATTTTATTTATTTGAGAGAGAGAGAGCGAGCAAGAGACAGAGCACGAGCAGGGGAGAGGGGCAGAGGGAGAAGCAGACTCCCCATTGAGCAGGGAGCCCCAGGGCTGGATCCCAGGACCCTGGGATCATGACCTGAGCCAAAGGCAGATGCTAAACCTACTGAGGCACCCAGGCGCTCCATTTTTTTAAAGTTTTTATTTTAATTCCAGTTAGTTAGCATATAGTTTTATATTAGTTTCAGGTATACAATATATTGATTCAACACTCCATACAGCACCAGGTGCTCATCACAAGTACACTCCTTAATCCTCATCACCTATTTCACCCGTCCCCCACCCTCTTTATGAGATTTAATGTTTTTTTCCTCCTTTGAATTCTACTTTAAACTGGTACTATTATTGCTACCGCTTCTTTCTGTTTGCATTTGCATCCTGTTTCTTTGTCCAGCCTTTTACTTTTCTGTGCTATTTGGTTTACCTACATTTTTTTTTTTTTTTTTTTTTTTTTTTTTTTTTTTTTTTTT
>NC_058404.1:28474839-28742814 GCF_002201575.2 Neomonachus schauinslandi
TTTTTAAAGATTTTATTTATTTATTTGAGAGAGAGAATGAGAGAGAGCACATGAGAGGGGGGAGGGTCAGAGGGAGAAGCAGACTCCCCGCCGAGCAGGGAGCCCGATGCGGGACTCGATCCCGGGACTCCAGGATCATGACCTGAGCCGAAGGCAGTCGCTTAACCAACTGAGCCACCCAGGCGCCCGGTTTACCTACATTTTTAATAAACAATGTATAATTAGATTTTATTTCATTTTATTTTTTTAAGTAATCTCTACACCCAGTTTGGGGCTTGAACTCACAACCCTGAGATCCAGAGTCCCACGCTCTACCAACTAAGCCAGCCAGACACCCTTGCTTTTTTATTTCTTTTTTAAAAGGGGTTGCAAACCCTTTCCAGGTATAACTGACATCAGTCATCTTGTTTTATATTACTTTTCATGTATTTTTGTTGTTTCTTGTTTTATGTCTTTTGATACATGGACTACATATATATTTTTAAAGATTTTATTTATTTATTTTAGAGATAGCACAAGTGCGAGGCTGGGGGGGGGGCGGTGAGCGGAGGAAGAGGGACAAGCAGACTGTGCTGAGAGCAGAGCCCGACAGGGGCCTTGATCTCATGACCCTGAGATCATGATCTGAGTGTAAATCAAGAGTCGGATGCTCTACCTACTGAGCCACCCAGCACCGCTGGGACTATATTTTCTTTTGTTTTCCTATAGTGTTTTGGTGGGTATAAATACTTTTGTTAACTAAATACTAGTAGAAGCTATACTCTTTGGCGCGAGCCAAGCTACTCATGCTGTTTGACAAGGTCCAAGTATGGGGGACGATCCTGAAAACAGGAGACTCCACAGCTGGCTCCTGCTATTCTCTTTCATTTTGTTTATGGCAATCTTTATAATTGTGGGAATATTTCTGGGGTTTCATGATAAAGTGACTACTCATCTTAGTTACGCCTATCTAAGCAATCATAATGAAACTAATTCCATGAAGAATTAGTTTCTATAGAACAAAATAACAAGACGGTCACGCTCTGTCTAGCACCTTTCTCTTTGCGTACTGTTTTAGTTTTAGCGAAAGCCAATAAATGGAAATCAATAAAGGTCATGTTAATCATTACAAAGGAAAAATGAAGGAAGGCTATGGCTGTAATCCAGAAAATGATCTAAGATTTGGAAAAACAAAAATATCCTAACATATAAATAAAGTTCCTCCGAGCCTGTCAGCAGGAGATGCTTGCAACCTGATCCTGTGTCTGTGTCCCCTCATTCGCCGACGCCGTCCTTTCCTACGAGAGACCCACCCCGGCTGGAGCTGGACTCTGGCAACTCTTTAATGAAACAGTATCAAATGAAACAGTATCTATTGATTTCCCTATTCATTAGTTAAGGAAATTAACATAATTTTCCTCCCAATCATTGATATCGTTGATATCTGGAATTTTAGACCCTGAGTTTATGTGTTAAATAATTTATTACATTTTTCATTTTCAATAGTTTTTACTTTCTTCTGTTTTTTAATTATAGTTAAAACTGTTATTCAGAATTAATTCGTATTTTTACATCTTTCACAATGTTTGAATATTAGTCTTTTAAAACTTAATTTTGGGGGCACCTGGGTGGCTCAGTTGTTAGGCGTCTGCTTAACGTAATAATGTGTTCATAGATAGATATCCTAATAAAGCAAATCTATCAAAATGTTAATAATTGGTGAATCCAGGTGAAAATAGAAGTTCATTGTATTCTTCCTGAGATTTTCTGAGTTTTGAAAATGTTTTTTCAAAATAGGAAATTCAAAATAAAATAAAATAAAAACTGAATTAGTGACATATAGGACAAATTAGAAAAGATCTCACAGATAGCAGAAAAAAGGAACAAAGAAAGGAAAAATGATAAACAGGAAGCTAATAAAAATGAAGGTCAAAGAACAAAAACACATTTGCATTTCTGTTTTCCTGAAGAAGCAAGAAGAACAAACGTTATATTCTATACGCTATAATGAATGCTGTTATAGAAAAAAACTTTGCTAATTGCAGGAAAGCCAGTCAGCAAGCAAAAGAGTCCATCAGTTACCAGGCAAAATTAAGTTTTATTTATTTATTTATTTATTTAAAAGATTTTATTTATTTATTTGACAGAGAGAGACACAGCGAGAAAGGGAACACAAGCAGGGGGAGTGGGAGAGGGAGAAGCAGGCTTCCTGCAGAGCAGGAAGTGCGACATGGGGCTCAATCCCAGGACCCTGGGATCATGACCTGAGGTGAAGGCAGATGCTCAACCAGCTGAGCCACCCAGGCGACCCGCTCTTTAGTTTCCTTAAACCTAGAATGCTTTCTCAGCTTTGCTTTGTATTTCATGACTGACATTTTTGAGGAGTATAGGCCAGTTGTTTTGTAGTGTGTCTCTCAAATTGGGTTTGCTATAATTAGAATCAGGTTATTTAGTTTTGGCAGGAACACCACATGCCTGATGTTGGTCCTTCTCAGGCTATCACATCAAGAAGAACATTATATCCATTTGTACTATTACTGGTGATTTTAACTTTGAGCACTCATTTAAGGTGGTGTCCACCAGATTTCTTCACTATAAAGTTACTTTTTCCTTTACAATTAATATGTCATTTGAGACTGTATATACCTTGAGACTGTATACATTTCCTGTTCCCCATCAAACTTTTACCTAATAATTTTGATATCCATTGATTTTTTTTTTGTCTGAATCAACTTTTACTGTGATGATCACAAAGTGATGATTTTTCTAACTCTGCCATTCCTTCTACTTGGCACCTAATTTAATTTCTTAATTTCTACCTGCTTCCTTTTTATCACAGTCCACTGATTTATAATCTCATCTTTCATCCCTGGGTTTATCTATATTTTCTGAGTTTTCCAAATACAAAGATGTTTTATAAAATTACGTGTTTCTTCTATTAGTTTTTCTTTCTTTTTTTTTAAAGATTTTATTTTTAAGTAATCTCTACACCCAACGTGGGGCTCAAACTCACAACCCCGAGATCAAGAGTCACATGCTCTACCAACTGAGCCAGCCAGGAGCCCCTTAGTTTTTCTTTCAGATGTATACACTTCCTTTGAATTTAAAACATTACTTTTACCTCCTCTTTTTATACTGCAGGATCTTTTCTTGGGCTCCAAATAGGAATACTCAGCTATTTCATTTGTAGAAGAATTTTCCCTTCCTTCTACCCATTGACTCTTGTCTACTTACTTGGACTAAAATCTGTAATTCCCATATCATCTCAAACACCATGCCTTATCCACAAAACTGAGCCCATTCCTATTTCTTTTGTTAACTGCTCTATCTTCAGACCCCATACTGTGTGTTGTGTGTTTTACTCATAGTAAATGCTCTATAAATATTTATCAATGAATGACTGGTTTCAATGTATGCATTTGGTGTTCTTGAGGATTGGTTTTAAGCCCAGAAAAGGTTATTCTAGGGTTCCTTGCTTTTTTAAAATTAATGTGCTAGTTATTAAGGTTATACATTTTAAAGCTTGGTTCCTCCTAAAGCTTTTAAATCCACCTTACAAATCCTATTATTTGATTTATAAATGTATTAAAGTATAATAATTACTTTAAAAGGCATTTGTAGGGCGACTGGGTGGCTCAGTCGTAAGGGTCTGACTCTTTCTTTTTTTTTTTTAAGATTTTATTTATTTATTTGACAGAGAGAGAGACAGCGAGAGCAGGAACACAAGCAGGGGGAGTGGGAGAGGGAGAAGCAGGCTTCCCGCCGAACAGGGAGCCTGATGCAGGGCTCGATCCCGAAGGTAGCCGCTTAACGACTGAGCCACCCAGGGGCCCAGGGTCTGACTCTTGATTTCAGCTCAGGTCATGATCTCGGGGTCGTGAGATTGAGCCCTGCTTTGGGCTCCATGCTAGGTGTGGAACCTGCTTAAGATTCTCTCTCTCCCTCTCCCTCTGCCCCTCCCCCCACTTCTCCCTCTCTGAAAAAAAAACCAAAAAAAGGCATTTCCTAAACATTTGGTCCCTTTTATAAACCTAGATAATTGAATTTAATTTTTGAATTGCACTTGTAAATTTAATATAGTCAGTGCTTTTTTGGTATGTATTAGTTGTCCAACTGACAAATTTTCGCAAGTATTAAATGATTTATAATGCTAAAAAGTTAAGCATAAATATGGTGATTCTTGAGATCTTTTAAGTGTTCCAACAGTGTAAGCTTAAGATTTAAGCTTAAAATTATAGTGTAAATAGATTATTTAGTTATACAATTTCAACTAGATTCCTAAGATTACTCAGACATATTAAAATGCCAAAATTTTCTTAAATGTATTTTTAAAAGATTTTATTTATTTATTTATTTGTCAGAGAGAGAGAAAACACAAGAAAGGGGAGCGGCAAGCAGAGGGAGAAGCAGGCTCCCTGCTGAGCGGGACTCCATCCCAGGACCCTGGGATCATGACCTGAGCCACCCAGGCATCCCTGTTAAATATTTTCTTTTTTTTTTTTTTTAAGATTTTATTTATTTATTTGACAGAGAGACACAGCGAGAGAGGGAACACAAGCAGGGGGAGCGGGAGAGGGAGAAGCAGGCTCCCCTGCAGCGCAGGGAGCCCGATGTGGGGCTCGATCCCAGGACCCTGGGATCATGACCTGAGCCGAAGGCAGACGCTTAATGACTGAGCCACCCAGGCGCCCCCCTGTTAAATATTTTCATACTTAATTCTAAATCTTTTGATTTTGAGAGATGCTTTCCTACAAAAGAAACAATGCGATAAGTATTTTGTATGTGATCTCTTAGCTGTGTGCCTGTTTTTATCTGTCAACTCCACCCCTATGGTAAAAATTACAGAATTTCTGCATAATTTTGTTAGATGAGGTCTCAAACAGGAATCATACCAGTTAATAAACCGAAGTAGACTATAAATAGTATTTCCTCTGTAATCTAATAGTATTTATGCCTATTATAGCACTTACCACTGTATTGCAATCACTGATTTTCTTATGAGTCTTCCCCAATTCTCTGTGAGCCATTTGAAGGAAGGCACTGTGTTTTCACCATGTCCGTATCCCTGAAGCTCAACCCAATACCTAAGAAAGTCATATTTGTTAAATGCTAAGGGAACACTTTAGTAAATAAATTGTTTCAATGAACTTGGGCAAATTGTCATTCCATCCAGCAGAGGGCAGCTGTGCACACAGTCCTGTACAGAGGAACCCCTACATCAGGACTGAGCAAACCAGCCTTCTGATCTTGAAAAATTCTATTCCTCCCACTCTCTAATTACAGCAGTGTGGGACACTCCCCCACTCCCACCCCATCTCAGGCCTGTGCCAATACACACAGAATCAAGATCAGTCAGACTGAATAATTTTTCTTGTTCTATTGAAAACTCTCAATCAAAATCTTAAATTGTCTTTTCTTTAGAAATGAAGAACTCTCTTACCTGAAAACATTTGAAAAAAAAAAAGTCCACATGGGCAATCTCTTTTTTTAAACAATAGTACTTTGGTATATTTATACAGTATTCTAGATATTCTAGGTGTTGTCATTACCCTTCAATATAATACATTAATATGACCTTTAAAGAAATTATTTCCATATGACTTTTTGGCTCATATAATATACTAAGCTGCCTATTAGAGAAAAAAATAGACGTAATCATGTTCATAAAGGGCATTCTATTTCTAGTATAGCTTTATATAGTATGCATGGGGGAAAAAGGATGATTTCTCTTGTCTTTTCAAAAAGAAAAGATGTACCCACTGAGATGCACTGATTTTATGACAATAAAAAATGGGCTATTCTGGTGGGATTGGAACTGTGTAAAGATCTGTGCAAAACAAAAGTGAATAGTTAACATGTTATTTCATTTACTCTCAGCTGTTCTATGAAATAGGCAGGGGCGGGTTTACCAGGAAGCTAAAGAAATTTAAGTTTCAGGATCTTCATTTGCATGACCCCTCCCAAGATCTGGAAAGGGGCTGCAGCAGTGTGTTTGCATGGCTATATGTTTTGGTTAAAATTTACAAAAAAATCTTTTATTTTTTCAACACTTATTGATTTATTTGAGAGAGAGAGCATGAGTGGGGGCAGGTACAGAGGGAGAGGGAGAGAGTCTCAAGCAGACTCCACGCTGAGCGCGGAGTCCATGCGGGGCTCTATCTCATGACCGACCCTGAGATCATGACCTGAGCTGAAATCAAGAGGCTGATGCTTAACGGACTGAGCCACCCAGGTGCCCCCGGAAGACCTTTTAATGGCAATTGCTTAAGACCGCAGATTCAACTTCATTTCCCCTCTTCCACTTCCCTTCTCCTTTGGGGTAGTGTTAAAAGGGCTGTGGGCAATTTTAGGATGTGACTGTGGGGATCTTGAATTAGGGATATATTTAAATTGAGTTTATGTCATATATTTTTGTATTTCACAGCCACTTCTGTGTCTAGCATATATGCTGAGGAGTTGCATCATGATTTAAATGTGTCCTACTATATTCAGTGCCAATATTTATCAGAAATCCTCCGCAGGACAAAACCCTGTAATAAAGCTTCAAATGGCAAGTATATATGTATGAATTCATATGTTTTTAATATCCCAACTATCAGTAATAAAATCAAAAATCATCCAACCAAGCTGGAAGACTAAATTGTTTTCCTATTCTCACCACTGAAAATGGTACTGCAAACTTTACATCACACAAAGAGGTGTTCAGAGAAAATGAAGACAAAATGTGGAGAGAAAGTATATTAGAGGTGTGTCAGGTAGTTAATAAAATATATTATTTTCCTGGATTTTGTGCTGTTCCGATGTTTGTCAACTGCTTAAATTTGTACTTTGTTATGATATCTTTTCTTATTCATATCCAATTTTGTGTTCATAATTTTATATTCTTTTCCTTAAACTTGGGCCCTCAAAACTGTTTAAGTTTCAGGACCCCAAATCCTGGCTCCTATTCTGGAAATAGGAATTATCATAATAGGGAAGTAAAACTGAGGTTCAAGAGGTTAACAACTTACCTGAAGTCACAGAATTTACAGGGTTCAAACTCAGACTGGAAATCCCAAGGTCAGTTTGAAGATCAGTTTGTCTTATCTCTTCTAACTAGCTTGGGTTCATTATGAACAATGTGGTATATGTCTGAAGAACACATTTTGAGATTTCATCTTAAATTCATATCCAACACGTTTAAAGTTAAATTTCTTTGTCAAAGAAATGGAAATAACACATGATGGTGAGGATGTAGAGAATTAAACCCTCACACATTGCTGGTGGGAATGTAAAATGGTGCAGGTGCTATGGAAAATGGTCTGGCAATTCCTCAGAAAGTTAAATATAGAGTTACCATTTGGTCCAGCAATTCCACTGCTAGGTGTATACACAAGAGAAGGGAAAACTACATTTATACAAAAATGTGTACACAAATGTTCATAGCAGCATTATTCATAATAGCCAAAAAGTGGAAAACCAAATATCCATCAACTGATAAATACTAAACAAAATGCAGTATATCCATACAACAGAATATTCTTCAGGCATCAAAAGAAGTGAAGTTCTGATTCATGCTACAACATGGATGAGCCTGGAAAACATCACACTAAATGAAAGAAGCCATACACATAAGGTCACATATTGTATAATCCTATTTATATGAAATGTCCAGAATAGGCAAATGCATAGAGACAGAAAGTAGATTAGTGGTTGCCAGGGAATATGGGGGATGGTGAGTGATTGTTACCAGATATGGGTTTCTTTTGAGGGTGATGACAAATATTCTGGAATTACCTATTGGGGCTAGTTGCACAACATAATGAATATACTAAAGACCCTTGCAGTGTACAGTTTCAAAGGATGAATTTTATGGTGTGTGAACTGTATCAATTTAAAAAATAGAATAAGTTAAATTTCCGGTTAAATTTCTTATTTTGAGGCATGTTATCCTTTTACCTACAAAACCATGATAAAGAAATACAAGAGATTGGGCGCCTGGGTGGCTCAGTTGGTTGGGCGACTGCCTTCGGCTCAGGTCATGATCCTGGAGTCCCGGGATCGAGTCCCGCATCGGGCTCCCTGCTCGGCAGGGAGTTTGCTTCTCCCTCTGAGCCTCCTCCCTCTCATGCTCTCTGTCTCTCATTCTCTCTGTCTCAAATAAATAAATAAAATCTTTAAAAAAAAAAAAGAAATACAAGAGATTTATTAAAGTTTTAGCACAGGATTTCTTTTTCCACTGGGTTATTTTTTGGAAAGAAGCCTACTTGCGTGGGCGCTGCTGGCTGAGTGATTTTTCTTATCCAGAATACTGAGCATTTACTTGGCCAACTCAGTAAACATTTTGTTTTCTTGAATGATTCTCTAATTCCTCGTTCTAACCGATAGGTCACTGGAAATGTATCGGACCTTATATCTACGAAGGAAGAGACTAGAGAAATAAATATAAGTCTGAGAGAAGGTAACACATACACTCAGTGGTGTATCCTCTGGTTGGCTCCTCAGCAAAGCATCGCCTAGCCCAGCTGTGGTGCAAACTCTTCAGGTTAAAGGTGAAACTCATAGGTGATCTCACACTGAAATTTTTCAGAAAACAAGTCACTCACAAAATGCTTGTGGCATATATTCTCAGGAGTTATTTCTGATCCTCTCCTAAAGTGCAATTCAGTTTGGGGTGCTTGGGTGGCGCAGTTGGTTGAGTGACCAACTCTTGGTTTCAGCTCTGGTTGTGATCTAGGTGTGAGATCCAGCCCCCTGAGTAGAGTTGGCTTTAGAGTCTCTCTCCCTCTGCCTCTGCCCCTCCCGCTCATGCTCACTCTTTCTCTCATAAATATATAAATCTTAAAATAAATGAATAAAATGCAATTCAGTTTGACCAGCTCCAGTTTCTCTCACTTGGAGTTTGGATTTTTACTCTTTTTTTAAAAAAAAGATTTTATTTATTTATTTGACAGAGAGAGACACAGCGAGAGAGGGAACACAAGCAGGGGGAGTGGGAGAGGGAGAAGCAGGCTTCCCGCAGAGCAGGGAGCCCGATGTAGGGCTCAACCCCAGGACCCTGGGATCATGACCTGAGCCGAAGGCAGACACTTAATGACCGAGCCACCCAGACACCCCTGGAGTTTTACTCTTAAACTCAGAATAACATATTCAGATAATTCAGATTTTACTTAATTCCAGTCTTTATTCAATGAGTACAAAATGGTGTGCCTCATCCTTTTATCTCCTCAAAAAATTTTTTAATGATAGTAATAATGACTGCTATGAAATGGGTATGTGTATGTGACTATATATCATAGATTCAAATAACATATCAGAGGTCAAACTCTGTAATCCCATTACCACAAAGATCATTGTTAAGATGATATGGATAGGGCCATGCTCATCCCTACATCCGGATTCGTGGTTCTCGATCCAGGACAATTTTGCCTTCTAGGGGACATGTAGCAGCTCACTCTGAACTTGGGAGTTCTTTCTAGAAAGCACTGGTGAAAGTGATGCACAGTTGGGTATTGGGGGCCTCTATTTTGGGTTTCAGGTTTCTTAGTTTACAATTACCCCAGCAGGCAAAGAACTTCCTTTTTTTTTTAAGACTTTATTTTTAAGTAATCTCTACACCCAAAGTGGGGCTCAAGCTCACAACCCCTAGATCAAGAGTCACATGCTCCACTGACTGAACCAGCCAGGCGCCCCAAGAACTTCCTTTTATATATTTTTCTATCACTTCAGTGAGATTTTGGCAGGTGTGAGAGATGAACACATTTGCTTAGGCCACCAAGTTAATATGCAAATTTTAAATTTCAAAACATATTGTCGAAATCAATCTTCCAAAATAAAATTTGCACCAATTTACACTTCTATCAATAGTAGACAAGAGTACCATTTCCCATTCCCATGCCAGCTCTTGGCTAAATTGCTCCTTAAAATTTTTCTTAGCTTCATAGATTCAAAATATTTTCTTTTTCTTTGATTTGTGTTTCTCTGATTTTCAGTGAATTTATTATCTTTTCACCTGTGTAATACCGTCTTAGTTTCTGTTTCTGCGAATTTGGTTAAATCTGCATTCATTGTTCTACTGAAGTGTTTGGTGATTTTTAATTGATTTGAAAGATGTCCTAATGCTTAATGAATTAATTACATTTCTGCCATATGTTGCATGTATTTTTCCCAGTTTGTCATTCGTATTTTATTATTTATGGTCTATTTTGCTCTAGAAGTTTAAAAATAAGTTTCGTGGGCGCCTGGGTGGCTCAGTTGGTTAAGCGACTGCCTTCGGCTCAGGTCATGATCCTGGAGTTTGTGTCTGTTAATAAAAGTTTGCCTCTGCCCCTTTATATTTGAAAGTCATTTTTGCTGGATATAAAATCCTTGGCTCACATTTTCTTCTCTTGAGTATCTTAAATTATTACTCCATTTTCTTTTGGCCTAAACTGTTGCTGACAAAAGTTTGATGACAATCTAATTTTCTTTCCTTTATGTCGTTTGCTATTTGTGCCTAGATGCCCAAATAAGTTTTTCTTTCAAGTCCAGTAATTTTATTAGAAATGTCCTGGGTTGGTGATTTTTGGGTTGACATAAATATGTATGTGGTATACTCTTTAAACATGTAGTTTTAAGGGTTTTTTTGTTTTTAGACAAGATTTCTTTTACAGATTTAATATTTGTTTTGTCTAGCTTATTTTACAAGGGGGCGACCTATTGTTCTTACCTGCTCCTGGAGTGGACAGAACATTTCCCAGGTTCAGATGCTGTTCTAAACTTGGCCCACTGGGCTTTCCAGTGAATACCTGTTAGCCACAGGGTTCTCCTGTTTTCAAGTCTGTCAGACTCTCCTTGCTTCCCCCTGCATTTCTTCTGCTTAAATGCAGATACTATTGCAGATCCTATGCATTACGTAGTTTTTTTTGCTTTTGTTTTGCCCTATAATTACTCTGTTTTTATGTGAGGATTTGGAGAGATTCAAACTGCTTCTTCTGCTGCTGTCTTCCAAGAATCCTCCTCTCTGGAATAAAGAAAAACCCTAATATTTGCAGAGGGTCAAGAATTAGAAATATGTCATACTTATTAACCATAACACCAGAAGCAAGAGAGCAGGAAGAAATGTCTTCAAAATCTTAAGGGGAAAATATTTTTAGCTTAGAATTCTCTACCTAGACAAACTACCAAAAAATGGTGACAGGAGAATAAACATATTCTCAGACAGAAACATTTACCTCACAAGCACTCTTTCTCAGGAAGTTTCTGCATGGTGAATTCCATTGAAATGAAGTACGCCAAGGAAGAGGTAGACATGGGATCAAGGAAATAGTAGATACAACATAGAAGAGGGGTAAAGAGAACTCCTGAAGGGTCCTTGGCTAGTTGCCTCAGTCCATAGAATGTGGGACTCCTCATATTGGGGTCATGAATTCAAACCCCATGTTGGGTATAGAGTTTGCTTAAAAAAAAAGAGAGAGAGACAGAGAGAACTCCCGAGATGATGATAAAAGAAAGTCCTGGAATTAAAAAAAAAAAAGAGTAAGAAAGAAAGTTCTGGGCTAACAGTTCTGCCAAAAGCCTACAGATCAACTAGTTCAGATTGGAGTAGAAGCCTAGTGGACTCTAAGAAAACACACATGCACTCACACATGGACGCATGAAGAGTAATAGTAAGTGAGTTTTATAATTCTGTGAAGAGTTGGGAGGAAAACATTGCATGTATATCATTTACTCTAAGCAAAGGAATAGAAGAATCAACTATTAACTCTAGATAAGACCAGAAAGAAATTGTAATCAAATTATACTTTTGGTTTAGTAGTAAACAATAATTACATAATCACAGTAAAGAAATCACAATACTTTTTTTTTTTAATTTGTGATCTATCTAAATTGGTGGTATTATCAGAGAAGTGTTAGGAATGATGTTTTATGAATGCTAAATCCTTATTTTACATTATGAGGAGTTCACAGATAATATCTGAAATTAATAAATCAAGAACAGAGCATTATGATAATAACAGCCACAAAAAAACATTTAAAAGAGCTGAAAATGGGGTACAACTATGAGTTGGGTGACTTGGGAACTGTTGTCTTATGTTTTGAAAACGTGTAGTGTGGGCGCCTGGGTGGCTCAGTCCGGGAAGCGTCTGCCTTCGGCTCAGGTCATGGTCCCAGACTCCTGGGATCGAGCCCCACATCGGGCTCCCTGCTCAGTGGGGAGCCTGCTTCTCCCTCTCCCTCTGCCTGCCTGTCTGCCTACTTGTGATCTCTCTCTCTCTGTCAAATAAATAAAATCTTTAAAAAAAAAGGAAAGAAAACGTGTAGTGCTACTTGAAAGAAATTTTTTATTGAGATATAATTGACATGACATTGTATTTGTTTTAGATGTACAACAATGATTTTATATATATGTATATATTGTGAAATGATTATATATTAAGTTTAGTTAACAACCATCATCACACATAGCTAGAATTTCTATGTGTGTGATGAGAACTTTTAAGATTTACTCTCAGTGACTTTCACATGTACAATACAGTATTGTTAACTCTGTCACCGTGCTGTGCCTTATCTCTTTAGGACTTATTTGTCTTAACTGGAATTTTGTACCTTTTGGTCACCTTCACCCATTTTGCCCACCCCCCCCCACTTAAAAAAAACAAACACAACTATAAAGCCTTGTTTTATTAGGTAATAATAAAAATTAAATATTAAAATTCTAAAGTGGCTGGAGCATAGAGAGTAAGGATAAGAGACACCTGAAATGAAGCTGGAAAGTTAGGGGGAGTTAGGGGAAGACATGTGTGAAAGTATAGAGATGAAACACACACCCACACAAGATACAGCTAGGTGACTATATATAGTACCTTTCATTTGTACAAGATGTTGTGATGGGGGGCACCTGGGTGGCTCAGTCGTTGAGCGTCTGCCTTCAGCTCAGGTCATGATCCAGCGTCCTGGGATCAAGCCCCACAGTAGGCTCCCTGCTCGGTGGGGAGTCTGCTTCTCCCTCTCCCCCCGCCCCTGCCCCTGCTTGTGCTCTCTCTCTCTCTCACTCTGCGCATTCTCTCTCCCTCAAATAAATACATAAAATTAAAAAAAAAAAAAAGATGTTGTGATGGTTAATTTTGTGTGTCCACTTGACTTGGCTAAGAAATGCCCAGAGGGGGGCGCCTGGGTGGCTCAGTCATTGAGCATCTGCCTTCGGCTCAGGTCATGATCCCAGGGTCCTGGAATTGAGCCCTGCGTTGGGCTCCCTGCTCTGCGGGAAGCCTGCTTCTCTCTCTCCCACTCCCCCTGCTTGTGTTCCCTCTCTCACTGTGTCTCTGTCAAATACATGAATAAAATCTTAAAAAAGAAATGCCCGAAGAGCTAATAAAACACTATCTTTTCATGTGTCTGTGTGGGTGCTTCCAAAAGAGCTTGGCTTTTGAGTGAGTGGGCCTCATCCAACCTGGTGAGGGCTGAAATAGAACAAAAGGGCAGCAGAACTGAATTCCTGCTCTGTCTTCTCGATCTGGAATGTCCATCTTCTCTTGTCCTTGGACCCTGGAGCTCCTGATTCTTGTACCTTTGGACTCCAGGGCAGGTGGCCCTCCCAGTTCTCAGGCCTTCAGTGTTGGACTGAACTGTACCACCATCTTTCCTGGTCCTTCAGCTTGCAGACAGCAGATCGTTGGACTTGCTTTTACACTCATTGTATCTCTCGAATTTTGTGCCACATGCATACATGTTGATAAAAAATTGTAAGCTAAAAAAGAATTTACACAAGGTCACACAGATAGTAGGGCCAAAAAAGGACTAAATCCAGGTGTTCAAAGCTGTAAGGTGGATAAGAGAAGAGTTTTCCCTCTGTGCAGGATAATAGTGACAGAGAGGGATGAAAGGCCTTGTGGTCGAATTAAGAATGGACGAGGCAGAGTGCCAAGTGAAGGAGTGTGGACATCATCCTGCAGATCATGGAAAGTTGCCCAAGTGTTATGCAGGAGATAATTTGATCAAAGGAATATTAAAGACTTCACTCCTCTCCTCTTTAACCACTGCCCAGAACCCACCGAGTCAGGCTTCAAAGAGGTGCATTAGGAGAAAGAAGTAAGATATAGAATGATTTTCTTTTAATAGGAGCAGACAGCTCATTTAAATCAGCCTCAAAGGGCTCCAGGAGTGATGAGTGATGGGAACACCTGGTCACACAGCAGGTGAGGGCGGGATGGTCACTTGCACAGTAGCTGAGAGGGCCGACGCACCACCACTGAGCAATTAGCAGACTGGGAGAGGGCCTGGGAAAAAGTATCAGGAGCACCTCTATCCCTCCTGGCTACCCTTCACACTGATTGCTTTTTCTCTTGGACAAAAAAACTGAGGAAGCTGTGTTCAGATGAGAATTATTTTTCAGTGTTCTGAAAGAATCTAGGATCCAAAAGTTACTGCATTAGCACATGTAAGCCTAGCTGTAATGCAATAATTTGCATTTATATAGCAACATTCATCTAAGGAAGAATTGTGCTTCCCAGCATTAACTCATTAATCCTCACAGCGTCCTTGTGAAGGAGCTCGTGAGTGTGATTATCTCCATTCCACAATTAAGAAAAATGGAGCTGCTGAGAGGGTAAGTAATTTGGACAAGAATAAGTTGGGTCTACGTAGGGAATTAATACTAGAATTAATAAAAGTCTTTTGGAAATGAGTTATAAATGATTGGTTCAACACAGTTTGGTGTTCAGATTTCTCAAAAAAAATTCTGATAAATGAATATCTTGCTTTGGCTTTATAACCAACAGAATCTGATTATTATTCAATCTTTATTCACCCTGATGAATAACAAAATTTGTCTCATGGGCTTCAAAGCCACATTTCTCCCTGACTGATAATTTTAGAGCCCAGAGGTCGTAGACTCTGCGAAAGGAATCACAAGGTCAAGGGAATAGTAAGAGAAAGTCACTTGGCTTAATAGGTTAGCAGCAATTTGTTTTTGGTTTTTGAACCATCCAAAAGGCAACTTTTAAGATGACAATTTGGGTGCGAGTAGTTTCTTCAGACGGTATCCCAGGAAGCATATTAAAGGGTTGGAGAAATAAGACAGAAGAGAGGAAAGTCAGTGAATGTTCCTTAGTGGGCAGGTTACAGCAGTGGCGATGGTCTGTCCTCGAGGGACCCACTGGGAGACCCTGCAGACCATCCCTCAGACTTGGGTCACCCAGGAGCAAGGAAGTTTTTAAATTCACCAACTCCTGCCTGTCTTTAGTTGAGGATCGTTCCTGTGATACCTGTGGTCTGCTTTGTGCCCAGGCTGACAGTTCCTGCAGGCAAGGATGCTGGGAAGCCGCAGCCTAAGTGCCTGACATCAGCTTTTAGTTGCTGAGGTATCGATTTCCAAGACACCCATCCTGGATAAACCTATTGCCAACTGCAGGACACAGCTTCTAGCAGCACAGTCAGATCCGAAAGCAGGCCACCCCCACCCATCGAGTTCCCCTCTTAGAAAGCCATGGGTAACCTGGATCACTGACCACTTGAGTGACCCCCACTTCTCCCTTCCTGCACCCTAATTCCCACTCTTATGTTTTACATTTGCCAATAAAAGAGTGAACCCGAGAAACCCTAGGCACCCTACCCTTGGTCTTAACAAAGGCAGAGCCCAGGTCCGTGCTCCTGACTCCCTTCCTGCACTCATAATGAGAGCCACAAAACGGCCAGTCCGGCCACAACATTGGTTCTAGTCAGAAATGGCTGTGGGGGCTGCCACAAGGAGTATGGGCCAGGGTGAGCAGCTTAGGCATCTCTAGCCCAAAGCATCACTATCGCCAGCCTGGGACCAACACAACAGAAGCCTTGAGCACAAGTAAGGGATTTCACAACTGAGACTGCTGGTGACCTCAGGGGTGGGGGGGCGGGGGGCAAGAGGACGGGATGCATTGCTACAACATTTGCCTACTCAGCATGTATTGAATACCTACTATGCGCCTGACACTTTTCTAGGTGTAGGGCTGCAAGATAACGAAGATATGGGGATTTCTCTGAAACATAAATTCTCGTCATGACTTTATCTAAAACCAACCTTCGGTAGTTCAGATCTGCTTCAAGCTGGTACAGTATTACAGGAGATACGGAGAAATTTGTAAGCTCGGGATGGAAAAGCATTGAATAGCCTTAATGTATTCTATTCAGTTTGGTTTGACTGAGGGAGTGGTTCCCCAGCCTGCTTCCCTCGTCTCTCGTCCCATCTCAGTGACAGGGCTTTGGCTTCATGCTAGACCATGGCAGAATCCTCTTGTTTTATGAACTCCCTTTCACTGTGTTTCAATTACTTCTTCCCCAGTAGGCACAATATCTATTCATTTGGTTTACTTTATCTCTCCTAGATTGAATCACAAATATACTTGCTTTTCTCCTGTTAACTTCTTTGCTTGTGTGTGTGTTTTCTCTTTTCAACCTGATTCTCCCTTTTAAAATTCTGTCCAATGACTGTGAGTTCATTTGGGACTTTCCCTTCCTATTCCAGTGCCCGCATAATGACTGCCCTTCCATGGCAATTTCCGGTCTCCAAATTTACTGATATTTTAATGTAATGCTGATACTTCCTGCTCTTTTCTGGTTTCCAAGGTGAAGCTAGGTGAATCTTTCCTTGGGTTAGTAGAGAGTGAGAAAAGACAATCTCTGTCCGCTCTGCCTCACAAATGTATCCCAGGTAGCATTTATGGATTTTATTTATTTTTATTTATTTTTTCACTTGAGAGAGAGGCGGGGGAGAGAGAGGACACAAGCAGGGAGGAGGGGCAAAGGGAGAGGGTACAGCAGACCTCCCTGCCTAGCACGGACCCCCCTCCTTGACGCAGGGCTCCATCCCTGGGATCAGGACCCAAGCCGAAGGCAGAGGCTTAACCAAATGAGCCACCCAGGTGCCCCACATTTGTGGATTTTATTTTTTTATTTTTTAAAGATTTTATTTATTTGACAGAGAGAGACACAACGAGAGAGGGAACACAAGCAGGGGGAGTGGGAGAGGGAGAAGCAGGCTCCCCGCTGAGCAGGGAACCCGATGCAAGGCTCGATCCCAGGACCCTGGGATCATGACCTGAGCCGAAGGCAAACACCTAATGACTGAGCCACCCAGGCGCCCGCATTTGAGGATTTTAAACATGGCTTCAGGAATCAGCCTTCCTTTTCCCGACTGTTGTTTGGCCTAATGGAATAATGATGACAAGATCCTCAGTTGAACCTGGGGGCACAGGTGATTTGTTATCTTGCCAAAGTGGTATTTCTGCTCAATATTTGATCATGTGGTTATATTTCCAGACAGTTTTGTGAAGAAGGGAAATAAAATTATTTGGGGTGGTGGGGGAGGATTCAAGTTATATTTCCATTAACTGCATGGTCATGCGGTGAGTGACTATGATTACCATCGTGCAGCTATCTTCTTGGCCATCTGTGTGCTTTCCGGTCAAGGTGAGGCATGAAGAAGCATGTGCATACCTCCAGTGATAAAGCAAGGACAAAGTCACGCGAGCCTGGAGGGTGCTCGCCATTGTGTGTTATCCGCACCTCACAGAGGAGCTCTGAAAGCTGAGAGTTTCATGTTCTATCTGTCTGATTTGGGAGCTCTCTTCTACTGTGACAATGAACATCCAGAAAAGACAGAGAAGGTATATTTATGTAATTCCAGCCCACAAAAGTTAGCTCTTTCTCCCATAAAAACAGTCTGAGAAGGTGATGTAGTACAAGGCCAAAGACACAGATTCACTCTATAACTCACACACCGAATGTTCTCATTTTGGTAGCACTTGGCAGTCAATTATGTTAATTTTGGGGGTGGGGAAAGGAGAAGGGGAGTGTTGATGTCATTTGTTTATCATTTCAGATGACAATTCTACATGGGAGTCTCAAAGTCTTTGAAGAATCTTGGCCAAAAAGGAAAGGAGAGAGAGAGAGAGATTGGTAGCTATAGAGAGGTGCAGGGTCAAAGCCCAGAAGACCACCAAGGAAGCAACACCCAACCTAAAGGGATATCATCAAATACAGTTAGAAAATTTTGTCTGTCTTTAGTCTGTAAATGATTCCATTGATTTTTTTTTTAAGATTTTATTTATTTATTTGAGAGAGAGAGACAGTGAGAGAGAGCACAAGCGAGGGGGAGGGGGCAGAGGGAGAGGGAGAAGCAGGCTCCCTGCTGAGCAGAGAGCTCGATCCCAGGACCCCGAGATCATGACCTGAGCAGAAGGCAGACGCTTAACAGACTGAGACACCCAGGTGCCCCAATTTTCATTTTTTTTTGGCAAAAATGTCCCAGTGTCTAGTCTGTACCCTTTCTGGACATCTGTTTTTTTGCCTGCCCAACGTCTCTCTTCCCATTTGGTAACGGGACTTAATTCTCTTAGGGAGTCACTTCTCCCCCTCTCTCAGTTCAAGTGGCTTAGGTGGGGCTGATTTTCTCTCCTTGCTCTACAGGTGAGAACACATCTCAGGCTTAGGTAATCAGAGCATTCCATCCGCCCTAGACAAGGTAATTGGCTCAGGAAATGGCCCCGATCCAAGCCAGACCATGAAATTAGCTCCAGAATTTTTATTGGAACTTTTGGGAGAGATCATTCTCTTTCTGCTGTTGTTGCTAAGGTGCTGGGCTATAAGCCTGGAGCTGTGGGTAGTCACCTTTATCATCATCTGGGGAGAACCTGAGTGAGAATAAAATTACCACAGGGGAAACAACAGCCAGTAGGTAAAGACAGAAGTCATGATGACCATGAATATTTCAATCTAGCAATGACAAAAATAAAAAAAAAAAATTAGCCAATACATTTTTTCTTTTTCTCTCTTTTTTTTTTGCATAAGCAAATTTGAGTTGCCTTTCTTGTGCTTGAGAACCAAAGAAATTTGGCTAATATAACCCTTTATTGATCAATGGCTTTTTCTTTCCGTTGCTCTATTTGGTCTATTTTTAATATAAGCTTAGCCTTTTTTATTGTGGTAAAATATACATCACATAAAATTTTCCATTTTAACCATTTTAAAGTATACAGTCCAGTGGTATTAAATACATTCATAATATTGTACAATTATCACCCTATCCATTTAGTTTAACCTTTTTAAAAAAATAGGGTTTCAGGTAAATTTTCTTCTTTATAATCTGTTTCCTAAGAGATCAAGTCAATTACAATAATGCTGAATTAAAACCATTATATGAAATGAACTTATACCAGCAATACTGTGGGGGCCAGGAAACACGCCGTCCACAAGTCACAAAGGAGCTATTTCTCCCTATTTCATATTGAGTGGACACAATCTTGTTGCTCCCTGAGTACCTCTTACTCTAATTATCTTAGTTTGGGCGGCTCTAACAAAATACCATGGACTAAGTGGCTTAAACAACAAACATTTATTTCTTACCGTTCTGGAGGCTGGGAGGTCCAAGATCAAGGTGCCCACTGATTCAGTTCCTGGTTCGATCCGTCCTCCTGGTTTGCAGATGGCCACCTTCTTGGTGTATCCTCACATGGCAGAGAGAGAGAGATTGTCTCTCTCGTGTCTCCTCTTAGAAGGGCACTAGTTCCATTCATGAGGGCTCCCCTCTCATGACCTAATTACCTCCCAAAGGCCTCATTTCCAAATACCATCACATTGGACATTAGAGCTTCAATATATGAATTTTGGCAGACGTGTTAGTCCACAGCGCTAATATGAGGATTATAGAAAGGTCTAGGACAAGGAAAGTCTTATTAAGTAATGAAAGCAGACTAGGACTCATCATCAGAGATACCAATGGATGTGTAAATACTATGGGATTCCCACTGGCAGATCAAAACCCTCCAAGTCCTTGACAGTGTGATTTGCAGTATTCTCACTTTTCTGAGTCTTGAAAAAATAATTTTGAAAGCATTTTAAAACTTGGAAAAAAATTAGAGCAAAGAGAGTACAAGGCACTGAAGTGATTTGGTGATGGGAAATAACATATGAGACTATAGTAAGATGGCCTGTGTGTGTGTGTGTGTGTGTGTGTGTGTCTGCAGTGGAGTTGTGGTAGTTGGGGGGTGGTGCAGAATATAGAGAAAGCTGAAAAAAAACACCCCGTCTCAGGCTCAACTGGGTAACCAGTGGTGGCCTTCACTTAGAATCCTAAGGGGATGTTAAAGACAATATTTCACTTCCCATCCTTCAAATATGCCTGTTTCCTTTGCTCTCTCTATTGTCCCTCTCCGTCTCTCTCCTGACACACTTTCTCTCCCACATGTGCCCTTATCCCTTTCTTCCTCTCCTTTTCCTCGGTCCTGCACACAGTACCGGAGGCAGCAGCAGGTAACACTTCGGCATGTCCCCAAAGCCCTTTACAAACCCAAAATGAATCCATTAAGGCCAAGAATCTCCTTGGTTTCCCGAAGGATTTGCCCTGTTCTCCTGGCTAGCTGCATGGAGTTCAGAAATCATATTCACTGGTACATGGATGTGAAATTTCCTTGTAGATTTTGGGTTATTGTGCTTTCAGGAGTTCTGCTATTTCAAGACCTCAGGATTCTTTCAATGGAAGATTCAGGGGAAGTGATAATGGTCCCCGTCAAGAATTCTCATTAAAAGTGGGAGTAATATATTTTTCCCCAATTCTTAAGGGCAATAGAAGGAAGTAGTGTTGAAAGGCAATTGAGAGTAGTTCACCATGATCAAAATAGCTGCCTTGCTTGGTACTCTACATATAATTCTTTTGTCATGTTGGGGTTAATGTGTTGAATCCAGATTTGGTTAATGTGCTGCAGATGTTGTAGAATACACCCCCATATGAACAGAGTGAGAGTTTTCTCTGAAGGAATCAGTTTTTCCTGGTGTTGTTTATCCAACTGACCTTAACTCAATAAATCAGAACTTAGAATGTATAACAGGGAACATGTGTCCCATCTGGGGTCTAGTCCTTGTTAGATTTTAAAGAGGTTTTTTCAGGGTGGTGTCTGGGTGTGGGCTTCTGGATAAGAGATGCAAAGATGGTGAGTATCATGTCTACTCATGCTCCATGGAGTGGAGCTCAGACACTTGACCACAGCTAACTACAAAGTGAGGTTGAGAAATGTAATTTAGCCGTGTGCCCAGGAAGAAGAGAAAGGCGGGTTTGAGTAGTAGCTGACCAATCTTTATTGCAAACAACCACTCAAATATTTTCTACTCCCATTTTCTTTTCTTTTTTAAGATTTTATTTTAATCTTTTAAAAAGATTTTATTTATTTATTTAAGAGAGAGAGAGACGGGGAGAGCACAAGCAGGGGGAGGGGCAGAGGAGAGGGATAAGCAGACTCCCCACTGAGCACAAAGCCAGAAACCCAACTCGATGCAGGGGCTCAGTCTCAGGACCCTGGATCATGACCTGAGCTGAAGTCAGAGGCTTAACTGAGCCACCAAGATGCCCCTAAAGATTTTATTTTTAAGTAATCTCCACGACCAATGTGGGGCTCAAACTCACAACCCAGAGATCAAGGGACACATGCTCTACTGACTGAACCAGCCAGGCGCTCCTCTACTTCCATTTTCTTTCTTTTTCCTCCATAACATTTTAAGACCATGTAATATGCTATATATTTCACTTACTTATTTTGTTTTGTTTTTTTAACTTTTTTTTTTAAGATATTATTTATTTATTTGACAGAGAGAGAGACAGCAAGAGAGGGAACACAAGCAGGGGGCGTGGGAGAGGGAGAAGCAGGCTTCCCGCTGAGCAGGGAGCCTGATGCGGGGCTCAATCCCAGGACCCTGAGATCATGACCTGAGCCTAAATCAAGAGTCAGATGCTCAACTGACTGAGCCCCCCAGGCGTCCCTGTAAGGATATCTTTTAGATTGCCTGTGTGTCCTTTCCAAAAGATGTCTTTTCACTTGAACTAAATGTGACTGTAGTTCTTTTCTCCTCTGACTCCTATAAAGAGCCTAGATTGAGACAGTACTTGCCTCATGAAATAGACTAGGAGGTGGGAAAAGACATTAGCAAGCAAACCGTACCTTTTAGGACACATTATTTTGTGGTATACTGTGCATTAATTCTTCCTCTTTTACTATTCCCCAAAGTATAATACTTTCTAATTTTCCGGCTTTGTCTTAGGTGTGTCTAGGGAAATTAAGAATGATGTATATATGTCTAGGGTAATATGGCAGAAACTACTAACTGTCCAACAAAATCCATTCTCTGCTTCTTCCATAATAAAAAACTTACACTAGACCACAGCTGCAAAGGTAGGGACTACATTTCCCAGCTTCCCTTGCAGCTAGGCATGCCCTGTACCTAAAGTGTCCCCGTGGAATGCACAGAAGTGATCTCTGTGACTCTTCACTTGCTTATGAGAAAATCCATAACTTCGGGTAAACATTCTTTTCTCTTGCCAGTTCCCCGGGAAGATGAAGACCAGAGTGACCTTGGAAACCACACATTGAGACTGCAGGGCAGCTATCAGCCTGGGTCCCTGAAGAATCATGTAGACATATTTGGTTACCAAGCTGGACCACCATTGGGACTGTTGTGAGAGACAGAAATAAACTTCTTACAATGGCTTATTGTTTTTTGGTGTCTTGTAATAGTAGATTAATGAGAATTCCCAAAGAGAAAGTGAGTTTTGAGGTCAAAGCCAAGGCCTCTTCTCCAATATGGCACAATGATTAGAATCATAGACTTTCGGAATCAAACTGCCTGGGTTTCATACTGGACTTCTTCACTTACTAGTTCCAACTTACTAGCAAACTGGGAAGTTTAGTTAATCTCTCTGGGCCTATGTTTTCTCTTTTCTTATATGAGGATAAAAGTAATACTACCTCAGAGGGTTATTGTGGGGATTAAATGAGATAATGTATGTGAAGAGCATGGTAAGAGTTCAAGAAACAGTAGTGATTATGATTTAAAAAATATATATATTTTATTTATCTGACAGAGAGAGACACAGCGAGAGAGGGAACACAAGCAGGGGGAGTGGGAGAGGGAGAAGCAGGCTTCCCGCAGAGCTGGGAGCCTGATGCGGGGCTCGATCCCAGAGCCCTGAGATATGACCTGAGCTGAAATCAAGAGTTAGATGCTTAACTGACTGAGCCACCCAGGTGATCCTAGCTTTGGTTTTTCTAAATCAATCATGGGCAGACACTGAATGTTATAATCAATCTCTGGCTCTTCCAAATCAGACATTCTCATTTTTTAAAATTGAGGTACAACTCACAAACAATAAAATGAACAAGCTGTAAGTGTATAGATCAATGAGCTTTGAAAAACATATATATCAGTGTAAGCACCACCCCAATCAAGATATAGAACGTTTCCATCATTTCAGAAAGATCCTTCGGGCCTTTTCCAGTCAATTCCGCTCCCAGTGGCAACCACTAAGCTGATTTCTATCATCATAGCTTAGTTTTGCCTACTCCAGAATTTTATATGAATGGAATCATACAGTGTCTGGATTCTTTCAAGCAACTTCAGGTTTTTGAGATTCATCCATGTTCTTGTGTATATCATGTCAAAGATAAAACTAAATTTGAGGCAAAATTAACAAAGACATTTATTCCTTTACTCTTGGCAAGGGAGCCCATCTGTCATCACTTTTGCTTCAGCAAGGATTCAGATATATTAGGAGGGAAAGTAAGTTTTAGGGAGCAAAAAAGAGGAAATACTGAACAGTCCCTGACTGGGAAGTTTTCTATTAAGGTGGGATTTGGAGAAGCAGGGAGACTTTCTAATTGGTTTTCAAGTATTTTGTAGTCCTTGGTACCCTGCAAGGGGGAATGTGAGCAGTTTGGGGACATTTCAAAAGAGGAAAGAGTGTTCAGTGTTAGATGGAGGGTATTCTGTGGCCAGCCATTTCCTGGGAAAAGTTGGGATCCATGGATGTTTGTGGGGTTTTTTGGTGGTCAAATTGTCATAATGGTCTTTGGGGAATAGCTGCAATGATGTAATTTGGTCCATTTCATTGCTGAATAGTATAACATTCAACATACCAGGCCATTCTATAGTGAACCACAATCCACTTATCCATTGATGAATTCTCTACTAAGAAAATTCAATATATACCCAAGTTGTTCAGTTAGTAAGATTCATATCACAAAGGGATTCTTCAATTTCAAAAAAATGTTCCACAGACACCCTTAAATAGGAATGACCCTAGCAACACTTAGAAAGTAAATCTATTTACATAAAGTCAGTTAACATGTTTTTTAATGTAAAGATTTTATTTAAATATTGGAGTTCTATTCTAGAAGACCTTTGGTAAAATTACTTTTTAGTCCTGAGCTTATTGATTCTCATTATACATTCATTTCCCCTTCTCTTTTGGGAAAAAAAAATAGAAATACAAAACTGTGACTGTTGACTAGTTTTCTTAAGCAAGTCTCATCAAGATCTGCGTGCACTCTTCTTGGAAAAAAAATTTGCATTATCACCACAAATGGAAGTGTGAGGTTTGCCAAGTTCCTTTGGGAAATCACTAATATTTGTGCTAATATTAGTATAAACTGAACTATATTAATATTGTACTAATATATGAACTAACAGAAATAAGAATACTAGTACTAAAGAATAGAGAGGGACCCATCCACTGCACCCTTCTTAACCCTTCTTAACTGTAATAGAAATACAATCAGTTGTCATTGTTACCCATCTTTTCTGCATCAGAAGCTTTTTTTTTTTTAAAGATTTTATTTTTAAACAATCTCTACACCCCAGGTGAGGCTTAAACTTACAACTCCGAGATCAAGAGTCACATGTTCCACCAAATGAACTAGCCAGGTGTCCCTGCATTAGAAGTTTTACAAAGGGTCAGATGCTTTCTCCCCTTGTAGTAGAGGAAAACCACTGCAGGTGAGAACCATTGTGTTTGACTTTTTGTTGAGTGTGGGGAGGGCTACATTTGATTAAACATATGAAGAAAGGAAGAACTCCCATAAACAGAAGGCTAAAACTGGTGTGACAATACTTGAGAGTTGTTTAATTCTGTTTTGGTTAGACAATTAGCAAGTGTTAAAAATTCTTTTTATAGGTCTCTGAGTCTTTTGGCGTTTTAAAACTTTTTTTTTAAAGATTTTATTTATTTATCTGACAGAGACATAGCGAGAGAGGGAACACAAGCGGGGGAGGGGGGTGCGGGTGGGAGAGGGAGAAGCAGGCTTCCCGCCAAGCAGGGGCCCAATGTGGGGCTCGAATCCAGGACCCTGGAACCATGACCTGAGCTGAAGGCAGATGCTTAACGACTGAGCCACCCAGGCACCCAAAACTTTTTTTTATAATTTATTTAAAAGAACCAAAGTTTGGCCTAGCCCAGAAAGGGTATCATCTCTGATTTTACCAAGTGCTTAACATAGGTACTAATTGATCTTTTTATATTTGTCTTTAATAAATCACCACTTCTCCTGAGCAAGTAGAAGAATAGTAATTTGCAAGATTGCATTGTCTACTTTTAAGTCCTCAAGTGGAGTGATTTTTCTCAGAATTCTTTTTTGATTACATGCCTACATTGTACATATCTTTAAAAAAATAAGAAATCAAGATAAAAAGCTTCTGCACAGTGAAGGAAACAATCAACAAAACTAAGAGGCAACCTTTGGAATGGGAGAAGATATTTGCAAATGACATATCTGATAAAGGGTTAGTATCTAAAATACGTAAAGAACTTATAAAACTCAACATCCAAAAAACCAAATAATCCAGTTAAAAAATGAGCAGAAGACATGAATAAATATTTTTTTCCAAGAAGACATACAGATGGCCCACAGACACATGAAAAGATGCTCAATATCACTGATCATCAGGGAAGTACAAATTAAAACTATAATTGGATATCACCTCACACCTGTCAGAATGGCTAAATTAACACAGGAAACAACATATGTTGGTGAGGATGCAGAAAAAAGGAACCCTCTTACACTGTTGATGGGAATGCAAACTGGTGCAGCCACTGTGGAAAACTGTACAGAGGTTCCTCACAAAGTTAAAAATAGAGGAGTGCCTCGGTGGTTCATTTGGTTAAGCATTCGACTCTTGATCTCAGCTCAGATCTTGATCTCAGGGTCATGAATTCAAGCCCCACATTGGGCTCCACACTGGGCATGGAGCCTACGCAGAAACAAACAAACAAACAAACAAACAAAAACAAAGTTAAAAATAGAACTACCCTATGACCCAGCAATTGCATTACTAGGTATTTACCCAAAGGATACAAAAATACTGATTTCAGTTGAAGAGATACATGTACCCTGATGTTTACAGCAGCATTATCAACAATAGCCAAATTATGAAAAAAAGCCCAAATTCCATTGACTGATGAAGATGTGGGGTGTATGTAAATATTATATATATATACATAAAGTATATATTATATATATAAAATATACATAATGGAATATTACTTGGCCACGAAAAAGAATGAAATCTTGCCATTTGCAATGGCATGTATGGAGCTAGAGAGCATAATGCTAAATGAAATGTCAGAGAAAAGACAAATACTGTACGATTTCACTCATGTGAAATTTAAGAGACAAGATAGATGAACATAGGGGGAAAAAAGAGTGAGGCAAACCATAGAACAGACTCTTAACTATAGAGAACAAACTGCTGGAGGGGACGTGGGTGGGAGAATAGGTCAAATGGGTGATGGGTTAAGGAGCACACTTGGAGTGATCAGCACAGGGTGTTGTATGTGAGTGATGAATCTCTTAAATTCTACACCTGAAACTAATATTACACTATATGTTAACTAACTGGAATTTAAATAAAAACTTGGAAGAACAAAAATATAAAAAACAAAAAAGTCGAGCCTTTTTTTTAAAGTCGAACATTTTTTTTAAATAAAAGTTAAAAAAATAAATCATTCGGCATTATTATTTTCTTTTTTTCTTTTTTTTTTTTGAGATTTTATTTATTTATTTGACAGAGAGAGACACAGTGAGAGAGGAGCACAGGCAGGGGGAGTGGAGGGGGAAGAGGCAGGCTTCCCGCCGAGTGGGGAGCCCGATGCGGGACTCGATCCCAGGACCCTGGGACCATGACCTGAGCCAAAGGCAGACGCTTAACGACTGAGCCACCCAGGTGCCCCTCGGCATTATTATTTTCATGTAATGGTTACTTATGTGCTAGATCCAGGGATACAGTGGTGAGAAGTCAACATTTAACCTGAAAACAAGTTGAAAATACTGTGAACGAACAGTTTCCAAGTGAGAAGTTTGTCGACCTAAGATTTTGCTTTTGGGGAAGAGATACAGAGTAGTGAGGAATAAAGACCTAAGGTGATACTTCTTAAAGTATTTTAATGTTTTCTGGTCCAGAAGCTCATGTTTGGGATTAAAATACTCATCATTCAGAATGGTCCTTTTTTCCTCTCCCCACCATGGAACATTATTTATAAGATGAGTGGCTTTCTTAAAACTTAAAAGAGAGATGGAAGATATAGCTTGAATTTTGTGTAAGAAATCCATAGAACCTACAGGGCAAAGGGCAAAACAAATTTGCTTTATCTTGGTAGAGAAAGTGAATTTTGTTTGAAATCATCCTTTTAAGGTAAAAATGGGCAGAAATTCAAGCTTGAAGGTTTTTTTTTTTTTTTCCAATGAACGAATTTGCTTTGTTCAGACAACTTTCACAGGTTGGTGGTGAGAGCGAGAGAGAAAGCCTCAAATACAAACGCTAAGCACTTGCACTGACCTGCTTCTGTTGCTACCTAATCAGCGGACTGATAATGTCCAGAACAAGAAGGGATTTCCCTGAAAGAGAAGAGCCGTCCCTTGCTGTTTAAGTGACTATTCCTGTCGGCAACAATTTCCCCAAAGGCAAAAGACACCAGCTAGATGGAAAGCAAAGTTTCTTTCCGTTGTCTGTTCCTCTGTAATGCCAAAAACAATCAGCTGAAAGAACATGGAGGAAAAAATCTAAGGGACGACTGGTGTTTTGTCTGTACTAGGTGGAGTGATATTTTTAATGAATTGACTGCAACAAATGGTTGTTTTTGCACTGGGTGGAAACAAGTTAAGATTTTAAGACTTACCAACTAACAGACTCTGGTAGCCTGCTGATGATGATGGCAGTGGTGGTGGTTGAAGATACTATTACTATTGTTTTAAGATTTTCTTTATTTATTTGACAGAGAGAGACACAGCGAGAGAGGGAACACAAGCAGGGGGAGCGGGAGAGGGCGAAGCAGGCTTCCCTCCAAGCAGGGAGCCCGATGCGGGGCTCGATCCCAGGAACGTGGGATCATGACCTGAGCCGAAGGCAGACGCTTAATGACTGAGCCACCCAGGGGCCCCTGAAGATATTATTTTTTGAGTGTTTACAATGTGCCATACATTATTCTGCGCATCATTTAATCCCCAATAGTCTAATGAAGTAGGCACTATTATTGTCTTCATTATACAATGAAAAAATGTCCGAGATCGTACAGCTAATATACAGCAGAGCTGGAACATGAACAGGGTTGGTGAGCTTTAAAGATGTGTAAAACATGCCAGAAAAGAGCTCAACCTTGTGAAAATTTAACTTGCAAATGTCTACAAAATTACGTGACTTGATATTAAAAGCCTAATAATAATTGGCCAAAAATGCGTTAGATTGAAATAACTTTTTTTCCTGAATAATCATCTTTCGAAAACTTTTACACCACAGTCACCTCATTTTGAAGGGACTGCAGGAGACACTTTTTATGTCTGAAAGTTCTTGAAAGTTGAAAGTGATACCCATCCATTCATGTAAGCTTTCATAGCATGTGTAACAGAATTTTGGATGATAATGGTGATGTGGCTGGGCATGGGGAAGAAAAGAAAAAAAATGTTTGGAATGAGAGTAAGAAATAATGTGTCTTTGAAGACTGTCTTGGAACATCTTTGTTCTTTCTTTCCTATTTTTCTTCTCTCATGATCACTGCTGAGTGGCGTTTATGCCTCGCTAATGCACTTAGAGCAGTCTTTGGTTTTTCAAGTCAAGTCTCTGAAATACGTCCACATTCGATCTTTAATTTGTGTCATTCTATAGAACATAGTCAATTGTATTTGCATTAAAAAAAAAAAAGATAAAAAAAAATTTGAGGAAGCCAGCCTATTGCTTACGTGTTTTACATATGGATAGGCAGAGGTATTTTATATATGCATACATATGTTTACATAATATAGTAGCAGAGACTCTGGGGTTACCTGACAAAGATACATGAAGAAAAAGGAGATAAATATGAGAAGCCTTTAGAATGCCAAATGCAAAGGTACTATGTTGCTGTAGTTCACACACATGACATGTAAAAATGCACTATGGTTTTAAAGATATATTCTCTCTTTTTTGGAAGGGATTCACCTTTTAGACAATTGGGTCCCCCTTTTCTCTCGTATCTCACATACATTATCCAAACCCCGTTGGCTCTGTCTTCGAGACATACTTATACTCCTTCCACTTCTCACCATCTCCACTGCTACCCTGGTTCAAGCCACTGTCATCTCTTGCCTGGGTCACTCCAAAAGCCTCCTAAGTTTTCTCTGCTTCTATCTTGCCCTCTGTGGCGTATTTGGTTCTATGAAAATGTATGTCAGATGGTGGCTCTCACATGCTTAAAATGTTCCAGTAGCATCTCATCCTCACTCTGAGTAAAAGTCCTTAAGATGGTCTACACACCACTGCACGGTCTGTCTCCTCTACCCCCTCAACACTCAGATCTTATCTATTCTCTTGTTCACTCTTGCCGACTACCCTGACTTCCCTCCTGTTCCTTCAACTTGCCAGGTACAGTCCTGCCTGGAGGTCTTTGCCCTTATTTCCCCTGCCAGTAATGCTCTTCCCTCTGCGGGGAATTGTCTTTAAAAAGGGAATGAGTGAGTTAGTCTTCATGGTAATTCAGGATTGTGAATAGGACAGGAGAGGATCTACACTTTAAAAAATTGGCTTGAAACCAGATTTTCATAACACAAATTTTGTTCGCATATCACTTATGAAATTTAACACGATTTAAGAAAAGTGATTCTAAGTTTCCAACAGTTTTTTAATGAATTGGTGATAACCAAAGTGATACTTCTATCAGGAGAGAGAGGCATTAACAGTTTGATTTAAATCTATGTAAGCTCCATGAAAGCAGAGAATTGCCTGTTTTATTCATTGCCACTCCCTAGCACTTCAAACACATAGTAGGTACTCAACAAATGTTTCTTGAACAATTGAACACATTTTGTATATGTTCCCATTACAATTAGTCTTATGGAAGCACATCCCACACTCATGGGTTGGAAGAACAAATATTGTTAAAATGTCTTTACTACCCAAGCAAGCTACACATTTAATGCAATCCCTACCAAAATGCCAACAGCATTTTTCACAGAACTAGAACAAACAATCCTAAAATTTGTATGGAACCACAAAAGACCCTGAATAATGGGGTGCCTGGCTGGCTCAGTTGGTAGAGCATGTGACTCTTGATCTCAACGTCATGAGTTCAAGCCTCACATTGGGCCTAGAGCTTACTTAAAAAAAAAAAAAAAAAAACCCTGAGAAGCCAAAGAAATCTTAAAAAAAAAAAGCAAAGTATCACAATTCCAGACTTCAAATTATATGACAAAGTTGTAGTAATCAAAACAGTATGGTACTGGCACAAAAACAGACACATAGATCAATAGAACAGAATAGAAAACCCAGAAATGAACCCACATTATATGGTCAACTAATCTTCAGTAAAGAATATCCAATGTGAAAAAGACAGTCTCTTCACCAGATGGTGTTGGGAAAACTGGACTGTAACGTGCAAAAGAATGAAACTGGACCACTTTCTTATACCATACACAAAACCAAATTCAAAATGGATTAAAGACTTACATGTGAGACCTGAAACCATAAAAATCCTAGAAGAGGGGGCACCTGGGTGGCTCAGTCGTTAAGCATCTGCCTTTGGCTCAGGTCATGATCTCAGGGTCCTGGGATCGAGCCCCACATCTGGCTCTCTGCTCAGTGGAGAGTCTGCTTCTCCCTCTCCCTCTGTCCCTCCCCACCTTGTGCTCTCTTGCTGGCTCTCGCTCTCTATCTCAATAAATAAATAAAATCTTTTTAAAAATAAAACAAGTTAGCATAGATGGACTGTTACTATGTTTTTGTTACTTAGACTAAGCTACAACTAAGTGCAGCTAGCATTCTAACCAGGGATTGCCCGATGCTGATGGTGGTCCTGTGATTACCTGCGCCATGACCCCACTCGTAGTTACTCTACTTCTTAGCAGACTAAATGTCAACAATGAAGAAAGTTAGAAATGGGGGGCGCCTGGGTGGCTCAGTCGTTAAGCGTCTGCCTTCGGCTCAGGTCATGATCCCAGGGTCCTGGGATCGAGTCCCACATCGGGCTCCCTGCTCCGCGGGAAGCCTGCTTCTCCCTCTCCTACTCCCCCTGCTTGTGTTTCTGCTCTCACTATGTCTCTCTCTGTCAAATAAATAAATAAAATCTTAAAAAAAAAAAAAAGGTTAGAAATGGGTAATTTCGATGTATTGATTTGTGAGATGTTTCAGAGACACTCCCCACGTTTGCACGTATTGGATATAAAAATCAACAGATTCCTATAGTGTGTATTTCTTTGGTGTGTGACCTTAGGCTCAGAGGATTCTTGTGTTATGTCCTGGCGTGTCTGCCTAGAGTGGTTAGAGCACCTGGACAAAAGAAACAAGAGAGAGAGAGGAAGGAAGGAAGGAAGGAAGGAAGGAAGGGAGGAAGGAAGGAAGGAAAGAAGGAAGGAAGGAAGGAAAGAAAAGAAAAGCAGGCAAGCAGGAATTTCTTTGGAGCTCAGAACAAGCGGTATGAATGGCTTTTGTGCTTGCCCTGCTTAGTCAATGGTTAGATGGTGAATGTGTGTGTGTTGGCAGAATGTCGTCCGCGGGGTCCTTTCTTCATAGCCAGGTGCCAAGTTTGTGGGGGAGTGCTAACCTTTATTCCAGGCAAACTTCTTCGGTGGCTACTGTCATCTTTCCAAAAGAACGTAAGTGTTGTGCATACTAAAGTGCCTGAGATCAGTTGGCAACACCTCACCATTGTGTGGTACAAAATAAAAGCAATACTAACTTATACAATAAGTGTCAGTCAGTCCAATTATTTTATTTTTTTATTTTTTTTTAAAGATTTTATTTATTCACTTGAGATGAATTCACATCTCTATTCACACAGAGATGCAGAGAGGGAGAGAGAGCATGAGCAGGGAGAGAGGCAGAGGGAGGGGGAGAAGCAGTCTCCCCTCTGAGCCAGGAGCCCGATGTGGGGCTCGATCCCAGGACCCTGGGATCATGACCTGAGCCGAAGGCAGACGCTTAACCATCTGAGCCACCCAGGCGCCCCTTCAGTCCAATTATTTTAAAATTTATACCACCATAGCTATCAGAGGAGTTTTGAAAGTATTAAACATAGGCTTATTTAATTTTTTTTCGTGATTGGCATCCCTGATTTGTTGAAGTCTTAATCAAGGCTCAGTTGGCCTCGTATAGAGCCTGGGCAAACCCCCAACGATGAGGTTGTCACTAGGCTTCTGGAGAAGAAAAGGTCACTTGGGCATTTTTGTGGCCTGTGACTTGTGGTATCTTTCTCCATGCAAGATGCATCTGACATAGGAAAGCAGATCAGGAACAGGGCAAGAAGGTAACTGAAAGTCAAAGGAAGGTTAGAGCAAAGAACCGTGAAGGGATCTATGAAAAATTGAGAAGAATGAGGGGTGAATTGCTGAAAGATATTATTGTTGTCTGGTGCCCTAAGGGCAGCTGACAATAGGCATGATATTTTTCATGTTCCCTTTACATAATGGAAAACCCATGACCTTGCTTTATTTATGAGGCAACTGAATATTCTTACTCTAAAATGAGTTTTCAGACCTCTGTTTGGTATTTGATTAAAGAAAAGCAATCTCTTCGTCAGTTTTCAAGTACCCATTTTCTTCAACCCTTCAGAATTTTTTCTTTGTGAATGTATTAAACCATCATCTTTCCATAATACCTATGAATTTTCAGAAGTGGAGAAATACATCACTGAATTTAATGTATAAAACATGTCTTATTTTAGTCTTTCTCCTTAATTATCATTTTCTGAACCTACACAGCTGTCTATCAAAATGTGCAAATTAAAAATCCTGACCTTGACACGATCAAAATAAGATATTTGGTACATAACTGAATTATGTGTTTATCTTCCATATACCTAATTTATTACCTCACAAAGAATTTATTTGATTTTTGGATATTAAAAAAACCTTCTTTATAAATGAAGTACTGACTCATGCTACAACATGGATGAGCCTTGATTCCATTTATATGAAATGTCCAGAATAGGAAAATCAGTAGAGACAGAAAGTAAGGTAGCAGTTGCCTAAGGCAGGGAAGTGATGAGAGTGGGGGATGGGGGAAGGATGGGGGTTGACAGCAAATGGGTATGGGGTTTCTTTTATAAGGGAGGAAAATGTCCTAAAATTAGATAGTAGGGATGTTGGTGAGCAACCCTCTTTTATTTCCCTTTAAGCCTCAGTAAATTTGCATGTAGAAGTATGTATCATTTCAAGTACTGACATAGCAAAATCACATAGTTGCATTCGGAGTTACTTGGTGGTGAGACATACTTCTGTTTATACCGCATCTTTCACAAAGTTGGAATATGGCCAGTGATTTCAAATCCATACACAGGGTGCAATGTTTTCTATATAATTAACGAGTGAGAGTTTCAATGACTGATGCTGTGTATCTAGTTTTAGCTCAACCACGAAACCCTCTTTTAAAACCAGGAACTACAACATAAAGAAAGAAATTGTATTTAAATAACAATGCTCCATCTGTAGAAAATCAAAGCTGATTACACTAACCCTTCATTTTCTTTGTCCTCATTGCTGAGGACCCCAGCAAGTCAAGAGGGATAAATCCCTGTTAGATTTTTTTTCTCCTGCTACCAGATTTTTTTCTCCTGTAATGAATGAATAAATGCACGCACACACACACAAAGAGATACATTAAAGGAAGTTACTTATGTGAAAGAAAATAACATAGTGTCTAGCATATGGTGGGTATGTGATAAATAAATGATATAGTAGTTTCTGAATAAGTAGAAGGGGGTGTTCTCTGCTAAATAGAAAGCAGTCTTCAGCTTGAAGCTCTTCACTAATACATAATTGCTACTGCTATACGAGGGATTCAGAATATAATTAGTGATTTTCAGTACTTAGACCTTTGCTTACCGGGCAGGAGCGAAAGGACAGAATAGAGAAAGCAGATGATCCAATTTTTGTTAGTACCTCCACCTTGTTAGCACGGAGGAAAGAATATCCAATCTGTACAGTAGGTGTTGGTGTTTCTTTCACTCTCCGGCCTCCTTTGAGAACTGTGAGGAAATTTAAAAATTTTCACTCTTCTGTTTTGAGATCTACAAATCAAGCAGTTATAGAAGTAGTGTCCTGAGAGACAGGGACATTTTCCAATTTAGCAGCCCTTCAAGCTGATTTGAGAGAGGCGTGGAGTGCACGGACACCAAGCCAAAACGCTTTTAACAGCAACAGTAATGGGACACAGAGAGATTAGAGAATTCAGAGAAATCACGAAGCACAGCAAGCTACCTCTGCAATATCATTAAATATCACCATGGTGTTGGTCTTTGTCTCATTCCTGGCTCCTAAGAGCTCCTAAAACCCTTGGAATTTCCTAAGTGAAAAGAGCGTGAGAATACAAGTGATAAAGGTGTCTTTGGTTATTCCTAACAAGTTCCTTTTAACTACACCTGACTTTATGTTAATGAGCTGACTTTTGGAAAGCCCCCGTGGCTGGGGGCCCGTTGCCAGGGGAACCACCCCTGCCGAGAGAGGTTAGAGATTGAGTTGGCCAATGCTTTAATCAATGGTGCCCATGTGATGAAGTTTCCATGAAACCCCCAACGGTCGGGATTCAGAGAGCTTTGGGTTTGGTGGACACTTGGAGGTACTGCAAGAATGGGGAGCCCAGAGAGGGCATGACAGGTCTCCACCACCCTGCCCCCTGGCCCTTGCCCCCTTCTCCATACCTTGCCCTGTGTATCTATCTCCTCCATCTAGCTGTTCCTAAGTTATATTCTTTTAGCATAAACTGATGATCTGGTAAAACAAAAACAGAACAAACAAAAATATCCCCATAGTGGGACGCATCTAACAACATGTGTCTCCAGCCAGGAGTGGGGTATCTCCAGATCACCTTTAGGTGACTTCCAAGCACAGATACTGGGGCTACAGACTTCTTAAAATCTGGGAGTGCCAACATTTATTTTAAGGTTGCATAGAAAAAAATGAGCTCACCTCCGAACAGAGCGTTTTATTAATTTACCAATTTCGTTCTTTCATTTAACTCAATAAATTATAAGCATCAATCATGTGCCAGGTCCTGTCTTAGGTACTGGAGATACTCTCTTAAACCAAGACATTAAAATTAATAGCGATGCTAAGAAGGAGATATTATAATGAGAAAATAAAATATATTAGATTTTAGTTGTTTCTAATCTCTCCCATCACCTCTTGGGAGGAAGCAGCTTAGGTTATTACTGGTCTAAGTGCATGTGGATAATGGTCAAAGTGGAAAAACAAATAAGTGAAGAACCTGGAGAGCATGGGGAGATCAGTGAGATTGCATCAGAAAAAAAGAAGGCTTTACTAAAGACGATAAAAATAGATATGGAAAGGAAGTAACTAGGGAGATCGAAGAGCTTGTGTAAATGGAGTTTGTCTGAAACTAATTTTGAAGATCCTGAAGATGGATGGATCAGGGCTTTGTGGCAACTTCTGTGAGTATGGAATTATAGATGAGGAAAGAGGACAAAGAAATTTTGTCTGAAAAAGTGACTCATTCTTTTGCAATTTTCTTTTTTGGTTAAATTTACTTTTTCTAGTTTATTTTGAAGTTCATTGTGCATGGTTTCAGAAAAAGTAAGAGTGTGTACAGTAAGAAGGGCTCCTTTTTAATCTATCACACAGTTCTGCTTCCCTAAGGCACCAATTGTCCATTGTTTCTGGTATGTCCTTCCAGGAATATTTTCTGTATATGAAAGCAACTATGAGTATATATTATATATATATATATTTAATTTTTTAGAAAATATTTTATTTATTTATTTGACAGAGAGAGATAAAGCAGGAACACAAGCAGGGCGAGTGGGAGAGGGAGAAGCAGTTTTCCCACCTGAGCAGGGAGCCCGATGTGGGGCTTGATCCCAGGACCCTGGGATCATGACCCGAGCTGAAGGCAGGTGCTTAACCGACTGAGCCACCCAGGTGCCCCTATAATATTTTCCCTGTCTTTGTACAAATGGTACCCTACTATATACAGATGAAAAATATGGACACTCTTCTGATATCAAAATTATGATTTTGGGAGAAAATGCACTGTTCGGTACTGAATATAATCAGATAAAGAACCAAAGACTGTGTATTTGCCATAGGTAAGTTCCTTTGGGAAAAAGGCTCTGAGACTCTGAGATTTGTGTGTGGGTTGTTCTAATGACTTGGTTTCTTAGGGCCTCTCCCTTGATTAATATTCTCTGGTGGATATGAATAAACAGTACAAAGATCTCCACACTTCTTGCCTATTCCCATATGTCCATCCACAAGCTTCTTCCCCAGACCTCCCTATCCTCAGTGTTCCAAGCCTTCTTATTTTAAGCTCTTGACCAAACAGTCCAACCACATGTCCATGTCCATGAGACTACACAGTCTTTCCTTGGGCCACTTTCCCTTCACACAAGGTGAATGAAGTGCTCCAAGTGAAACTTTGCCCATGGGGAAGACTTTCCTTCACCAACTGATCTTCAGAGCCATCCCTGAGGGGATATGTAGTATGGCCACAGTCCATTTCTGACTTGTACCCACATACTGAGCTGAATCACCCATGAACCAAGCCCTGTCTTTTTCCTTCTCTGTGAGCTGTTCACCAAGGTCCCCCTATGTAGCCCTAGGTGTGAGCTGTGGGACAGACGGATGGTGCGATAGTGGTGAATGACATGGAGTCTGGGGCAACTGCTTGTGTCGCTTACTTTTGCCCTTTGCCCTTGCTTCTGCTCAATCCCAAATGTTTCAATTCCCTCTGGGCTGTATTTTGACAGAGAGTGAAATGGTTAGCATAGTCCTCTAATAGACTGGCCTAAGTCAATGTGAACTTTCTGATAGAGAGGACAAAGAATGAACTTGACAGCTGACTGGTCACGTACTATGTACCAGAAGCAGTGTTAAGTGTGCTCCAACAAAGATACCACATCTGGCACTGCAGGTGCAGTTTGGGCCAGTATTTCGTTGAGTTTGAGGTAGTTCATGCCATCTTCCATGATTCTGTTTTGGAAGGAGCCAGATTGGAGAATTAAATAGATGTATGATGTGGGCCGCTAATCCCTACATCCTTTAGGTCTTTAGGGGAGAATTAATTTCTGCCATTCCTCCCTGAAATATATTATTTTTGATTTACTATCTTTGCTTGGGGGGGGGGTTTCAGAGATATAGAACTTGCATTTTCCCCCCCAAAATTTTTTTTTAAGTAGGCTCCATGCCCAGTGTGGAGCCCAACACAGGGCTCCAACTCACAACCCTGAGATCAAGACCTGAGCCGAGATCAAGAGTCAGATACCCAACCCACTGAGCCACCCAGGCGTCCCTTTAATAAATGTTATCCTACAGACCAAGGAATCAAGTAGGGGATCCTGCTAACTATTAAGTATATGTAGTCCAATAATACATATGCATATATAGATATATAGATTTTGGCAGGATATAAAATATAAAATATAAAAAATCAATTGTATACAAAATATAACAAATATCAGTTATATTTTTATAGACTAGGAATGAACAATAAGTAACTTAAATTACAAAATTACAAAAATAACATGATTGGTAATAATATAAAAATTATGAAATACTTAATAAATTTGAAAAAAGATGCGCAAGATTTGTACCTTTAAAACTATAATTCATGAGAGATATTAAAGAAGAATTTAATAAATGGTTGGAAGACTCAATATTATTATTGTATAATGCCACTTCTTCCAAAACTGGCATATCAATTGAATGCAATCCCATCAAAATCCCAGTAGGCTTTATTGCAGAATTTGAGAAACTGATTCTCAAATTCATTTGGAAATGCAGAGAAACTAGAATAGCAAAACTGCTTTATAAAGAATGTGAAAGTTGAGAAACTAACACGTCCTGATTAATTAACACTCCCTATTAATCAAGATAGTGTGGTATTGGCACCAAGATAGATACATATAACAATGGAACAGAACAGAGCTCAGAAATAGACCCACACATAAGGGGACAACTGATTTTTCAACAAAGATGTGAGGATAAATTAGTGCAAAAGAATAGTCTTAGCAAAAAATGGTGATAGAACAACTGAATGTTCTACTGTAACAGCGTGACATTAGATCCATATCTTACAGCATGTACAAAAATGGACTCAAGATGGATCGTAGACCGAAATATGATACATAAAATTATACAACTTATGAAAGAAAACATTGAAGAAAATCTTTGTGACCTTGAATTAGGCATAGAGTTCTTTGAAATGGTACCAAAGGAACAATTTACAAGAAAAAAACTGACACATTGAACTTTATCAAAATCAAAAGCTTCAGTGTCTTTGAAAGACACTGCTAAGAGAATGAAAAGACTAGCCACAGAATGGGAGAAAATGTTTGCAAGTCATATAGCTGAGAAAGGACTTGTATAAAGAACACTTAAAATTCAAGCAAGGCAATACAAAAATTGGTAAATAAACAGGCAAAGATTTGCAACTTCACTTAAGAAGAAATGTAGATAGTAAATAAGCATATGAAAAGATACACAACATCACTAGGCATTAGGGAAAAGCAAATTGAAACCACATGAATTACACTTACATACCTACTCAAATGGCAAAAATTAGAAAACTGACCATGCCAAGGATTGACAAGGATGTGAAGGAGTGTAAAATGGAACAAACACTTTGGAGAACAGTTTGGCAGTTTCTTAAAAAGTTAAACATATACTCACCATGATCTGGTCATTCCATTCCATTGCTAAAGAAAAATGAAAGCAAATGTATATAACAATACCTGAACACAGCTTTTCATAGCAGCTCTATTTTAATAGCCAGATGTTGGAAACAACTCAAATGTCCATCAGGTGATCAATACACTTAAAATTATACTATGTCCATACAATGGAATACTATTTAGCAATAAAAAGGAATTAACTATTGATACACACCATTTGGATTACTTAAAAAAAAATAATTATGCTGAGTAAAAGAAGACAGACAAAAAGGAGTATATACTGTATGACTCAATTATATAAAATTCTAGAAAATGCAAACTTAACTATATTGATGGAAAATAGGTCATTGTTTGCCTGGGGATAGGGGTAAAGTTGAGGATGGGTATGAGAGAGGGAAGGAAACTTTGCAGGTGATGTATATGTTTATAATTTTGATTGTAGTGAGGATTTCATGGTTGTATACATAATCAGAACGTAACAGGTTGTATATTTGAAATGGGTACAGTGTATTGTATGTCACTTATATCTCAGTAAAAGAATTAGAACAAGTATCTCTTTTGACCAAGTAACTTTACGTGTTAAGATATGTGTAAAATGTAATACAGCACTAGTTGAAATTGTAAAGAACTGAGAACAATGCAATGTCCATTACCAGGAGATTAGTTAAATAAATTTTGATGCCCTCTTGTAATGGACTACTAAATAGCTATTAAAATAATTTTATTAATCTCTATGCACAGCAAGATGCCTAAGATATTTGAAGTATAAGAAGTAATTTGCTTAAGGCACCTGGGTGGCACAGTTGGTTAAGCATCTGACTCTTGGTTTTAGCTCAGGTCATGATCTCAGGGTCGTGAGATTGAACCCCACGTGGGGATCCATGCTCAGTGCAAACTCTGCTTGAGATTCTCTCTCTCTCTCCCTCTGCCCCTCCTGCTGGTGCTCTCTCTCTCTCAAAATAAATAAATTAATTAAAAAAAAAAAGTAATTTGCTTGCTGGTGAGAAGGTATAACCAGTGTGGGCAACAGTCCTCAAAAAATTAAACACAGAATTACACTATGACCCAAATATTCTACTTCTCAGTGTATATATCCAAGAGAATTGAAAACATATGTCCACTTAAAAACTTGTACACAAATGTTCATAGCAGCATTGTAGGTAATAGCCAAAAAGTGGCAATAACTCAACTGTCCATCAACTGATAAATGGATAAACAAAAAATGGTGTATCCACACAATGGAATATAATTCAGGCATACAAAAGAATGAAGCCTGGTACATGCTGCAGCATGGATGAACCTGGAAAACATTATGCTAAGAAAAAGAAGCCAGACCTACAAGGCCACATACCATATTTGTGTGAAATGTCTACAATAGGCAAATCCATAGACACGGAAAGTAGATGAGTGGCTGACAGGGCCGGTGGGGATTAACTGCTGGGCCAATTGGGATTAATTGCCAGTAGGGACAAGGTTTCTTTTTGAGGGCATGAGAATATTCCGGAATTAGATCATGGCGATGATTGTGCAACCTAGTGAATATCCTAAAATGGCGGAAGTGTACACTTTAAAATAGTGAAGTCTATGTTGTGTGACATATACCTCAATTTAAAAGAACTTATAAGAAGTAAAAGATGAGGGGCGCCTGGGTGGCTCAGTCGGTTAAGCGTCTGCCTTCGGCCCAGGTCATGATCCCAGGGTCCTGGGATTGAGTCCCACATTGGGCTCCTGGCTCGGCTGGAAGCCTACTTCTCCTTCTCCTCCCCACTCATGCTCTCTTTCGCTTTCTCTGTCTCTCTCTCTCTCAAATAAATAAATAAAATTAAAAAAAAAAAGTAAAGGATGAAATGTTAAAAAACGTAATTTGGATATTGAATGAAAGTGAGTATAGTAAAATACCATTTTTGTTTAAAACATTATATGCATATCACTGAACTGTTAATAGTTATCTCCAAGGAGTGAGAATATGGAGGACATTTATTTTCTAAATAATACATATAAAAATTATTTAATATATAGGGGCACCTGGGTGGCTCAGGCGGTTAAAACATATGGTTTCATTCATATAAGTGGAACATAAGGAATAGTGCGGAGGACCACAGGGGAAGGGAGGGAAAACTGAAGGGGAAGAAATCAGAGAGGGAGACGAACCATGAGAGACTCTGGACTCTGGGAAACAAACTGGGGGTTACAGAAGGGAGGGGGTGGGGGGATGGGGTAACCGGGTGATGGGTATTAAGGAGGGCACGTGTTGTGATGAGGACTGGGTATTATACACAACTAATGAATTGTTGAACACTGTATCAAAAACTAATGATGTACTATATGCTGGCTAATTGAACATAATAAAAAAATAATTAATAAAAAAAGAAAATATTTATTCATTGGTCAAAACCAAACAAACAAACGAACATCCAACTCTTGGTTTCTGTTCAGGTCACAATCTCAGGGTCCTGGGATGGAGCCATGCGTGGGGCTCTGTGCTCAGCATGGAATCTACTTTTCCCTCTCTCTCTGCTCCTCCCCCAGCTAGTGCTCTTTCTCGCTCTCTCAAATAAATAAATACAATCTTAAAAAAAAATAAAAAAGAGTATTCATTAGTATTTTATTATTACTCTTAAGTTTATTACTTTGTCAGTTCAGACTCCAATTAGGTTTATCTTTCTCCCACAGTTTTCAGTATAAGGATCAAAATCATCCCTTTCTCGAACTGAGCCAAATAAGCATCAGCATTTCAACAATGGCTGAGATGGGCTCTTTGTGAACACAAATGCCTCTATGTAATGGCATGGCATGGCAGCCATGAGCACGTGCCTCCCAGATCCCCTACTGCAGGGGAGGTAATTAACCAAAGGCATCAGCTGCTGTGCTCTGACCTTTATCATTGTGTCCACGCTAAGGCCCCATTCCCCTGAACCGTTCCCAGTGACTGCACGTGGCAGGGATACAAAGGCAGGTCCATTTCTCAAAGACACAGGACTCCTCAGAAGGATACCTTTGGCTTGAGGATTCCTGTTGGCCTTGCCAAGACTTTCTTAGAACAGTGCTGCAGTCCAAGATGTTCCCTCTCTCTTGCACAGGGGTGGGATCAGCATTGGTCTGATGGATCTCCCAGCTTCTTCCAGCTCCCCATTTTCCCTCACCAGCATTTGCCTCAATAAATCTCTTAAATTTATCTAATTCCATCTTAGCTTCTGCTTTTGAGGTGACCTGGACTAACACAATTAGTCCCAAGAATGATCCAAGAAAAGATTGCAATTTGGGACCAACCCACTAATCACCCAGTGGGCAAAGAGGGTGTTAACCTGACTGATAGATGGGTCAAGGACAGTCCCTAGCATAAAGTGGTGACTCGAGTGCTAAATATTTCATTGATAGTGACCTAGGGAAATGTCCCGGCTGAGGGGGGAATGCTGTTGCAGATGTGATGATTCAGGCATCTTTAAGCTGTAAGAACAATGTCCTCAAAGAGAGCAGAGTTGGCTGATTACTGGTGCCAGCAGGAGGATAATGAAAGGCTCAGAGACATTAATAAGCAGTAATGTCTAAGTGTGAGAGCCAGAGGTTCTCTTTGGTAGCTTACAAAAGGCCCTTACCTCCTTATAGTGTGGGAGACAGACACAGTTGAACAGACTGCAAATCAGATAGAATTGCAGAGATCCCCAGATGTTTGAATGTTCAGCCAAGACAGATCTCTTCTACCAAGGTCAAGGTGCTGGTTGGGGGACCCTGGGACCCTGAGAGCTGGGATAAGGACATGAGATGGATGCTCCTGAGTATATTTATTTTCTCTGCAGGATTCCTCTCCCCACCCCAACACCACCACTTCCTTTAGGCTTGCAGAAGTGTCCCATCCTTCCTGGTAAGAGCCAGTACTGTCACCCTAGAAGATGCTGCAGAGACCTCGCCCTCACAAGGAACACAGGCTCCCCTTGGCAGCTGGCCTCACTTCCTCCCTGTCTGATAACTAAAGATCAGTCCCAGCATAGCCTGGGTGGACACATGATAGGAATGATGAAGAAGAAAAGAGACTGCACACCAGAAAAGCTGCCAGAATTCTCTAGCACGTACCAGCAGGAGACAGAGGCATATACTTTGGACTATATTTTGAGAGTGCTTGTTAAGGGGCCTGGGATTAAACTTTCTCAGGATCTAAGATTTTCAAGAACCTCAGGGAATGGGGCAAACTCACTGCTAAGGTAGTTCTTAGAAGTCTGGAAAGAGCAATGACAACACTCAGTGAAGTGGAAATTTCTGAGTTGCCCTCAGTAGGAAAAGATTCTGCAATGGGCTTAGGCTGCAGTGCAGACCACATGGCTCACTGGTCCCTATGATCAGTGGAAGGAATAACGAGGCTGAGGAAAGTGGGAGCTCCATTATGGACCCTGTGAATATTCAGGCTCCTGCCGCTTTGGTGAGTTTTTAGGGGGTCCAATGGTCAGGAGCATGCCAGGATATCTTTTCCAAAGTAAAAGACATATGGGTGCATCTTTCATCCCTACAATATCACCCTGGCTAGGTTTTTTGGGCTCGGGAGACAACACATTCCACAGATAAGCGTATTGCTCTGGCCTGCATACTGGGTGACTTAGAAAACTGCCAGCTTTGGGTAGGGCTCAGAGCAAGAAATGCTCTGCAGCAGGTACAGCAGCCCTGCTGTTTGGGTCATACAATTGGGCAGACGCTACCACTTTGGAAGTCTCAGTATTGAGAAGGATGCAGTGGGAAAAGATAGAGCTTTTGGCAAACCCCAGTGGGAGAATCACAGTGCAGGCACCTGCAATTCTGGAATAAGACCAAGCCAAGTGGCAGGAAATTTGAAACTTTTTGAGAAACAGATATTGAAGGGCTAGGGTATTGGTGGAGATGAAGGTTGTGGACCGTGAACTGCCCATCCTTATTTGGGTTCTGTTGAACCCTCCAGATCATGAAGTTGGATGGGCCCAAGGGTAGTTCACCAAGAGATGGAAATGATACATACAAGATCAAGCCTGGGTAGGACCAGAGATCACGAGTATATTGTCTGAACAGGTAGCCCAAGGTCCTTATCCTTAGCATCCTCAACCGATGCACCAGCATCCCTCTCCCATCTCACACTTGAGGGTTTTCATAAAGCCAGCTGAAGGAGAAAGAAAAAGCTTGAGCTTGGCTTATGGATGAAGTGGCTAGGTATATGGGTACAAGCTGAAAACAGGTGGGGTAGCCTTGAAAGACAGTGGAGAGGGAAAATCTTTCCAATGGACAGCGTTGCAAGCAGTGCACCTTATTATCAACTCTATGTGGAAGAAATGGCCCGAGGTGAAAATATTTACAGTTCCTGGATAGTGGACATTGGCCTGGCTCTCTGGTCAGGGGCCTGAAAAGAAAAGAACTGGAAGATCAGAACACAAAAGTCTGGGGTAGAGGCATTTTAGGTAAGTGAATGCCCACCCGAAGGCGTCCACCACGGAAGAAGCCCTGAACAACCAAGTAGACAAAATGACTCGGCCAAACGGACATGGGTGAGATTGCCACTGGCCACTTCAGAACTAGACAATGGGCACGTGGACAGAGCATGTTCACGTGGTAGCAGAGACAGAGGCATCCAACCAGGGGATCAATTTCCCAGTGAAGGAGGTGAATGGAGTCACCCTCTGATATGACGATGACTATCACACCATCCAGAGGCAGTCAGCGTTACGGAAAGCAGAAACAGCTCTCTAAAGGCAGAGCAGAAGGGCCAATGTGAGGCAATACTCTGAAAGCACGGGATGCCAGCCTTCAAGACGCAGTACGCACCTTAAACCAGGGACCTCTCTCTCTATATAGTGCTGTGCCCTCAATAGGAAGAGTACATCAATCTAAGAATCAAGGGTGTGGAAGCAGGAGTGGCTTCTCTTATCATCACCACTGATGACCCACTGGGGGTTTGTGCTTTCTGTCCCCGAAGCGCTGAGCTTTGCAGCTTGGAGGTTCTAGTCCCCACACAGCCACACAGCTGGTATCCAGTGAACTACAAGTTACAGCTGTTGCCGGGGCACTGGGGACTCGTTATGCCTAGGACTCGGCAGGTTAGGAGAGGAGTCACCAATTGGGCAGGGATAATTAACCCTGACCGTTAGGAGGAGATAGTGTTGCTTTAAACAATGGAGGCAGGGAGGAAGGAATGTGTGTGTGATCTACTCTGGCAGCTTCCTGGTACTTCCTTGCCCCATTGTACCTGCTAATGGACTTGGACGGCAACCACAGCTTGAGAAGAGGATGATTATGAAGAGATCAGATCCCTCAGGAATGAAGGTTGGAGTCATACCACCAGGCAAGCCCTGCCAAGGCAAGTCATGCCAAGGTGAGGGGTAATTTAGAATGGATGGTGGAGGAGGAAGAGGAGAAGTTCCGGTTGTGACCCTGAGATCCAATGCACCATCAGGGGTGGCACTTCATTCCCTGACTTCTCTTTTCTGAGTTTTTCCCTTAGGAAGAAAGACCCTTGAGGAACATGGAGAGGGTGCTCCTCCAACTTAGAAGGACACGTAAATCGGTGCCATGCAGACAGAAGCCTGTGGTGGCCCTGAAAATGCATTTCTCAGATTTCCTACTTCGGGGAGCATAACTGACCCACAGACCAGCTGCGATGCTCTACAATCCATCACTGAGTTGGTACTGAGGTTGTGCTTTGCCTCAGCTGCTCGCAGCCTGTGACTGAATGTGACAGATACTAAGCCAGCCCATACCTGTAAAATGCTGGCCTCCTCTGAAGGGTCACTTGGGCTCAAGGACTGCCCATCACTTGGCTGAAACTTTCTCAGAACTGTGCAGAAGTCTAAGAAGTAACTTCCTTTCTCCCTTCTTCCCTCCCCCTAGTTTCTTCTCTCTTCTCCTTCCCAGGGTACAGACCTGTATCGCCATGTGATGGCTCCTCCATCAGCATCTCCATTTTCCCTCAATGGCATTTCATCTAATAACTCTATTGTTTCATCCAATCCCATCGTGGCATCTGCTTCTTGGAAAGACCCAGGCTTACACAGATGGCTTCTATATGTTCCTGAGACGTCAAAGGCAGAGTGACATGTATGCCAACCTATATAGGAATAAGTCTATTCAACTGGTAATGGCTGCTGGGAGTGCTGAGTTGAAAAAGATTCTAGAGCTGTATCTGGTCCATTGGAAAGAATGCCACGATCTATTGACATGTTCTGCCATGAGGGCAAGGGAAGAGAGTTTTGATCCTTCATTAGTTGCTACTGCTGAATTGGGATGTTCCCACAATCTATCAAGAAGGGTTGCAGCCTGAGGGGTATCTGTTGTATATGAAACTTTTGTTAATGATGAATGATACTATGATAGTGAATGAATAATGCCAAGTATGGCTAATTATTACTAATAATGATGACTGCATTCGTAATAATGATATAATACATAATGACTACATAATCTATGAATAATGTTAATGCTTAATGATGAATGATAATTATAATATGATATTATACCATTAAGGAGCCTAAAATGATACAAATATAATATGTGGTTTAATTATACTGGTAAGCAATAATATTTTCACACTGAAAGATGGAATCGAAAAAAAAAAGATACAAAACATAAGGATGTGTTAGTGATCTCCATCTCTGACTTGGAAGTCTTCTTGGGATGACTGCTTTAATGAACTAATGTGATTATTTCTATTTCCTTATGGAGCCCATCATAACATGATGCTGTCCATTAATATTACTCATTTCCTTTTACCTGATTTTATACTTGTCAAGCAATGTCCTGATATTAATTAGATTTTATAAGGAGACTATCCTACTAGAAAGAGAATATGCAACCAGTTGATGCAGGTATTCTAATTTATTTAGCATTTATTTCCTTCCTCTAAAAAATCATTTTTAAAATGATAAAAGTAATACATGCTTACCATTAAATAATTTAAAGAGTTATATAAAGCAAACTTTGAAGTCTACTTCTTAAATAGAGTTTCCTTTCAGTCCTACTCAATGGGAATAACACTTTATTTTTTGTTCTAAATTAATTTTCTTCCCTGGGAATCTGATGCTCAAGGTATTTTCTTTATGATCTTGTTTAAAAGGAATCTCTTGTGTATTTACTCAGAATGAACTAACAACACTGCATTTCTACATACCCCAAACTGAGGGCCAATCCTTTCATTTAGAGTCCTTTATATTTTCATTAGCTGGTTTTTTGTTGTCTTTTATGATGGCAAACATTATGCTCTACAGGAAGCATAGGAAGAGTAAGGCTAATTATTACTAATAATGATGACTGCATTCGTAATAATGATATAATACATAATGACTACATAATCTATGAATAATGTTAATGCTTAATGATGAATGATAATTATAATTATCTTACTCTACAGGAAGATACTTACTCTACAGGAAGAGTAAGCTTTAGCTACCACTCACAGACTATGAGACCAATTTGGGAGACTATGTATAATGCTGTGCCCATGCATTATGTGGTTTATTCAATCTTATGAACTACCACTCATTTGTTTTTGCATGAATTGTATTACTTATTTTTTAGTTATTTTCTAGGAGTCTTTTCACTGCCCCAGTGATAAACTGGAGGGTAAGAAAAGTGACCATAGTACTCAGTATGCACCTACCTCAACTGTTTAAAAAAAATGCATGAAGAAGACAAATCGGAAATGAGATAGGTTATAGATTGGCTTTTTCTTTTTTTAAATAAGGACAAGATTATTATTGTTGGCCGTTTTCAAACTCAAAGCAGTTCCTGATGAGAAAAATCAGTTCCCTAAGATGAAAAAGATTAGGCTTTTAATGTACATGAAATTTATTTCAAAAGATGTTCCTCAACGGAGAATATCTGGATCTTTATTGAAAGTGCTTTCATTTACAGATTTACAGATGACACCTTGAGCTTAAGATTTTCAAGGGAAATTATCATTTTAGGAACAGAAAACACAACTTTCCAAAATAATATCGATAAAACTAAAGACAAACATAATTTTTAAAAAGCTTAAATAATAAACTTAAAGAGGGAGAGACTACATTATCTTCACAAATGAACCAAACTTACAAAGTGTACTCATTTTATTTAAGGCTAAGTTTTTAAAATAATTCATACAAAAAAAACCTGATAAATTTTGTGAGAATAATTTTTTAGGTGGGACAAACATTATGGTGAACAATAATACATAAAACTGGTGGCTGTAGGGATAAAAATTAGAGATTTTTCATGTAGATTAAAAAGTAGATATTTTCCCAAAAGCAATTTATCCTTTCATAAAATTAGAATTAATTTTTCTTTCAATTAACAGGCAAAATATTACCGCAGAAGTAAAGATACTCTAAAACATTCATAGACCTATCTACTTTCTCTCTCTTTTTGATTAAAGAAGACCTGAAATTATTTTGTAGCACATTCATTATTTGCCAGTTTTCACAAAATGGAATGCTGTAAAGGTAATTACAAAAACATATGGTAGAAATATCTTTGGAGAAGCTGTGATTTAGTAAATACTGCTTTTGTTCAAGATAGTCATGGAGATGCAAGCCCAGTGTTCATATTGGCTCTATTCTGTAAACTTTATTTTCGGATATTAGAAGTTAGACATGACTCAATAACTATTTGAGGCAAAATTACGGCATCTACACTCTATAAAATAAAGAACCACAGCAGCATGGGAATGTCATTTCAGTCATTGGGCCTACTAGATTAGATGGACAGGTTTGCTCATCTTCTATTTGAGATCAATGATTGTTGCTTGAAGAGCCTTAATAGATTTATTTTGATCTTTTCTTTTTAAATTTAAGGTTACCCACGGGTTAGGCAAAAGACCAAGATTAGAATGCAAGTTCTGCCTTAATACTGACTTTATCTCTAGCGTGGGAGAAACAGACCTCTGCCCTCATGAGGATAGCAGCCTCACTTGTCCTAATGCTGTGATTCTTAGTGCTGATGCTAAAATTAAAAATTCCAATAAGACCATGCCATTCTGGCATATGGAATCAGTTTGTCCTGGAAAGGACCAATTTTATTTTTTTTGTCCATGTTTTCATACACGTGAAGTGGAACTTTTACTTTAAATATCAGCATACAGGAATGGCCTTTTCAATGTCATTTGAGCAATAATAAAGGTTCAGAAGGCATGCTTGTTTCCATGCAAATGTTATCATGGATCAAGTAGATAATAAAACCTTATTAATAAAACACTGAAATAAACAAAGGCACCTTAATGGCACATTTTTGGTTTTCTCCACGTACTAATTTCCACATCTGAGAGGTCTAGTTTTTGTAGATCCAACATAGACTTGCTTATGGAAGCTAGGCCAACTGGATCTAAATTCCCAGAGTTACCACAAAATTTGGGGCACAAATGAAATAACGAAATAAACACATAGTAAAATCAACTTTTGGTTGATCGAAGGGCCCAGTAGAACTAATCTGCTTCCTGAAAAATAATTAAGAATCCAAACTAATCACACATATAAACCAGTTTATTAGATTGTCAGTGATACTTTGAGACAAATTCAAGTTATTTCATTTTACTTCATATAAACAGAGGAGGGGAGGAAAGTTTTAAACTTCAAGCTTTGTTCAGCATGTGTGCAGTTAGCATCCACAAAAGCACCATTGGATATGGAAGAATTAGCACCACAGAATTTTAGGACCTAACTGTTAACATGCATCACTGGAAAACTTGGAACATAAAAACTGAAGTAGTACGTGGTATGGTCTATTATAAACAATACAAGGCAATTTATGATTTGTTTTCATACAGTACAGTACAATCACCAATCAATGAGAACCTTTAAGTACAATACAGGACAAAAACCCTTGGTACCCTGTTAACACTAAAACAGTTACAGATTTAAAAACATGTTCCTTGTGAGAGGCAGTGGGTTGAAACTATCCCTCCTCCTCTTTTGAAATTGAGTTATATAGTTACATGATCTCTTAAGAAAGTATTTTCAAATCTACGTCTCTCTACCTCAGTGCTGACAAATGGTTTTTTTTGTAAACCAAAAGGCTCGATGAATCAAACCAAACCAAACCCAAACCAAAACCTGGTAAGAGTCAAGAAGTACTCCAGTGTGGTGGAAGATATTCCACTTAAGATCAGTTTGGAAATGATGCCAATGGTGTTGGACACTTGTCTTCCCTTCGGTGGAGGAATGTCAAGTACAGAAGCCTTGCATTCATGATGAACTTCGGTTCATTTCGTTCACACAATGCCTTTATTCTGAAGTGTAACATAAGAGACTTATTCCTTATTCCTCAACTGTTTTTGTAGTGTCATAGGGCTGTTCCTTATGCTGGATTTGACAACAGTGAAAAGGGTTGATATTCTCTCTGGATTTAGGGAAATTTGAGCTAAAGAAAAAATATTAATTTAAATTTAGCATATATGAAATTTCAAAGGGAGTTTCACTATTTTCACAGTACAAACGCGTAATGAATATCATTGAAAACCTTTCTGTTAGAAAGCATGTAACAAACCCTCAATTTTAAGTTGTGTGGAGGCCAATTTTGGCATATTAGAAGATACTGTATAAGAAATGTGCAATAGGAATAGGTAGATACAGGTATATTCAGATCTCAATGCACTGATGCCAAGGAAAATATATTTTTACTCACCAAGAGAAGAATATACCTTGAAGCATCTATGCAGACACATGAATCAATCATGTATCTGCCCAACTTCTAATTCTGGAATAGTGATAACAGGGTCATTTAAGAAAAAGTACTCAATTACAGTATGGCAGCAATTTTATGTTGTATATATTTAACAGCAAAACATTTTTGAAAATAGAATCATTATTATACGGTAAGTTTACAATTCACCATTTCTATACTTGTAATAACATGCGTTTATTTGTTTTCCCAGTTTAAAAAAAAATCCCACTAGGACCAACATCTTTCAGAACAACAATCTAACATGGAACAAAACCTCCTAAGGAAAATATTTAGCATCACAGAGATTTGAGAAAAGTTTGTTACTCAGCATCACAAAATACTCAATAGATCTACATTTAAGATTGTTCATGCCATGACATTAACACACCTTTGGGTTAATATATCGTATTTAAAAAAGATACCAAGATACAAACCAAAGAACTGACATGGAATTTATTTTTAGTTTCTCCTTGGTAAGAGTAGACTGCTAATAAACTTGACTTCTGTCTGTACTATGTGATGATAACTGCGTCTATGAAGCAGCATTTACATTTAGTAAAACATTTAAAACTAGTGATAGAAAAATGGCCACCACAGAAAAAGAACTAAAGATAAGTGTAATTATAGACCACTGTCTTTTTATTAAGTGAACTGCCCCCAAACAAAAAAGAAAGCAAAGTTTGTTTGCTGTGAAATATTCTTCTGTTAAAAAACATTCTTGGATAAAAGTTAGCCTACGTTTTATAAAGGTCAGAAAGATGTTAAGAATGAACTTCAGAAAAAAGTTAACTTTTGGAAAAAAAAAAGATCCTATGCCTTTTCTTCTGAATCAAATCCCTTGTATAAATCAACTATTAATTTTCTGAAGAGGGCACAGCGGCTAGAGAGCTGCGCATCCACATTACTGATTTAAATCTGAGAATTTGCCAGGCAGGGCTGACTTGAACATAGAAGAAACAAAACTCATTTCTTAATGTTTTAGGGTTACATTAAAAAAAACCCAAATAAAGAAAATTGAGTTATGACAGGCTGGCTTAATACTTTCACTTGCCCTTATATTTGACCAACATTTCAACACAAGGTAGAACCAATTAAAGATAAGATTTAAAAAATAAAAGCTGTCTAAAAATCATTCAATGAAAAAGCCTTCAAATTTTACATTTTAACCTCAAATGATTGTAGACTAACTTAGACTAACAGTTTTGCTGTCCTCACACACACTTTTGTTACTCTCGAGTTTTATTTCTGAATTGTTCATTGGTTCTATCATGTAACACAATTTTCTATTAAGTTAAAATAGTTTGAATTATTATATTATAAGAAGCTTTAGAAAAACACATAAGTAGGATAAATTTATAAAAGGATAAAGAATATTTTCTGGGATTTTAGACAAATTCTATACAGACAAATAGCTAGATCAAGGTAATAAAGTGCCTTCATTTCTAGGTAATTAATTTTTCACTAAAATATTTTAAGGCTTCATAAGAAACTTAACATTATCAGAAGTGTGATAGTATATAGGGTTATGCTATTAATTAGCATTCTTTCATAGGTCTTATTTCATTTATCTTTTAATTCATATTACGTACTTTTTAATAATCATCAGTTTAAAATTATAAATCTGAATTGTAAAGTCTGAACTCATTTTGCGAAGGAAAAGAAAGATGTATAATTTCTAAAGGCTGTGATTTGTACTTAAGACCTTATGACTCACAGGTGGCTTGTGAACAATCTAGTTTGTGTCATAATAGTCAACAGCCAATGCTCTCCAAAAATTCAACAGAATATTTATCCCATGGCCAACAGGGCCATCATTTCATTCATTCATATATTCTATTGTCTCTACATTTAAATGATGTGCAGCCTTAAGTAAAAAAGGCCAGAGAAAATCTAAAATAAATTCTTCAAATACAGGCACAATGAGTATTTTTTTTATTGCAATAGCTTATGCATAATCTGTACTGTATGCCAACATCCAATGTTAAAGCATTTACATTTGTTTTCAGTTTGCTTCTATTACCCATGGGTGTATCACAGTAAAATACTGGAAACCTAACAGAAGTGTATATAATAGCCATAATCATACAGAATTCTATTTCTTCTTGTCATTTCTCTTTGGGATATATGAGGGCATTTTAAGCAATGCTGTGTAGTTAGTTATGCTGGCAGCCCCTGATTTTAAGATAAATTATGACTATATGGGCATTGACTTACTCAATTGATTATAACCAATACAAACTAATTAAAATGTTCGAATATTCTTTTTCAAGAGGTTAGCTATTTTTATCAGAAGATTACTAAAGTCAGGCACCAGATTAAATGTCCATGATACCTAAAATGCTTATCTAACTACCACTGGATTAATTTAAAATGTTCCTTAAATTAAAGGTTTTTGAGGTTAGGAGGGAGGAGGAAAGTGACAACTCCTTGCAAAGAATGGTTTCAGTGAAATGTTCCACATAGAGAAACAGGAACTACCAGTAGGAAAAAGTGCCAGTCTTAAAATTGGGCTTGGTTTTCAATCTAAAGCCTAGTAAGAGTAATTCCTGGTGATTAAAAAAACAAAACAAAACAAAACAAAATGACAACAAAATGGCATAAACATTTATAATTGCACATTCCTTTACCAAAGTGCCAAAAGTTACCCAAAAATCTTTTTAAATGCATACGATGCTACCTTTCAAAATCGAAGTATACATAAAGTTTTACCTTTTTCATAATAGTATAGTATAGTTTCACAAACTTATCACAAATGTAACCAGGAAGATGAGTTATAACTTTCTAAAAACAGGATAGTGTGTTTTTAAAAAATAACTGTTAGAACCTTTGTCATGATGAAGACTGCAACCCAAATTTAGCCAAAGCATTCCCATAATATCCGAAAACATCACGAGAATTTAGGCAAATTTTAGTAGTATTCTGTCATGCAATGCACAGACACCATAGTGTTTTTTTTTTTTTTTAACACGGGTTTAGTTATCCTGTTTTAATCTGACTACATATTATACTTTCTTTAATCACTGAAGTGACAACATATGGAATAACTGAGTTTTGAAAACGGCATTAAACACTGAGGTTTCTAGCCTTAATTGCTCATGCCTATTAAGCATGGCAAAAAGGTCTGATGCATGGGTTATTAATTTTCATGCTCTATCTTTTTATTCTAAATGGAAACGTATAGAGATAATACGATAAGGACAAAAGGACGTTAGAGACCAAAGCACTGATATATGGAACAGATAAAAGAATAAGCAACTGTATGGAAATCTTCCATATCATTAAATTTGTTACATCAGGGGAACACAGTAAAAAATAAGATCTCTTTACCAAGTTATAATTATACTAATATGCTTTTAAAAAAATCAGTGGCATGCATATAAAGTTAAATTTTTAATATTTTTATTGTTTGAATGTGATGAAGTTAAACTACAGAGGTATGTCATTATAAACTGAGACCAAAAAAATTATATTGTTCAGAGGAAAAAAGAGAAGGTAAGATCATGATTCTCAATGACAGGTCATCTGCCTTGTGTTATGCCACGGCTAAACATTGTGGTGTAGTGCCTCATTTAATTAGGGTGAAAATGCTGGCAAAAACATAAAAATGCTAATAATAAAATTAAGATTAGTTCATAGTCAAGTAACATTAAATGACTATCGAAAAAGAACCCCTTCTTTTTCCTACAGTTTGAGAATCTCAATATTCAGTGTAAGAATGTGAACATATAGAAGCATATGAAAGAAATGCCCAATTCGATAAATTCTTCATCTTCTGAGGATGGTGGATGGGACGTAGATTGGTATCCTAGTCCTCTAAGAGAATTAACAAACTTCAAAAACACAGGTAAATTCGGAAAGAATCGGGCATGATAAATCACTGATAACGACTCCCCCAAACCCAATATACTGATAGGTTAATCACAGAAAGGTAAATATTCATTCTATATAAATTTAACGAACCTTCTTGTAGTTTCTGAATATTAAAATATAATCGCTTGTGGGTAGATAACAATCTTGGGTAGTGGCAGCGTTTAAAATTTGTTAAAGAAATACTTCAAATAAACATTGAAATGCAGAAGATCCTTAATAGAAGCTGTAGGCATGTGGAAACCCCATACTTTATGTGAGATTCCAATTATATTTAGTTCCTGCATTACCCAAAGTAATATAAATTGCATAATCTCTCTTGCCAATACACACAGATATTTTCTTGTCTTGGCAAAACCTAGGCAGTTGCATTTACCTAACTTAGCTTTTCCCTGGTAGTGGTCCTATAGTGACCAGTATTTATACAAAAATACTGGACATACCTATAAGAACCATTCTTACCATATAATTTAATCTTGTTTTCTATGATTCAGCTCTTGCACAGCATTTTTCATTTCCAAAATGCCAAACAACTAATTGTAATAGTTATTTCTCATTTCACAAGGAGGGCAAAGTTAATAAATGGCTTGTGAGGTGGTGGCACCATACAGGGTTTTCAAGATCCTACGTATCTTCTCTGTTCTGTAGGCAGTTTTTTATCTAACATTGCCCTCTGCTATGTGGGTATACTTTATGCATGCCCCTTGAAGCCAAAGACTCGATCTTGTTGTCTGCTGTATACCCAGAGCTCTCAGAATGTTTAGCTCGTGCTGTAATGCGGAATAAATATCTGTTGATTTGTCGAATGAGAAATAGGACTGAGAAAATAAAACAAAGAACCTCAACATACTGCCCCCACCCTCGACTTCCAAGTGAAAAGCCATGCTTACCCACTCTTGCTTCTCCACTACAGTAATGTAAGTGGTATTACTCTTCTTACATAATAGGGTTGTATTTAAGAGTGAGTAATTCACTCTTAAATCTTGATGGCAAAGACCCTATGGTATGTGTCCTCCAGAGTACTAAGACTCAACTATTTCTACAACTACTCCTAAAACTGCATTATTCACCTTTCCTTTGGCCAAGTATTTAAATTAAAAGTTATGTTTCTGCACACAATTGACTATTCTTAAGCTAATTCAGGCATAAAGAATCAAGAAAATCCTCACGGCTATAATCATTAGCACGGATATGGAGAATATCAGAAGGGACTGAAAAGACATCAAAATCAGCAAAAAGAATTGGGGACTAGAGGTTCTTTAATTTTCTGGAAATTAGTGCAGGAAAGCTAAGATCCTTGAGAAGATAGTAATTTTAGTGAACAAGGTTAATGTCAAGTTTGAACTAGATGATATCGAAAGTCTTTTCCAGCTCTAAAATTCTATGTTTCCTCTTCTGGTAAGATGAGAATCTACACAGTATTCAAAGTATATATATACATATTTTTTTAAAAAGGCATAGTTAAACTTGAAAAGTTTGATGTTTTGGAACTCTTGAGCAACTGTGAACATTAAAAGTTTTCTTTAAACCACCATTACTCCTTCTTTTGCAACGATACCATGTAAAGCCTTTTAAATCCTGAATAAATATACTTAAATTATGTCATATAGTGTGGATATTACTTTGCTGACAATACTTCATCTTGTCAGCAAAATTAGTAGTGAGGAGTTTGCTCCTAATCCTGCTACTTTGCATGAACCTGTCCCCTAAAGAAGTCTTAAGTTAAGTACAAATAAGTACAATTCATGACCTCATTTCCAACTTCAAAGAGAGGAGGTGAAATTATTTCTTATACAAATTAGTTATTGTTTTAAATCACAGCAGTGGAAAAACAAAAGGCTATATGATATTAAGTTTGAATCTCTAAATTACTGTATATGTTTATAAAGACAGGACTATGAATTCAAACATTCTGACTGAGAAGCAACAAAAACAATACTAATTCCAAAACTAGGAAGCAAAATCTAATTTTCATTTGTGTCCTTCCTCTTTTCTTTTTTTTTTTTTGTTAAGTCTAGCTGGGGGTTTATTGATCTTATTAATTCTTTCAAAGAACCAGCTCCTAGTTTTGTTGATCTGTTCTACTGGTTTTTTTTTATTCCTGTGCCATTGATTTCTGCTCTGATCTTTATTATTTCTCTTCTCCTGCTGGATTTAGGCTTTATTTGCTGTTCTTTTTCCAGCTCCTTTAGGTGTAAGGTTAGATTGTGTACTTGAGACTTTTCTTGTTTCTTGAGAAAAATCTAATTTTTATTAGCCAGAACCCTAAATACGTGGGAGGAGGAAAGATGATTTACTATCAGCTTTAATTTTTGCTAAGCTGGGACTTCTCAAAACCCTTCAAACAGAGTGTACTCCCTGGGAAATCAGGTTTATAACTCTTTATTTCACAACTTAAGACCTCTTTGCCCTTCTAAAATTAAACTGATATCATTACTCATGCTCAAATGTGAACAAGGGCCATATTCTCATTTTTCCACATGGCAACAAACATTATTGGCAGTTAATTAAAATTAATTACTCCAACTAAAATGATGATGAGCTGCTGAGAGAATTCATGCATACTGCTCAAAAGTAGTTAATCATCTTTATGGTTTAGAACATAGATCCTTGAGTCTTGGTATGATAGCACTGCAAGTCCTCCATATATGTTAAATTATACTAATGAGATTCTCTTGATGATTCAAATGTAACTGCTTTTTTATGTGAACTAAGACTTAGGAGAAGTAAGACATAAGCCAAATTCTACACTAAAGCAATTGTGTTAAAAGGAAGTATCATTTCAACATTTTTGGAATTATTAGAGTGAAATATGAATGTGGTAAAATAATTTAGGAACCATAAGGAGAAAAAGAAGTATGAGAGGGTAGAAGGAAGGTGTATTTAGTGGAAGGCAGAAAGAAATGAGAAAATCAGTAGTTGAGAGGGATTCACAGAATGGGGATAATCTGAAACTTTATTAATATTTTCTCAATAATCTGGCAAAACTTCTTATTCATTTGTGTGCCTTTTTCCATAGGACCAATACAAGCACCATATTACTTTATGGTCATTTTCCCCCTTGCTGAATAGTTGTATAAACACTGAAAATGACATGCTAACATCCCATAAAGTTAAGAAAGTGCTTGTTGTGTGTGCTGTTGGTGTGTGAGTTAATGTTCTGGAATCTCTTTGTGGTTCTACAGCTTCTGATTTAAGAATCTTCAAGGTGGAGATAGTATGGATTGGGATGGACTAGCTGAGGGCCAGCTCAATCCTCGCCTTCATGTAGTTATGCCAAAATTCAGACTCCTTTTCAGTCAGAATAAAATTCTCTTGAAAAAGACAACAGCAGACAGTAACAATTCACCCTTTAGATCTGTTGGTACACAATTTACTGTGACTCCCTAGAGTCACAGTATAATCTTCACTTAAATTTATTACTGCTCCCAAATCTCAATGAATCCTTGCTTAAAATGGCAATTTTTTAGGTAAATTCAATTAGAACTTTCAAAAAAACCCCACCAAAAACCCAAAAATGCAATCTGGGGATGTTGGTTTCATTGTATCTACTCTCCTCCCATTTGTATAAATTATGGATCAAAGTGAATTTGTAATAATAAAACTGAGCTCAAAAGGTCTATGTTATACAATTTTAAGAGTGCATAAAACTACCGAGCCATCACCATATTGATAAACAATGAAAGCATTCCTTCCAGCATGCTTTGATTATGGAGATATCATAAGAAGTATCTCCTCGGGGCGCCTGGGTGGCTCAGTTGGTTAAGCAACTGCCTTCGGCTCAGGTCATGATCCTGGAGTCCCGGGATCGAGTCCCGCATCGGGCTCCCTGCTCGGCAGGGAGTCTGCTTCTCCCTCTGACCCTCCCCCCTCTCATGTACTCTCTCTCATTCTCACTCTCTCAAATAAATAAATAAATCTTTAAAAAAAAAAAAAAGTATCTCCTCACCTAGAATTATTTTTCACATTTGCTTTCTGAGGTCCAAGCAGACCTACAAAGGGAAGGAAACAATACGGTAGCACAGCCATTACAACTGCTGGGGTGCAGTTGCCCAGTATCTTTGTTGTTAATAGAATCTCCCAGAATAGGACCTCTTGATGCATCCAACAGTAACTAAGGTGGGAGGGTCATTTGAATGTTAGGAGTACTGTCACTTAATATTAATATTAGAGGGGATTTTGTCCCCTCCATTCTTACTGCACTTTTGCTGCCCTGAATTTAACAATAGTCACGTGTCATTTAAGATGCTCAGTGAAGATCTAATTATTCCTGGCCTGTTTTTTAAAAAAGTATTATCCACAAGAGAAAGAAACTATTTACTGATGAAGTCAACAACATAGATGATCTCAAAATTATTAGGTTGAGTGAAAGAAAGCCAAATACCGAAAATACATGTTCATTTATACACAATTCCAGAATAGACAAAACTGGCCTGTAGTCACAGAAGTTGGATCAGGGATTGCTTTTGGAGGTCCGGATTGGGGAAGGAGTGGGGCTGTTGACTGGAAACGGATACACAGAAACTTTCTGGGGTGAGAAAAGTGTTCTGTGTCTTGATATCTGTCCAAACTGATTGAATGATACATTAAGATTTGAGCATTTTACTGGATGTAAATTATACCTTAACATAATAAAAAGCATTGCCACTAAACACAATGTTCTTGCTGAAGCATTAGAGTTGGGTGGCATTTTTCTTTTCGTTTCAAAATGTCTGCCTTCACACTGTCCCATAAAGAGCAACATATCTTAGAATGGGATCCATGACCAATACTCTACAGAGAATGTGGATTTTTATATCAGAGCACTGAACTAAACCAGGTTTTTTATTGCTGGAAAAAAAAAAAGAAGACAAATTCTTTTATGGACCATACTAAGTGTAACAGCTCTAAGAAAGGATAATAAAACATCTTACCTTTAAAAAGTACCCTAGAATAGGAAAGGATTTTTAAGTTCAATTTATCCTTGTGAAGATACTAATTTATAAAGGCATAAAAAACATCAATAAAAAACTTAGCTCAAACGCTACTTAAAAGTGATCATGGCAATATGGCCTTCAACTCTCTTTTTGCTTTCCCCAAGGGTGAGTGAACACTGGGGGCGCAGTAGGATACCACTGGTTTCTAAAGGAGACTGACGAACGTAAAACATTTAGGTGGGAAGGAAGCAAGATTTTACTTAGGCTACTTTGGTGCATATCCAAGCATATATATTGACCATCACATTTTAAAACCATTTTGAACGCCAGTGTTTTGGGGCCTAATTTATGATTACCTCGCCACTTCAAATGTAAGGGGCCACGTGTTCATCAACTTTAAAGAGGTTATAGGCAGAATCAAAAGAACCACTGAATTCCCGGCTTCCTCCAGAAAGAACCTTACACTCTCCGACAGTTCTAAAAATAATGAACAAATTCTATTAGTTCTGAGAAGAAAGTAGTAATACCCTGAATAGCATTTATGTACAAGTAATGCCAAGTATTCATGGGCAAAGTTAAAACTATAATCAAAAGCCAGATAATTATTTATCCAACTTGTTTCTTTTTTAATTCCAAGTCAAGCCCACCAAGGGTTTATGTTGTTTTAAATCCGCATGTCATACAGCGACACCTAAAATATGTAATTTTACTACTCATCATGATCTTCACCTGAGATTAGACAGAAAAAAATGAAAAAATTAACCAATTTCCCTAGCATAATGGCTGACCTCTGAGAGGAACTCCATTATTTGTTGATAAAGTGAATGAATGCTTTCCTTTCCCTTGATTACCAGTTCTTACCTCACATAGTGGCTTCTTACTGCACATTAAAAATTCAGTATGATTGAAAAGGAAAAGCATAGACATTTACTTAGTAAAAGAAAGCAATGCTCTCTACTGCTGTTGTTGACATAAAATCACATAAATATAAATCAACACAATTGTGAAAGCATAACAAATTGATAGAAGATAACCTAGACTTTTTAGCTATAAAACATTCCTTTTAAAAACTCAATTAAAGGGGCGCCTGGGTGGCTCAGTCGTTAAGTGTCTGGCTTGGGTCATGATCCCAGGGTCTTGAGATCGAACCCCATGTGGGGCTCCCTGCCCAGCGGGGGGCCTGCTTCTCCTTCTCCCACTCCCTCCTACTCCAGCTCGCTCTCTCTCTCACTCACACACTCTCTCAAATAAATAAATGAAATCTTAAAAAAATAAAAAAAATCAAAACTCAATTAAGGGTGCCTGGGTGGCTCAGTCATTTGAGCGCCTGACTCTTGATTTTTGCTCATGTCATGATCTCCGGGTCGTGAGATTAACCCTCAGATTGGATTGGGCTCCATGCTCAGCACTGAGTCCGCTTGCCCTTCTCTCTGTGTTTCTTCCTCCCCTGTCCTCAAATAAACAAACAAACAAACAAATAAATAACATCTTTAAGAAAACCCAACTCAATTAATGACACTAAAGGCCATTGTTTGCTTCACTAGAGTGAACAATAACTTTCATAATTAATAGAATGGATACTTGTGAAATGTTTCATGTAAACATCTCTGAGATACAGATTTAAAAGTTCATAAGTACCGAGGCACCTGGGTGGCTCAGTCATTAAGCGTCTGCCTTTGGCTCAGGTCATGATCCCAGGGTCCTGGGATCGAGCCCCACATCGGGCTCCCTGCTCAGCAGGAAGCCTGCTTCTCCCTCTCCCACTCCCCCTGCTTGTGTTCCCTCTCTTGCTGTGTCTCTCTCTGTCAAATAGATAAACAAAATCTTAAAAAAAAAAAGTTCCTAAGTACCAAAGATAAACAGAATACCAAGTGCTAGAAGATAGAAATTGTAGCTTGAGATTATATGAAATGAGAAAAAGCTCAGTATCAAGATGATGGTCTGCAGGGGCCTCTTTATGACAGTAACTGGCACCAGTAACTAAATTGATCATCTTGAAACCAAGGGGGAAAGCATGTATTAACTATCAAAAAGCTATTTTTTCAGTCAAAAATGACCCATAACCATAATCCTGCAATGTTTTCAACTTTAAAATAAATGAGTGTGAAAACCGCTCTAGTTGACAGGTGAAAACAAATATCCTGAATCAAGTCCACATACTATCTCCCACTGATTTTCAAGCAAAGCAATAGAGAAGTAGAAATTGAGTAGTGGAAGGACCACTCCCTGAAACCTAGTTCAAGTTCTGAAATGACTGGTTAGATGATTATGAACAAGTCACATGCTATCTTTAATATTTTTCCTATCTGTTATAAAATGAAGGTGTTAAATGACTCCAAAGACTCCTTCGGGCAAAAATAATTAAAGTTGATGGCAGATTTAGACAAGAAAATCTTATGTTGTCAAGTCACGAAGTAAAACAGGTGAATATAATACTTTAAGTAGTGGGGTCATTGATCCCCAAATCATGAAAACTGTCTGACGATCATCTTTTTAAAAAAGGAAATGAAGCAGTTTGGATTCTCTCCAGCAATACAAATATGCTTTGATATTTCCCAGTCTGTGGACAGTTTATTCATTTTCTTAACGGTGTCTTTTGATAAACAGAACATTTTAGTTTTGATGAAGTGTCTAATTTTTAATGTTTTTCTTTCATAAAAGCTAGTGCCTTTTGTTTCCTGTCCAAGAAATTTCTGCCTACACAGTTGTGTGCTTTTAGATTTGACTGACAATAGCTTCAAGAGATTATGACTAGCCCAACTCCCTGGCTACTGCTGTACTTGAGAGTTCTTGTGGCAAAAGGAGGCTCCCTTCCAATTTTGCATAATTTTGTTATACTTTCTGGGGAACTGTTCATGTTATGGGTTGGGAAGAAGTAATAATGATGTTATTAGTATTTACTAAATGCTTATTATGTGATAGAAACTTGCTAACAGCTTCATGTATCTTAATACATTTAATTTTTTAAAGAGAATCCTGGTTGACTATAGCTTTTGTGAGGGCAAGAAATCTTACGTGTTTTGTTATTGATACAACTTCTGGACCAAGACAATTGCCCCAGAACAGAGTATTTAATAGGTATAAACTTAATGCTGGTTAAATAAATTCTCACAATAAGTCTATAACATTACATAATTTACCCACTATTCACAATAGTGACAGAATTTGGACTTGAACCCAGGACTGGCTGACACCAAAGTCTGAGTTCTTTATAATTCTGTACTAAGGCCACTAAGACTGCCTGATAACTCTGGGGGAACCCAGAACCTAAAGATACAGCTGAAATTACTACTATTACTTAAGGGGGTGGAGGGAATGGTTTAAAGTTATTGTTGTTTTATTCCTCTCATAGCAAAAAGCAAATGTGGAACTTCTATTAAGCTCCCCCACCTTTTTAAAAGATTTATTTATTTGAGAGAGAGATAGAGAGCACAAGGGGTGGTAGGGGTAGAGGGAATCTCAAGCAAACTCTGTCCTGAGCTTGGAGCCCAACACAGAGCTCAATCCCATGACCCATGAGATCATGACCCCAGCCAAAGCCAAGAGTCCAACCCTCGCTCAATGGACTGAGCCACCCAGGTGCCCCTCCTTTTTTTTTTTTTCTGCACACCCAGCATGGAGCCCAAGCAAGGCTTGAATTCATGACCCTGAGATCAAGACCTGAGCTGAGATCAAGAGTCGGAGGCTTAACTGACTGAGCAACCCAGGTGCCCCTAAGCTCCTTCCTGACAGCCATATTGATCTATTCACATTTATAACTATATGGTAATTTGTGCAGATTGAGATAATATGAAGCTTTTATGGCCAGATATATAGGGCCAGGAAAATTCAATCTGCACGTAAAATTTAGATCTCAGCCTGCTAACTCCTCAGTGATGCTGCAAAGCCATTGTTCACTGGGAATGCAGGAGCAAGGTTATTTATTTAGTGGAATTTCTAGTCAACAGACCTTTACAATACTCTTAATCCTATTGAAATTGAATCCTATTGAATATTGAATGAATACAATGTAGAGAGTACAATTAAATTTTGTATGAATGAGAATACTTCAATGCTTTAGAATCTTAATTGTTAACAACTATAATCACTGCAGGGACACCAAACAACAACAACAAAACAAAACTATCATCACCATATAATGATGTAAATGAAGAATATTATAGGTTCTTGAGTTAATTTCATATAAACTTAGAACATCCTTTCAAATAGGTTTTGAAAAAACCTGTTTCCAACTTATTATGTGGTCATTTATCTCTTGCTCATAAGAGTTTAAGAAAAAAATTCTCTAGTTGGTTTTTAATTATTAACTGAATTGACTATGAAAATGAAGTATTTTTATCTCTTAAATTCTCTAAATAACACTTTTTGAAAGCTACACTGCAATGCAGTTGCCATGATAAGACTTATGATGACAGGACAGCAAAGGATCTGTATTCTAGTCATTAGGATCAAGTTCTGGAAGGTTCACTAAGGTGGGAGCTCAGGAAATAGACTAAATAATAGAGATGGCCAAAGACTCAATAATTAGAGGAAAAAAGGCTTAATCTAGGCAAATGATTTATGTATATTGATTACCAAAATAATGATTTGATATGTCTTCTGCCAGGGCCAAAACCCACAGTATATTGAGTGCAGAACTGAGCCCAAAGATGTGATGAAAACAGGAAAATACCTGGAACACATTTAAAAAAAAAAAACTATTTAAATTGGCTATCAAAACATGTGCTTAATTCACGGAACTAGAACAAATAATTCTGAAATTTGTATGGAACCACAAAAGACTGAAGAGCCAAAGCAATCTTGAGAAAGAAGAACAAAGCTGGAGGTCTTACAATCCCAGATTTCAAGATATACAATAAAGCTGCAGTAATCAAAACAGTATGGTACTGGCACAAAAACAGACACACAGATCAAAAGAACAGAATAGAGAGCCCAGAAATAAACCCATGCTTTTATGGTCAATTAATGTACAAAAAGGAGACAGAAAATACGACGAGGAACAAAGGAGACAGAAAATACGACGAGAAAAAGTCTCTTCAATAAATGGTGTTGGGAAAACTGGACAGATACAAACAAAAGAATGAAACTGGACCACTTTCTTACACCATGTACAAAATAACTCAAAATGGATTACAGACTTAAATGTAAGACCCGAAATCATGAAATTTCTAGAAGAAAACACATGCAATACTCTTTGACATTGGTCTAAGCAATAGTTTTTTGGATATGTCTTCTTACGCAAGGGTGACAAAAGCAAAGATAAATAGGGCGCCTGGGTGGCTCAGTTGGTTAAGCGACTGCCTTCGGCTCAGGTCATGATCCTGGAGTCCAGGATCGAGTCCCGCATCGGGCTCCCTGCTCGGCAGGGAGTCTGCTTCTCCCTCTGACCCTCCTCCCTCTCATGTTCTCTGTCTCTCATTCTCTCTCTCTCTCAAATAAATAAATAAATAAAATCTTTAAAAAAAAAAAGCAAAGATAAATAATTTGAACTACATGAAACTAAAAAACTTTTGCACAATGAAGGAAACCACTAGCAAAATGAAAAAAAATGCTACTGAATGGGAGAAGATACTTGCAAATGATAGATCTGTGAAGGGGTTGATATCCAAAATATATAAAGAACTCATACAACTCAATAACAACAACAACAACAACAACAACAAAAAGGAAAAATCCGATTAAAAAATGGGCAGAGGACCTGAACATTTTCCCAAACAAGACATACAAATGACAGGGACAACACAGATAGATCTGGAGGGTGTTACGGTAAGTGAAATAAGTCACAGAAAGACAAACACCATTTGTTCTCACTTATATGTGGAATCTAAAAAACAAATGAACAAACAAAACAAAACAGAAACAGACTCATAGATACAGGGAACAAACTGATGGTTGCCAGAGGGTAAAGGGGGCAGGCTGATGCGAGAAAAACATGAAGGGGATTAAGAGGTACAAACTTCCAGTTATAAAATAAATACATTATGGGGATGTGATGTACAGCATAGGGAATATAGTCAATAGTATTGTAATAAATTTGTATAGTGACAGATGGTAACCAGACCTATTGTAGTGATCATTTTGTAATGTATAAAAATACTGAATCACTCTCTTGTATACCTGAAACTAATATAATACAATATTGTATGTTAATTATAATTTAAAAACTATTTAAATTATCTGTAAAAACATGTACTTAATTTTACCAAATTTTGATTTCAAGTTTACCATTAAAATTTCTATAACGTTATTATGAAGGCTGCAATGAGCAGTGGGCTTCTTATAAACCTTGGTATTTTATTAGATTGCTAAGTGATCTATAGCAAATCATTTAACCTGCCTGGGCCTGTTTTCTTCATCTGTTAAGTGAGGTTAGAGATAATGAGCAAAATCAGTATCTTTATCAGAATGAAATGAGATACAATATGTGAAGGAACTTTGAAAAATATGTGAAATTATATGTAAATTATTATAATTGAAATTCCATATTCTTTTTATATTTAATTTGATTAGAAATTCCAGTTATGGAAAACCTTTCAGGACAAATGAATCTTTTGTATCAGTAACTAACTGAATTTATCCATTAATGGCTCTTCTTTGCAATGTATCTACAGAAAATTGTTACAGCTTCTGATTTATTAACACAGTAACAGTAGAATCAGGCTCATTGCATTTGGCTAAGATATCGGTGAGACTCATAGTTGAGAACACCGATGGATTTCTGTAAATCCAGACAGATAGAGAGAAAAGGAGTTTGTGAAGATATTGTTATGTGCGAAGAGAGTGAAATAAAATTAAAGTGCGGATGAATACAAAAGGCTAGAGCAGGGAGGGCAAACATATGATATGATGTCACTCCTCCTTGCCTTCCTCAACCTCTCCCCAACTCAATCCCCAAGCACACACAGAAACCACAGCAGTCTTTTATGAAGAGCCTGCATGGGGCTTCACAATCATCTGCAACTTTGAGTTTAGGAAGTCATTACCACTTGAATACAGTAGTCATATGAAGATGTCCCCTGAGATGAAACAGAATCATTATTCTTATCCTAGGACATCAAAGTTGATTTGGAATGGAGAAGACAGAATCATTATTTAAAACAGTATTGCTGTAACTCTCTAAATTGCATCAATGACATATATTTTGAGCATTGTAACACATGTAGATAATTATATCATATTTAAATTAAATAATGCAGATAATGTAGATAATTAAATCATATTTAAAGGCTAAATTGTTAAAGGGAAAATAACATTTGGCATTTTATAATCAATAGCTTCAAACACACTTCTCATATATACCAACACACTGCCTGGTACGTGGCAGATAATCAGATGAATGTCTGTTGAATGAAAAAATGACAGTTTGATTAGGTTCCAAAAGCTGCTTTGAATCAAATAACTTTCGACATGGCGTACTTAAAGGTAATGGCAGTGGAATATTTTTCTTTTGTCAATTATTTTATCTCTAGTCCCTAGCATAAGGCCTGGCACAGAGTAGCCACTCAATGTCCACTGAGTAAATAGAACAGGCTCACTGATCTATTAAGCAAGGGAAAGAATATTTCTGAAGTAAAATTTTGGATGTGCAGGAAACAAAAGATCCCATATTCTACCGTGTCTTAATTTGTGAGTCAATTCTTGAAATAAAATGACATAGTATTTCTTACTGGGTTTTAAAATTATGGCTTTCATTCCCACTTGGTGTCATTTTGATTTGTCTGCGAAGTTCTGTAATCCTGAAGCAACAAGATTTCAAAGCAAAACAGGAATGGGAACAGTGGTGATTAAGTGAAGAGAGATGATGTAAATAATCAGCACAGTGCTAGGTGTGGAGGGGAATAGAAAAGAGGAAGAAACAGTCTCTGGTTTTAAACTTAATAAAAAAGGGGACCGGGCACAATTCACAGCGCTTACCAGAGCACATGTGAATTGGTAAGCGCTGTGAATTGTGCCCGACTGTTGAATCTCAGATCTGTACCTCTGAAACAAATAATGCAATATATGTTAAGAAAAAAAAAAAAGAAGAAGAAGAAGAAGGTAGCAGGAGGGGAAGAATGAAGCGGGGGAAATCGGAGGGGTAGACGAACCATGAGAGATGATGGACTCTGAAAAACAAACAGGGCTCTAGAGGGGAGGGGGGTGGGAGGATGGGTTAGCCTGGTGATGGGTATTGAGGAGGGCACGTTCTGCATGGAGCACTGGGTGTTATGCACAAACAATGAATCATGGAACACTTCATCTAAAACTAATGATGTAATGTAGGGGATTAACATAAGAATAAAAAAAAAGGGGGGGGGGGACCGGGCAAATTAGACAGAGGAAACAGTACACTGAAACACTTTTCTAAAGCAACCGTCACTAAGTATGAAGAATGACGAGGCGGATAGGATGGTCAATAAATGTCAGAAGAAACAAAGAGCATCCCAAGAAAAATGAGGAAAGGCCACAGAAGGAAGCTGAAGGTAACGGAAGAGAAGTTTCACTGACTCCAGGAATATAGATATTGAAAGGTTCCTATCATCTATTGTGATCCAATCCCCATAACTGATGAATAAGCAAGAGGTTAAATGACTTGCCCCAGGGCCAGCTACAAGGCACAGACTTGAGGCTTCTAACACAGCACCATTACCTCTGTACGCCACCTGCTACCCACCAGCAGGGAAAAGGCGAGACCTTAGCATTCTTCAAATTCCATGAATGCTTGCAACAATAGTCCGAATAATACACAATACATTTTGGGGGGCTTTATTAATTATAGCACAAATATAGTGAGTAATTTGGCATTCACATTCATTTTGTAACAAAATTATTAAAACGAATCATTTAGAATTAAATTACTGAAAATTTATTGTTAAGAACCAAATTCTGTGTTTACCTAAGATTGATTTTTTTCCTACATAAACTGTAAAAAATTTCCAACAAATAAAACATAGATCTTAGGTAATATTTCTGAAGTCAGAAGCAAATCACTTTAATGGAAGGTACTGCGTGAATCCCAGCTTGGTATGTCCTTAAGTGTAATATTTGTTTTTTTTTTTTTTAATCATTCAAACAGCAAATGGTGATCAACAAACCAAATTGCACGTAGTAACCTGGTGACTCAAAGGATTCCTTAAATAGGAGTATAGCTTAATAATACATGAAGAACAATAATGCAAACCTACTTCAGTCATAAATCAAATGAGCATTCTTTATTCAAGATAAATTTAATATTATAATTGATAAAGTACATAATTGTCAAAAAAGGCTCGGAACTTGGGGAATTTTCAGCCTGAAGTTATTACTATATTAGATGAAGAGTCTTACTGGCAAAATACTAGTGCCGAGCTTATATTAGCGACTACGGAGGAGAGGTTAAGTTCTGGGTGGCTGGCAGTGTGTGCCCTGAGGATTGCATGGCTGGCGCTCGATGAATTTCTGTGGTTTAGGAGTGATAATGGTGAGCAATGAGGAAAGATCTTAAATAGTGACGGGAACTGGAAAGGAAAAAGAGTAATTGCTTAGTATGTCACTGAACCGGATGCACTACAACTCTTTCACTAAATATTTTCAACTCAAAAATTGTTCCTCTTATTGAGAAAACATTTCTAATTTTATAATGGAGATCAAAGGAATAATGAGATTCAATTTTAAAGAATTTTCCTTGAAGTAAATATTATCAGTACTTTGCAGGAGATCATTAAAGAAATAGCTGGGTGCTACAAAAATTATGAAATTATTTAAAATTGTTCTAAATAAATAGCATTTGTCTGAAAAAGTCATATACATTCATATTATGAATTGAATTGTTAAATTCATAAGATGAAGAAAGATTCAGTTACCATTATCCGAGAATCACTATCAACTAGTTTTTGTGTTAGTTCCAAGATAATTAAGGCCAAGAAAAAGTACATTTTTTCTATGTCAAAATCATAAGCATAATACTCATAATTATAGCATTTCCGTTTATTTAGATGGGTATTGCTTGTAGGATTTAACGCTTTATTAACTTCTTAAAAAATTTTAATAACAGAGGCAGAGAAATTAAAAAACTTTTGAAAAATGAGAGTATTAAGAATATTTTTTGGGTTAGGGTTTTTCTTACTGCCAAAGATTTTGAAAAGAGCGTTTGAAACACTCCATTTGCAGAAAATGCATTTTTATTTATGCCTATTTCCTCCCCAATTATTAATCTTTTCTTTTTTTAAAGGGGGGAGGGGCAGAGGGAGAGAGAGACTCTTAAGCAGGCTCCATGCCCAGGGCGGAGGCCAACATGGGGCTCGATCTCACGACCCTGAGATCATGACCTGAGCCGAAATCAAGAGTTGGATACTTAACCGACTGAGCCACCTAGGGGCCCCCCAAATTATATTTCTAATAAAGCTGCTTTAAAGGTAAAGTTTCATATTGGACTCAGCAAAGACTTTGAAAGCATTTAACTCTGAACATTAACTCTGCCAAATTCCAGACAAATTTCCAATCTACTACATAAGTAATGAGAAAACAATTCTAGAATGTACATAGGAAAAATCTATAGAAATGCCATGATTTAAGCTTAACTGCCCTGGTAATTCTAACCTCAAACCTTAAACAAACAAACATACAAAAAGTGTCCCTCTGGAATCCCATAGGTCTCATGAGGAATAAAGTTTACCTTTCCTTGTAACTCAGAGGAAAGCTTCCAGGACCAGATATATTTCATTTGCAGCCCCCCAAAGATTATAAGGATCGCTTAATATAAGCAAAATTGCTTTGCAATTGTAAATCTTTTTTTTTTTTTTTTTTTTTGAGTAGGCACCACACCCAGTGTGGAGCCCATCGTGGGGCTTGAAGTCACAACTCTGAGATCAAGACCTGAGCTGAGATCAAGAGTTGGAGGCTTAGGGTGCCTGGGTGGCTCAGTCGTTAAGCGTCTGCCTTCGGCTCAGGTCATGATCCCAGGGTCCTGGGATCGAGTCCCACATCGGGCTCCCGGCTCGGCAGGAAGCCTGCTTCTCCCTCTCCCACTCCCCCTGCTTGTGTTCCTGCTCTCGCTATCTCTCTCTCTGTCAAATAAAAAAAAAAAAAAGAGTTGGAGGCTTAACCAACTGAGCCATGCAGGTGCCCTGCAAATATAAATCTTTTTACATGTGAGAATTATAACAACACAGGATATAAGGATTATACTTGGAGAGCTAAGTAGCGATAACCATAAACCCATTATTGATAGGAGAAAGCAGGTATCTTGCTTATTTAAAAAAATGGTTGAGAAGAAAGTAGACCAGTGGTGGCCAGGGGATGGGGCAGAGGGATAGGTGATTGTTCAATGGGCTTAGAGTTTCAGTTTTGCAAGATGAAAAAGTTCTGGATGTTGGTTGTACAACAATGCGAATATACTTAACACTAATGAACTGCATATTTAGAAATGGTTAAGATGGTAAATTTTATGTTATGTGCTTTTTTAAAACCACAATTAAAAAAAAAGAGTTGAATTAGATCAGAAGAGTGAGGTATTCAGATTGACTAAGGATATTTTTTGTACTCCCAATAAATTGTGAGTTTATATCTAAAAAAAAATTGAGAAAAGTCATTTGAGACTTGGAGGGTCAACTTGTGAGAAAGTGAAAGACAAATCACCTATGGACTTGACTCAGGCTGGAAAGACAGAATATTTTGGTTTTGAAATCTTGAATTTTGAAATGTAACCAATGGTTACATGTCCAAGTAGTTTGAATTTGAGCATAGGAGGTGGGGGAGAAACTAGCATTCCCAGGGATCATTGCCCAGAAAGCTAGACAATATGATAGTACAAAGTCCTAAATACTTGGATTTATGTATTTAGCCTCTCTATGTTTACAGTGAGCCCTAGGTTGATAGGATAACCAAAAAAATCATTTTGGCTGACAGTATTAAAATCTAAACAATTCCAGCTGGAAAGACGATATGGAAGAAAGAATGCAAGTTAAGGCCACGACAAAGAATGGCCTCCATACCTAATTCAGAAAGAGCAAGACAAAAATGCCAATTTCTGAACTCCACTCTGGACCAATCGAATCAGAATCTCTGGGGTGGGGACCAGAACCTACATGTTTAATATGCTATGTACATGAATGTTTGAGAATGACCAGACTAAATTTTAAAGAGAGAAACCTCTGTCATTTTAATGGTGGTTAGAACTCATTAGAGGCAAATACACCGTTTAAGGATATTCTTGATGACACCATCATGGCCATGATTCTTTGAGTTCCTTAGAGGCACGTCAGAGTCTCTACTGTTTTTAAGGAGGGATTATTGGATTAAAACAATCTCTTTGAAATATTAGAAGAGACATACTTAAGTGAGTCAAATGGTAGTCTGTGTTGCAAGAACCAGCTGTCTGGCTAAGCTTGAAATTTTTAGAGCTATAATGAGAACTTTTATAGCTCTAAAGCAGGGATGACAAATAGCAAATATTTGGCATGAATGTTGTTCTTCTCTCTTTCCCTATAGACGCAGATTTCAAATTCTCAACATAGCACTTTAGGGCAGCCAATCAATTGTAGTAACAAACAAGATGAAACCAATTTGTCAGTACTTCTCCAGGGGCATGGAGGGGGTGTGTGTGGGAGAGAGTGGGTTCTCTTTAAAATTTTACACACACACACACACACACAGGTACGCACACACGTGTAATATTCGTGCAGAGTAAAATTCACTTAGCTAAATATTTAGAAATGTGTAATGCAGATATAGTTTATAGACTTTGGTGTAATATATTTTGACTTACTCAGCTCTCTCTCTAAAAGGTATTATTATTTGTCCACCAAAATTTGGAAATGTTATAGTATCATGAGAAAGCACAAGATGCCTGAAAGAAGGACAAGAAAAAGTGGACCCTGCAAGTGAGAACTGAGTTTCATATTGGTTCATACTAGATCCCTGAATTTAGATATTATTGCCATGGCTACCCTTTTGCCCTATATAAAGCCTTGAAACTCTCCCGGAGAGAATCACATATATTATTTGTAGCAAGAATCAACCTACTTGGAATCTTGTTCTTAAGATGAAATAGCGAACCATGTTGTTTCTTTCCATCTTAAATTTGTAGTGCAAGAAGAAATAGAGAAGGAAAATATTATTTGATTGCTTCAACCTTTAAACAAATTTAATCTAGATTTTTACAAAGAAAAACTTTGATAATATCCAATGATTTGGTTTTCTGATTTACTGTACTATCACTTATGTCTTTCCAAATAAACCTGTAGCAGGTACTTTTGAAAGAGCAACATAAGTACCATGTTCATTCCTTCATATGGTTGCTTCTGAAAAATATGATTAAAAGTGAAGAATTTCTTATGAAAATCATAAAAGATAGACTTAATTTTGCAGGGCAAATCTCATGAAACCTATCTTAACTAATTCATTTAATTAGTACAGCTCATAAATATTTGAAAATATCTCTTATGTTGTGTTGGCAATAACAAGGGGTGGGAGTAAATGATTTTTTTTCTTAACATGTTTTCAGAATAATAATAGAAAAATTGAAATCATACTCCTTTATCCAACTTGAGACATTAACAGAAGACCTGAATACAAAAGTTCCAAGTATTCCCAAGAAATCCTGTCTTTCAGGGTTGAAAAGAATCTTCAAGGTAGTAACAATCCATTTTTTTTCTGATTTATTAATTCCCTTTACACATCCTAAATTAAGTGCATGTCTATTCTCTGCCTTAAAAAATTTCAGCAACAGGAAAGCAACACTACTTCTTGAAGTCTGCCCTCATGTTGAGCTGAAATTTCCTATAAATCTCCTATAGATCTTTATTCTGCCTGAAGCTTCCTCAGATTATAATTCTAAGACTTAAATTTTTTAAATCCAAAATTTAAATTGTAGTTAGAATACAAACAGGACAGAGAATTTTTAAAAAAGTTATACTGCCCGTAATGATCTTCTTGACTTGGTGACTATCTCTGTTACGTTCATCTTTTTCACAATTAGGAATTCATTCATTGTTTTGGAGCACTAATCATCGAAGGAGTAGTAGTTGGAAAGAGAAGTTAATGAACTTGCAGAACAACCAAATGTGTATATATGAATGATCTAGTATTTCTGATAAAATGTGATCCACTGGAATGAGAGCTATTAAGGTTATGTCATATATATTAATTATATAGATTCATATACAAAATATTGTCTTATTAATTTTGATCAACTCATTAATTATAGAATGTCCACAGGTTAGCAAACATACTATCAATTATTTTTAAGTATGTTAGTTATGTTTTCAAATATGTTCAATGAGCATCCATGGGAAGTATCTCTAAATTTAAATAAGTGGGTCCCACTGTTAATTTGAAAAAAGTACCATAAATACATTACAGTACATATATAGTTCCTCTATCCTACACATATAGATAAGACACAGGAAGAAGGTGAAAACATATGCTTTTAAAAAAATTAGTATATTTCTTATCATTTATATATCTCAAGAGACAATCAGCATTTTAAGCTTCAGCTTTTATTTTCTGTTTACCTGGCTTACTTTAGTAATTATGAACCATTTGAGCTACATGACATATGTCATAAAATGTAAAATTGAGGGACGGAACTAATTCTAAGATCCCTTCAAGTCTTAATATTTAATATTCACTAACAGTTGTATTAATAACTGTTGAGTATAGAAATAATTTACTTTCCTTTACTAAGATTTATATATGTTATTTAATAAATTAAAAATATGCTTCAGTCTCCATAAATTTGAATGCTAAGCTTTTCATATAAAAATTCATAATTGTTAATCCCTACCAGAATTATCTCAAGAGTGATGTCAAAAAATCATAGAGAAGAAAGTTATTGAATGTAATGAAAGGATAAAAAGAGAAGAAAATGATTTTTACCTAAAGCTTAGTCAATTTATAAAAAATACTGTTTTAGATTTGTAAATTTCTCAAGGCAGAATGAATAGCTCTGAGTCTTCTTTCTACCAACATGCTACAGTTATTTTGACCACATTTCTCCTTCACTGTCTTTTATAGTTAAGGTAAAATCACATCAACATACAGCAGTGGTTCTTAAAGTGTGGTCCCCATTTTAGCAGCATTAGCTCACCTGGATATATGTCAGAAATGCATATTTTTGATCCTCTCCTCACCACCCCAGACCTATAGACCATAAACTCAGGAAGTGGGGCCAGCAATCTGTGTGCTAACAAACCCTCTGGGTCATTCTTAATCACACCAAAATTTGAAAACCACTGGCCTGGAGTCACGGAGAAAAATGTGTATCTGTAAATAGGGTAGTCATCTCAGTTTATTCTGCTGGGGATAAGGAAAAGAGGAGGAAACTTGGTAATGAAATATAAAAATAAGTGGAGTGATATAGGAAGAGTAAGATGGTAAAAAGAGTTGCAAGAAACAATAAACTTTTCACTAATATTGACAAGACTTATTTTCAAATCAATTCAACATGACCAGTTGATTTTGGTTCATGAAAATGAAATTGTAGATCCATGGTAAATAGTAATTTGTCTCCTCTCTGCCCTTAAGGGTTAAATTGGGATGATCCATCTATATTCTCATCATCTGATCTCTTTTCAAAATTACTGACATTTATTTAAAATAGCTGGTTGAGATGAGAGGTTCAATCTGTAGACTATACTAAAGATCAAATAAGTTGTATTTATTAGTACTGAATTTCAACGAACTAGATGAACCCTTACATAAGGAGTGTCTTCTGGTGGCACCTGCCCCATATATAGGGATTAGTTTTGGATAAAATAATTCCTAGTAATCTGAGGCAGATTTACCAGTGGTGTTTGAAGGTAGATTGTGCTTTATTAGTCAGGGGGTTACATTTTGGAGTAAGTCTTGAAGATAGTTTGGCCTAACTGAATGAGTACAATCTTTGGCTTGGTGTCAATTTGGGTTCAAATATATTAGTTCTGAAATACTCAACCAGTTTCGGAAATCTCTGGAAAATCATATTAAAATGGGTCGGTAATAGGGTTGCTATAAGGATTAGAAGAGTTACAAGGGGTTCAGCAATGCCTAATATATGATAGGTATTCAATAAGTAACAGCTGTTGGTACTAATAAATCTTGATCGACTCTTCCTTTGTTACCACCTTCTCTTTAAAAATGGTCATGGTGCAATTTTCCTAGAGGCTAAACTCATTTCTGAAATTACCTGTCAATTATGCTAGTCAAATTATTTCCTGAAGATCCATTGTGTACTGAAAAGTTGGATTAACTGAACTTTCAGCCCATATTTCCCAAGTGAAATGTTTCTATTCTACCACATTCCTAAATTGCTGTATAGAAATGTGGTAGGAGTGTTGAGATTAATTGAGTGAAGTAGTAGCCCTTCTTTCTTTGACTATAGATCTAGTTCATAGGGCGATTCCTTTAGCCTTTCTCTATTGTGTTTCAATTGTCACCTCAACAAATAAATAGGATGGAGTGGGGCCATGGGGGTAGTGGGAGAAATTAGTGTTCTTAGCCACTTCCAACAGGGTACAGTGCATGAGAGGGGGAAAAAGAAGGGAAGAAAATTATGAGTGATGGAATTTTAGAACTCAATTTTTATATATGACTACAGCATGGTTTACCCTTTCTGGAGAACAGCAAAAGATAAAATTCCATAATAAATTCAACTGAACTTTCAAACTATTTTATCCTATTGAGATTCTAGACTGTCAGTCATTGGTGTAAATCACATTGCTAGTCTGAAAAACCTAGAAATAAAATACAGCAGCTTCTGAAGCAAATTAGCAAATGATAAGGATTTTTTTTTTTTTTGTATCTAGGTGTCTTGTACATATCCTTATCCTTACTTCTTTTTTTTTTTTAAAGATTTTATTTATTTATTTGAGAGAGAGAATGAGATAGAGAGAGCATGAGAGGGGGGAGGGTCAGAGGGAGAAGCAGACTCCCTGCCAAGCAGGGAGCCTGATGCGGGACTCGATCCCGGGACTCCAGGATCATGACCTGAGCCGAAGGCAGTCGCTTAACCAACTGAGCCACCCAGGCACCCCCTTATCCTTACTTCTTATGGTTCTGCTGTTTTATTTGCTGGATAGTTTTGGCACTTACGTGTGTTCTTTTGGTAAAGTTGCTGAGAATGTTTAAAATGGGAAGCTACAGACAATTTCCACAAAATGACAAGGGCAAGTAACTGCCCAACTAAACTATTCTCTCATATCCCACTTAGATTTCAAGCAACACTAAAGAAGAAACAACCAAGAACCTAAAATTTATCTGTTATTTCTAGAAGAGGGAGGAGAAAAACATTACAACAGCCAATTCACTCTATAGAATTTGTAGAGAAGTGACCAACCAGATTGCTATTGTGAACCACCACCAGGCTAAAAGCTGTTTTAGTATATGGAGTATGTCTGCAATGGAATTTTATGTGCACAGATATTTTTGGAATTAGTAAAATACACATGTGTAGACACACTTCAAAATACACTTTGGTTACTCTGAAGCACTTTCTCTGATAAACAAACGGGCACCAAAAAGAGAGGTCTAGGGGGAGAGGTCTCTCTTTTCCCTGTGCTCTATTGACAGTGGTGGTAGCACACTTGTCCACTGGACGATTGGGGCACTTAAATAAATGCATCTGGGACAAAAATCCTTGTGTGTTCTTCTCTTCCCCTTCAATCATCAACCTTGGTAGTTTCTCAAGGCTAAAAACAAAACAAACAAACTCATGATAATGTTTTATCTTTGCACACCCTAGTAGTTACAGGTCCTCTAAAGTAGAACCCTACTGTTCACAGTTCAGTGCCCTTCCTGATTTCCTTTGTTAAACATCATTACTTGTAACATACTATGTTCAATAGACCAAGGAAATAGAGGTCAAGGGTAGTACTTCATTCTCAGGGGTCCCTGCAGTGATAGTAGCAGTGTATTATTTAGCAATGTAATTTAAGATTATTTCAGATACAATGACATTTCAGGAAATGATGTTATTTTTAAAATTCTTTTGCCATGCACAATGTAAGAAGTGACCACAGAATGTGTAGAAACAAGTGATGCTTCCAAGGATAAGACCTCATATAGATAATAAAAATATTCCTATAAAAAAATTAAAGCAGGGGCGCCTGGGTGGCTCAGTCGTTAAGCGTCTGCCTTCGGCTCAGGTCATGGTCCCAGGGTCCTGGGATCGAGCCCCGCATCAGGCTCCCCGCTCAGCGGGAAGCCTGCTTCTCCCTCTCCCCCCGCTTGTGTTCCCTCTCTCGCTGTGTCTCTCTGTGTCAAATAAATAAATAAAATCTTTAAAAAAAAGAAAAAAAAATTAAAGCATAGGATAGTCACGTAGTTAGCATATAACAATTTGATCTTAAAAAGGACTAGGAACAAAATTTCATTTTGTGTGGTTCAAGAGATACATACATGTGATAAAAAACTGCCACTTCTGCATGTTCTTTGGGTATCATCACAGATTGCTGCATTATTACAGTTGTTTTTAATATAAAGAGAGACTGTCTTACACTTTTCAATTCTGGTATTCTCTGCTTTTCTTTCACACTCCATTGACACAGAATTTTAGAAGTTTAGAGTGGGAGGGAACCTTAGCTTCTAGCATGATCTTGTTCATTTTTTTAAAGATTTTATTTATTTTATTTTTAGAGAGAGCGAGCGGGACTGGGGAGAGGGGTGGGCGGTAGGGGAGAGAGGGGAAGGGAGAGAATCTCAAGCAGACTCTGAGCTGAGTGTGGAGCCCTACACAGGGCTCGATCTCACAACCCTAACATGATCTGAGCTGAAACCAAGCGTCGGATGCTTAACAGATTGAGCAACCTAGGAGCCCCTTGTTCAGTTTTCATAAAAGGAAGTCATCCTACTGAAGTTAAATGGTTTGCTGAGAGGCCATCCACTGGCAGAATTAGGTCTTATTATTCTTTCTCAAATGATCTTTTAAAGGTTAAATAAGTAGGGACTTAGTTTTGAGAATGTCTTATTTCTCCCATTTCAGTTATACTGATTTCCTTTGTTATAGGCAAACAAAATAATAAGCCACTACCTTTCTCTTCTCTCTTACTTATACATTGGCTACCTCTAGGCAACAACGTCATCAAATCCACAAGAAATAAAATCCTGAAGAATATGTACTATACTACAGAACCATTTTCTCTAAGAAAAGTAAGATACTAAATATTTCTGAATATAGGCATCTCAAAAGAAAGTCTGTCTTTAATCAGATCAAATAAAGCAAACGGGTTTATACCATCATTTTGATAAAGACAAAAACCCACAAAAGGATTTTTCCCCCCAATCTTACACTTTGAGCAACTCTAACTTTTAACTACTATGAACATTTTTCTTAGGGATTACTTTCCCTTTTCTTTACCCCTATTATTTCCTGGGAACAATGAAAATTTTGAATAGAATAACATAGAAACTAAGTATGCAAGGGGGAAAAATGAGAGGATAAGCAACTCCTATTCAGTCTTAGAAATAAGTCAACAACAGAAAAGAAGAAACTGTATATTCCATTTAAATGAGTATTTTCTTTATATTCACATCACAAACTAACTTCACTGTAGCAGCACTAATTTCATTATGAGTCAAGTTTTTATTCACTGGTAGATGTCACTGGCCTCAATAAGAATAAGCAATTTCTCACAAAGGATTTTTGAAAGAGGATAGCTTGGAAAACATAATTTACCAGAAAGTACTAACACGGGAAACTCCTTGATTAAGGATGGGAGATTCCTAATTTTTTTTCAGCCTAAATTTAAGCAAAACTCATTCCTGCAGGAGAATTTACCTTCCTTTTGACCCCTTTCTTTAAATAAGAAGCAAAACATATAAACCATTTTAAGCTTGAACAAGTAAATACCTGGAGATTTTAACCAATGTTATAGATTCTGCAAAGGATGATGAGTTATTGATCATTAAAAGAAACAAACTCTTTTATGCTTTAAATATATATGTTTAAGAGGATTCTGTCTTCTAACAACTCTCTCATTTTACAAACAGAAAATCATGCCACCAATTATGGAGATAATATTAAGTTTAAACCAATGCTTGAATTTTTCAAAGCTTTTAACATTTTCATAAAATTTACAGATACAAATCCATTAAAAAAAATTCCCCCCAATTCTCATATATTTTAAGGTATTTCTAACAGTACTGGATCTTTTACTCTGGTTGATTTGATTTATAACTAGACAGTATCCTTCAGGGTTCCAATATGGAACTTTCAATTTGTCAGATAATTTTTTCTTGGTGGTTATTAGAAAGGTGACTTTAAAATACATGCTTGATGTGAATGAAAAGAGAATAATGATTTTTTTGGACAGGGGAGGTTTTGAAAAACTATTAAAGCATTGTCTACGGCCATACCACCCTGAACGCGCCCAATCTCGTCTGAAAAACTATTAAAGCATTATGCTCACTTCATTTTAAAAAACAATTTACTGTTTTATACTCTTCTAGCAGAGAATGGAGATGGTTTAGTTGTATTTGAAACCTCATAGCCCCAAAGTTTTCATCTCTCTCCAAATCACTGTAGTACCCCTTCTGGTCCTAAGGACATCTGACAGACTCTGAGTCCTTCTGTGGGGGAATATATGCTTTAAACAATCAGGACTAGTGTTACCCCTTTGTGTAGTGATGGATTTGACTATAAGTTGCTAAAGGCATTATTCATTAATAACCTTATCATCATAAAGATAAAGCTCATGTTAACAAATCAAAAGATTTCAACAGTCATAGCATAACCTTTCACTATAGTTCTAGCACTCATTTGCTCTCATAATGGCAAAGTCTTTGGATAAAAATAAGATAATAGCAGAATTAGTAAAAACTTGACTGAAAGTGATAATTTGTTAAAGCTTTTAAATACGGGTGTTTTTCATTGGAGAACATAGTTAAGCTAAAATAATACTTGGTAAAATAGCTTAGTATCTTGCCAGTCCTGAACCATATTACTTCAGGAAAAAGACCAATATTCTTTTGCGGGAAGGAAGATGGGAAGACAGGAAGGGCAAGGTGGTTAGGTTAGGAAGGGAAATTAAACATTTATACATTTTAAATTAATATATACATATATTTGCATTTTAAGTAAATATCAATGGGATTCACTTAAAATTTCCTTGAGGTTCCCTTGGTGTAATAATGTAGTTCAAATTAAGTGCTATGTTAACTAGATCAAGTATAGTATCTGAATAAAAGGGAAAAAATTCATTTAAAATGATATCCAAAATTGATACTACTAGGTACAAGACAGTGTATATATTTTCATTTGTATGTGCAAAAAGAATATATTTATATACACATATGCTTGTATATTCAGAGTAACTCTAGAAGGATACACAAGAAATTGGTAACACTGGTTGTTACTTTTCACTAACTGTAGCATTTAAATTTTGTACCATATATATGTTTTCCCTATTCAAAAATATTGATTAAAAACCCACTACTAAAATAAATTTAATTTTAACAATCACGTCAAATTAAGAAAAAAAGACTAATTTTTTTACATTATACAAGAAAATATACTAACGCATATATTGTTTTTCCAAGATCCACCTACATAAATTTTGTTATATTTACTTTCTGACAGTAACTGTGATCTAAAAACTCAAATTTCACATGACCTTAACTTGGGAAAAACACATTTTCCCTGTACCTCATTGCTACAGTACTGTGGACTATGGGTTGTCTCACCAGCATGCTAACATCTTTACTCTCTTCCTCCGATGGGTTAGCCATTAGCCACCGTTTCTCTATGAAATTCAAGAAATCTTTAAGGAAACTTCAGAAGGACTTTAAGAATCTTATTTAGCAGTGATAAATATTATACCTGTATTATTCTTTTGGCACAGAATCAATTTTAACTTCTCTCTGTGGTTTACTTTAGATTTTATCCTGCCAAAGATGTTTGGTGTTTTGGTAAAGACAGACTTCAAACTATGTGGTGACTAAGCCAAGCCCTTACATAAAGCTTGGAATAGGATTTTATAAATAGTTCCAATGAAAGACATTTTGAAATAAGCAGGGGAAAAAAACTCACACTTATAAAAATTATTTTCAGAACACCACTTAAAAGTTCAAATTGAGTCCTAATCACTTAAATATTAAAATAAACCATAAAACAAAATCTAAAGGAGTGATAGTACATACATCAACTTTCAATGGTAGCTGCTTATTAAAAATGAGTGTCTGAGGGTGTATTCCAATTTCATCCTCTTCAAATTGTGCAGCTCAGATAAATGTTTATTTTACTGAAAATATTTGCAAAATTACAATATAAATACATGAATATATTAAGATAGAATGACTATATATAATGTATTCTTATCCATATATATAAAATGAATGCAGTAAATATAGCATATTCTCAATGAATTATTAGTACACAGTGTTTCTTAGTAAAGTACATACAACCTATTATTAAGCAACAGTTATCTAGTTTTCAAATGTACATCTCAGGAAGTTTTTAGGATGAAAGGATACACTAAATCTCCCAATACCCTTTTTGGTCGGTGAAAGTTAGTTCTGCAAATTTTGAAATAATACTATGTTTATTTTAGCAATGGTTCTTAGGCTCTTTGCATTTTCTTAATTTGAAACTTTATTTCTTTAGTCTGGGTGTTTTCTTAATGAGGCCATATCAGCCAACCATACTTTGAATTCTAATACAGTATCATGTACTGTCTTTTCATTAGTCATTTTAACACACATCAACAATGAAACAGAATTATTAAAATTTTTTTTATCTGCACAAATTCCCAAAATTAACTTTCAGGGTATTATGGGTATCACAGGGAGTCTCAACTAGATAGAGTCTCAACTCTAATACTAATCTGGGCTAGAAATAGTTTTTTTTTTTTTTATTGATTTTAGGTCTTAAGAATACAAATATGAACTCTACTTGAAAAGTGTTTGTTAAATGTATTGGGATTTGTTTCAAAAGCATCTTCTACCCTCCTCCATTACACCGATTTAATGGAAACTTGTTATTATAGCAGTTCCAACACAAACATCTGCATGCAAGAGATCACCCTACAGATTCTAACTACATAGTTATTGAAACACATCCCACCTGTTGAGTGGCATAAATGTACATCCTCTATATACAAAAGGTAAAGTGCATTATTAAATTAGTGAACTGACAGATTGTCTGCCTGGACCATATAGCTTTCTAATAGACAAATGTGAAATTCTCCCATTAGAACCAATTATTTCAAGAGGTTCCAACTAGCTTTTCCACCCTGTCATTTATTTTTTGGCCATGCTCTTTAGTGCAAATAAGCTTGTGTTTGACTCAAGTTTAAGGGACATGGCAGTTTGGGGCTTTAACAAGGAAAATTATAAAATGTGGCAGAACTTTTAATACTTTTATAATACATTGCATCTTTTGCATATAAGCAACAGATTAGTGCTGCTTTCAATTGCTAGGAGCACACTGCCAACTATTAGGAGGAACCCGTTTCCAAATTTCATACTATTAGCTTATATTATTACAGTTTTGAGTCTATACCACATTATACTTGGGTTATTATGTGCAAACATCATCAGTGTTTTAGAATTATACAGTGAACTAGTAATTTTGGTTACTAACTTGGAATGCTCATTTTTTGACTTCTAACATCCAGTTGCCTTAAAAGTTTTAATGTCTTCAAGGCTGGGATCCTATTATTTTGAAGAATACCATGTACACTTGCAGCTTCATTTATGTTACAAATGACAATAAATAAAATGTATATTGCACAGATAAAAATAGTAGCTTATTTTATAAGATACATGGCAATACATGTCCTAATACCAGAGTTTTGAACTGGATCTTATTTGATTATGGCTAATGAATAATTGGGAATTTTAAGTATCAAAAAATCATAACATCATTTCATTTTTCAATGAATACATATAAAAAAGTGAAACAAAAGGACTGGCAGAAGGTTTAGTGATTCTAATGTATATTCAATTGCCGGTATATATGCATCTACCAATCTATAGCTTTGAGATGGTAATAACTTTGAAGTATACATACAAGGTAGAAGATTTGGCTACTAACTAATTCTTGACTTAAATGATTAATGCAAAATTAATATTTATATACAATGAGTTAAAGGTATTTCTCTGTAAGTCTGACATAGTATTGTGTATATGTATATATACACACATGTATGTATATATATAGACATAAACACTCAAATCTTATCAGACTAAAAACCAAAAAAGAAATCATTTAGATTTAATGGATATAAATATTTTAGGAGGGAAGGTTTTAAGAGAGAGTATATAGTCATAGCAATAGTGATAGGAACACTCGAATACTGGAGCATTCATCGCTCCCGTTTGCCAAAATCTGACAGGTTGATAATTATTAATAGGCACTATGATGGGCAGCAATAACAATCAGTAGTACAGTAATTCAAGTGCACATCACTCCTTCATATACCAAAAACTACTTTTTATCAAGTCTACAATAGTTATTTTACAGTTAGGACTGTTTAAAGATCCTTGCTACTTTTAGAGTCTCAACACCCACCATGTGCTATTAACTCTAGTATTAACATTATCTTCTAACCTTCAGTTGTTCCATAGTAATCCAGATGGTCCACAATTATAATGAACTAATGAGATTCCTTCATACTACTTGAGGAAACATGAAATACAATCTGAAAACCAATACCAGCATGTATGTCTGGGTTACTGATTGCTTGTTTTTAAATAAGATAAGCCAGTAATACTCTTTCCTTGACTCACAAAGTTCTCTTAGTGACCTTACTTAAATGGATTCAGGGACAAACTGCTGAAGGAAAAAATTATTAAAATAATTTTAAACTACTTATAACATATAAAAGGAGAGCTACATTCTGATCTCAATCCATGCAGCCAGCTCTCATCAATGAGAGCTATATTTGGGGGTTGAAATCAGTGTCTGGCTCTTAAACATGATTATATGGACTTATTATTTGGGAGGTGAATAAAGCCAAGATAAAAGACAATAATTTCAATCAGAATAAAATGCAGCTCAACAGATAAAATTCCAGTCAGTTAATACAGGGTGGGTTGGTACACATATACACTTTATCCACTTGTTTAAAAATTGCTTAGGTGTTGAAAAATTGCTGTGGCACTTCCTGGAAAGTAATTTTTAATACAGGTAAATGGGTGAGTCTTGTGTAAAGTAAACCTTCTTAAGTATCATAAAGAGCACCTTGGAAAATGCCTGAATTTTCCTTTCAAATATGTTTATAACCAATCCTTAAATAATTTTCCCAGGCTGAAAATTTATATTCTAAGTGCTTTTTAGAAAAAGAGTTGTTTTTTTTTTTCCCCTGGAATTAAAATACCTGTAAAAGCCAGGTTTCTATTGGAAGTGTTGACACTGTTTTAAGGGTAGCAAAAGTGCTACTAAAATGTATTATTACAGATGTATTTTTGTATCAGTTAACTGGTGCACCAACCCCTCTGAAATAGTGCTAAAGAAGAAGCATAAAATATAACACCTTGAGTCCATGATATATTTTGGGAAAAAAACTCTCACAACCTTCAAATTAGCATGAAAGGCTAAAACACCAAGATTTCCAGAGCAAAGCCATAGGATGAAGCCTCCCACTCAACAGCGACATAAAAGTAATTCCTCAATCTTTGGAACGTCAATAAAAATATAGGGTATAGTGAAGAGAGGTAAAGATGGGATTAGAATAACCAATTTAAACTCTCCCACGGCTTTGATATGGCAACTATAAACTGCAGGGTTACCACAAAATTTGAAATTATGAATACTACCGTAACTGTAAGATTTGATTTTTTCATGGTACTTTTTGATATTCAGTTATCCAATGAACTAATATATTTCTATATGTTCTTTTATAAAGAAATATATTAATACTATACTTGAGGTCAATTTCTGTTTCTGTGGTAACTGCGCTACAGGTAAGCTTAGCAGCTTTTAATGAAGTAGGGATGGAATACTTTCTCGGGGAACTGGTTAAATAGAAGTTCACACTTCCATATTAAGTATATGTATATGTTCTCAGTATCATGTTATAGTGCAATGTAAATCTTAGTTATGGTATTTGGAAGGTCAGAATGTCATATTTTGTGCTGATTTGCATACTTCAATAGTCTGGAGCAGTTGAAGCAGCTACACTATTTAGCTTTGGGAAGGCTGGAATTCCCATAAGAATTATAATGTTCTATGTGTAACATGAGAATCAGACTCCTTGAAGTATAAACTATTGGAGGTATTACTAATAACAAAGGGCCAAAAAAAGAGAAAAACTTCTTCAAATGATTATGGATCAGTACTTTTAGCCAATTTATGATTTTAAATTTTGCCTGATGGAGTTCAATTTCACTCTAGTCGAGGCATTCTTGTTCTTCACCACTGGCCCTTCTGCCATCCATTCTCTTTTCTTTATGGCTGTTGCAAATTTTCCTCATCTCTTCTTCATACTTGATAAAATTCTCCCCAAACCTTGTCCAAGCTTTGAATGGAACAGTAATAGTATTACGGTAAGGTGGCCTCACCTCACTTACCTTCAGGAAAATTCCATATTTATTAGAGCCCACATCAAAGTAGAACCTTTTATTGTCCACTCTGAAAGAAGTCCCCTCTGGGAGTTCAAGTGGGTCATCATCTTCACCTCTTCGTTCTTCTATGTCCCCTTCGCCATAGTCTTCAATGAGCTGAACCAAGGCATCACGAAACTCAATCATTCCTTGTGCGGGGAGCACAATAGTCTGTTCTTGGCCCAAACTGTGACCAAAATAACCTATCATGCCAGTCCCTCGCATCATGGTTTGTCTAATTCTTAGGAAGCGACCCCGTTGATTTTCCTTTAGGTCTAGATAATATTTCCTATTGTCCCTCTCTATGTAGTCTGTTTTGAGGACACTATGAGGGTGCTCTTCGGACCCTACAGAGACAGGTGGGGAGGGTGCCGAGTGCTTCTGTCTCCTCCTGGAGGCTTGATCTTTGCCGTGGCCATGCTCTTGCCGGTGGCCTTTCAGGCCCAGGTGGGCGTAATGCTCGATGAAGTCCCCTAGACAGTCCTTCAGCTCCGCTGCCACAGACAGGGACAGAGTCAGTTTACTCTTTCTGATATTGTCCTGCCGGCCTCTCCCTATCCAGACTTCGGCTATCTTTAGGAACCGGCCCCGGGAGCTTTGCTTTACGTCTAGGTAAAACCTCTTTTTCTGGATGTCCACTCGTTTGGAGGCCAGCTCCTGGATTTCGGCTGCGCCCCCAGCCTGATTAGGGGTGGCTGAAGCCGCGTAGTGGGGGTAGTGGGAGTGCTGGGCCTGGGGATAGAGTCTACTCTTGCTTAGGCCAGAGCCCCCTACATTCTTGCCGCCGCGGCCGCGGCCACCGCCGCCTCCCCTCCGCCTGGCTCTTTCCATCTTCAGCTGCAAGTGACAAACAGACACACGGGGTGGGGTGGGGGAGGGGTGTTGAGAACAATCGCAGACGCCCCTCGGCCTGCGCTGCCCCCGCCTCCGCCCGGGACCCCCACTCCGGGCCGCGGTGCACGGAGCCCTCCGCCGCAGAGCCCGGCTCCCGCGTCTGCCCAACCGTCGGCGGCGACAGGCGGCGTCTCCCGGCTCTGCACCGCGCACATAGCATCCCTCCGCCGCCCGGGCCTCCCGCTCGCCGCCGGGCCGCCAGCCTCGGGCTCCGCAGCCCCGGGGTCCCCAGCCAGCAAACACTCACATCGACACTGCCATCACCGCTGCTACCGATGCCCTTCACGACCGCCGCCGCCGCCAGCTCTCGGCCCCTCTGCTGCAGCCGCCGCAGCCGCTGCCCCCCGCCAGCTCCCCCGCCGCCGCTCGCACCGTCCCCCGCCGGAGCAGCCGGGCAGGGGCATCGCCTGCGGCGCCCGCCGCCGCCGCCCCTCCTGCGGCCGCTGCGGGGGCCGCCGCCTCTCTTCGGGCACCGGCCCGATACCCGCCGGGAGGGGAGAGGGGGGTGGCGGCAGGGGGCGGGCCGTGGACCCCGCCTCCTCCAGCACAGCCCGCTGAAGGGAAGAGAAGGTCTGGCGCTCTTCCTGGGGGCGCGCCGAGACCGAAGCCCAGAGCGCGGGGACGGAGCGTGAGTGCGAGGTGACTGGACAGGTGTGAAGACGGGAATGAGGACGGGGGTGGCGAGAGTGTTCAGACTTCTTCAGGTTCCGCCGGGATGCAGGACTCTGGTGGCCCACTGGCGCCGGCACAGAGACTACACCTCCCGGAGTACTCAGCGGCAGCGAGAGTGTTTGCGCATGCGCGCCGCGTAGCCAGCTGGGCTTGGTGGCAGGGCTGCATCGCAACTCGAGCGGAGGACGGGGACGGGGGCGGGGCGTCCGCCTTCCAGAGCTGATGTGCCCTGGGGACGCCGTGACGCTGCGGCGTGCGCTCCGCAGCGCGGGAGTAAAATCTGTCGAATTGCTTTCTAGCCTGGATACCTGGGTTCCAGGCCCTGCTGTTGTGGCGCTTCACAAGTCATCCAGCTGAAGGAGGAGGCCGGTTGAACTGACTCTTCTCAGGGTAACGTGTCAACTCCACCCCTGTTTTAGCTAGGTCCAGACCCTGGGGTATCATTCGAGCCTTCTCCGACATTGGAGGTGCTCAGTCCGGCAAAACAGGCCTCTGGGCAGTGTGTGGGAGGTGCGTTAGAAACGGGTGTCCTCTGCCCCTTTCCGCCTCCCGAGCATACAGGAAAGGGACCTGCCGCTGGCCTGCCCAGAGCTTCCCTCCCTCAGCTTGTGCCACCGGTTGCCTGTCGTGGGTCCTTAGGACTGGGCCCTTCGGGTCCAGCCTTTACTGCTGCAGAAAGCGAGCCACTCCATATTTACACAACAAAGTCCGGGGAAATAACCTGTTATGTGTAATTTAGCAGATTAAGTTGGATTTCTTGAATTTATTTTATTTATTTTTATTTTTATTTCTTGAGTTTACATCCTTTAAATCCATAATTTTCTTTTTTCATGGCTGAATCTGAGTTGTTTTCTGGATAGATTTGAGTATGGGAAAATACCAGTCCCTATGGTATGAAATCCTTAGGATGCTTATTTAGCAGTCTTTGTCATGGTACTTAAGGTTTTGTATAATTTGGTATGTTAATTTTAGGAATATTGGGATGGATAGGGCAGTTTAGATTTTGATGTCATTGAATAGTGGTCTCCTTTTATTAATTCAACAAATATTTATTGAGCACTCCCCTGGGCTCTGGGGATACCAACAATGAACAAAATGGGCACAAGTCTTTCTGCTTTTGGACCTTTCATTTTGGAGAGAGATAGACAGTAAGTCAAATGCCCAGTATGTCAGAAGGTGAAAATCCTTTGGAGAATAATAAAGAGAGATGATGACTGTGGGTGGGAGTAGGGAGCTGCAGTTTTACAATAGCTTGTCAGGGAAGGCCTCACTGAAAAGGTAATTTTTGAGTAAAGAGTTGAAGGAAATGGGAGAGCTAGTTCTGTGGCCATCTGGGGGAAAGAAAGTGCAAAGGCCCTGCGGAAGCCTGTTGGTGTGTTCAAAGAGCCGCTGAGGAGGCCAGTAAGTTAGAGCAGAATGAAATAGTAATGGAAGAATTGTAGGAGATAAAATCGGACAGGAAAGAGCAGGGGGCAGATACTGTAGATCCTGGTAGGTTATTTTGAAAATTTGGGTTTTCATTGAGGGAGATGGGAAGCTATTGGAGAGTTTTGTCAGGGAAACACCATCATCTGAATGATCTTTTTAAACAAAATAGTGGTAAAATATATATAACAAAATGTGCCAATGTAACAATTTTTAAGTATACAGTTCAGTAACATTAGTTACACTCCCTATGTTGCACAGCCATCACCACTATTTTTTTTTTTTTTAAAGATTTTATTTATTTATTTATTTGACAGAGAGAGCAAGAGCACAGGCAGGGGTAGGGTCAGAGGGAGAGGGAGAAGCAGGCTCCCCGCTGAGCAGGGAACCCAATTTGGGTTGATCCCAGTTGGGATCATGACCTGAGCCAAAGGCAGATGCTTAACCCACTGAGCCACCCAGGTAGGTGCCCCCATCACCATTATTTTTAAAATTTTTTCACCCCAAACAAATTCTAACTAACTGGTTAATTAAGCAGTAATTCCTTATTGCCCCCTCTGCCTAGCTCCTGGTAACCTCTAATATAATCTCTCTTTATGAATTTGCTCATTCTGGAATCACAATATTTGGGCTCTTAAAGTTTTTTTATTTTTATCTTTATTTTTTAAATATTTGTGCTTTTTTTTAAAAAAGATTTTATTTGAGAGCGAGAGAGTGAGACAGAGCATGAGAAGGGGGAGGGTCGGAAGGAGAAGCAGACTCCCCTCTGAGCACCGAGCTCTGATGCAGGACTTGATCCCCGGACTCCGTGATCATGACCTGAGCTGAAGGCAGTCGCTTAACCAACTGAGCCACCCAGGCACCCTAATGTTTGTGCTTTTGCATCTGGCTTATTTCACTCAGCATGATGCTTTCAGGGTTCATCCATGTTGTACCATGTATCAACTTAATTCCTTTTTATGGCTGAATAATATCCCATTGTGTGATTATACTATGTTTTATCTAATCATCTGTTGATGGACACTTGGGTTTTTTTCCACTTTTGGCTATTGTGAATGATGCTGCATTGGACATTAGAAATATCTGCTTGAGTTCCTGTTTCCAATTCTTTTGGGTATATACCTAGGGGTGGACTTGCTGGATCATACGATAATTCTGATAATTTCTTTCTTTCTTTCTTTCTTTCTTTCTTTCTTTCTTTCTTTCTTTCTTTCTTTCTTTCTTTCTTTCTTTCTTTCTATTTGACAGAGAGAGCAAGAGAGCACGAATTGGGGGGTGGGGCACAGGGAGAGGATGCAGGGAGCCTGATGTGGGACTCGATCCAGGACCCCGAGATCATGACCTGGGCTGAAGGCAGATGCTTAACTGACTGAGCCACCCAGGCACCCTTCCATTAATTGGTATCTTAAAAAATTTTTTTCAGCAATTTTTTGGCAGTGTGTAAGTTTTTTACCTCTTTGGATAAGTTTACTCTTCGGTATTTTATTCTTTTAGATGCTATTATAAATGAAATTACTTTCATAATTTCCTTTCAGATTGTTCATTGCTGGTGTATAAAACACAGCTGACTTTTTGTGTGTTGGTCTTGTACCCTGCAACTTTGCTAAATTTTCTTATTAGATCTAGTAAGTTTCTTGTGGATTCTTTGGGATTTTTATATGTAGGATCATGTCATCTGTGAATAGAGAGAGTTTTACTTGTTCATTTCCAATTTGAATGCTTTTTATTTATTTATTTTTCATGTCTAATTTTTCTGGCCAGAATTTCCAATACAGTGTTGAATAGCAGTGGTAAGTGAGTATCCCTGTCTTGCTTTTTAAAAATAATTTTTATTTTTAAAAATACTTATTTATTTGAGAGAGAGAGAAAGAGAGAGCACACAGAGGGAGAGGGAGAAGCAGACTCCCCGCTGAGCAGGGAGCCCAATGCAGGGCTTGATCCCAGGACTCTGGGATCATGACCTGAGCTGAAGGCAGATGCTTAACCGACTGAGCCACCCAGGCTCCCCCCAAATAATTCTTTTTTTAAATTGAAGGATAGTTGATATATAATATTAAAGTAGTTTCAGTCGTATAGCATAGTGATTCAACAATCATATGCATTATGATATGCTCACTATTCTTGTCTTGCTCTTGATCTTAGGGTGAAAACTTCAGTCTTTCACCAATGAATGTATTAGCTGTGGAGTTTTTTATAAATGACCTTATCGGTTTGAGGAAGTTCCTTCCACTCTAGTTTTCTGAGTCTTTTTTATCATGAAAGAGTGTTGGATTTTTCAGATGCCTTTTTTGTGTCAATTGAGATGATTATGGGGTATTTTTCTTTCATTCTATTAAAGTGATACATTACATTGATTGATTTTCTTATTTTGAACCACTCTTGCGTTCCTGGGATAAATCTCACTTGGTTATGGTGTATAATCCTTTAAATTGAATTATCTTTTAACAGAATCATTTTGGCTACTATTTTGGGAATAGACTGTAGAGGCAAGGAGATAAGAAGTAATGTGGCTTGAACCAAGATTTTAGCTGCAAAGGTGGTGATAAAAGGTAGGATTTCAGCTTTATTTTGAAGGTAAAATTTTTGCTGATAACATTGGATGTAAAGTGTGAATGAAAGAGAAGAGTCAAGGATGACTAAGGTTTTTGGCCTGAGTAATCAGAATGAAGGTGCACTTACTGAGAACTCTAATTTATAGAAGGAGCAGTTTGGGGAAATTTTTATACATATTGACTATGATATGCCCATTAGAAATCAAGTATGTACTAAGTAATTGGATATACAAGTTTGAAGTTCAGTGGAGTGGTCTAGGCTGTTTATATAAGTTTGGAAGTCATCAGTGTGCTATAGATTATTTTAAAGCCATCAGGCTGTGATTTTCATGGAAGTGAATATAAAGAGAAGAGAATGAAACTGTCTGTGACCTGAACCTAGAATGCTGTGATATTTAGAGATTGGGGAAGTAAGGAGGTACCAGCAAAAGGTACTGAGAAGGGGGGCACCTGGGTGGCTCAGTTGGTTGGGCATCTGCCTTCGGCTCAGGTCATGATCCCTGGGTCCTGGGATCGAGCCCTGCCTTGGGCTCCCTGCTCGGCGGGGAGACTGTTTCTCCCTCTCCCTCTACCTGTCGTTCCCCCTGCTTGTGCTCTCTCTCTGTCAAGTAAATGGATAGAATCTTTAAAAAAAAAAAAGGTACTGAGAAGGAATTCTTACTGATGTAGGTGGAGAATCAAGAATTGTCACAGAAGCTTGATAAAGTGTTTCACGAAGGTGGGTGTGACTAATTGTGTCCTATGTTGCTGGTGTATTGAGCCAGATGAGGACTGAGAATTGACTGTAGGATTTGGCGACATGAAAGTCATTGGTACCTTGGTATGAGCCCTTTTGGTGGGGTGGAGTGGTTACAGTGAGTTTAAGAGACAATGGAAGGAATGGAAATGGAGATGCTAGTATAGATGACTCTTTTGAGTAGTTTTTCAATAAAGAGGGAAAAAAGAATGGAGTAGTTACCCAAGAGTGTGTTTTTAAAATGGAAGAAATTGCAGTATGTGTATATACTGATGGGACTTTGGGACTTTCCTGGGAAACTAGTAGAGAGGGAAAAATTGGTGATGCAGGAGAGAGGTGAAAAATGCCCTTGAGTATGGAATCTAGTGCACGCATGGAGGGGCTGGATTTAGGAGCACAGATAGCACATGGGATGTGTGTGTGTGTATATATGTGTATATATATATATATGCTTGTGTATGTGTATGTATATGTGTACTATACTAACAGCTATATTGATATTGATATCAATGTGTATATATATTTTTCAGCCTCCTTAGTAGCATGGGCCAGTTCCCAATTCCTTATTGTGAGAGATATATATTATGTATATGATTATATGTATTGTATATTATATACATGATATATTATTATATATATTATCTGTATGACACACACACATATATGTAATCTGCAGTCGGCAAACTGAAGACATAGGAGAGATGAGGGCCTAGTTCCAGTCCAAGTCTGAAGGCCTGAGAACCAGGAGAGTTAATGGTATATGTTTCATTCCAAGTCTGAGTCTGAAGACAGGAGAAGACTAATGATCTAGATTGAATACAGTCAAGCAGAGAGTGAATTTTTTCTTACTCAGTCTTTTTGTTCTTTTAGGCCTTCAACAGATTGGACAGAGCTCACCCACATTGGGAGAGCAATCTGCCATACTCAGTCTACTAATTCAAATCCTAATCTCATCGAGAAACACGCTGACAGACATGCCCGGAATAATGTTTAACTAAAAACCTGGGCACAGTGTGGCCCATTCAAGTTGACACAATAAAATGAACCATCATGACAGAGTATATGGGCATAGATAGAATTATGTGAATAAACTACAGGGTAGGGATTTACAGAAGTTCTTTTTTAATTGCTTTCATTTTCAGTGAAATCTGAAGCAAGGTGGTCAGCTGAGAGTGAGGATGGGGAAGGAGATGTAATAGGTTTAAGTAGAGAGGAAAAGATATGAAGGGGAGGTTAGTAAATAGGTAAGTGGAAAGTTGTAGAATTGCTAGGAAGATGGAGGGTCGACTTGAGGTTGGTGGTCATAAATTTAAGGAGAGACCAGTCAACATAGTTGTGTTTTTCACATGCTGCATTTATTTAGCTGCATTGGTAAATTAAATTTGTTTTATTCACGGTTAGAGTTTTGACAGGAGAGAAAAACTAAGCCAGAGATGGGCAATGAAGTTAAGGGAGTATGAAAGGAAGTGGTTATAATTTTGCAGTTTAAACTGGTCAAGGAGGAAGTAAGGACTACCTGGGGGTGAGGAGAGTGAAAAGGTAGCAGGACCAATGGATTATAGGTCCTAGGTGTGTCAAAGGATTGCTTGAATTGAATTTCTAGAGGGAATGACCTTGAAAAATAGGAGATGTTGATTGGAGAATGAGATGCTTAGAATTGAGATTTTGGAAGGATTCAGTCATTGGTAATGACATGGCATCCCCGTATGAACAAATGAGTAGAGCAAGGTATAGGCAAGATAATTGGAGAGCTAGTCAGAAAACTGAGAGGCACTATCTTCTTTGGAAATTTTGCATCAGAGAATGTAAGCCCTTGGACAAGTAGAGGGGGAAAAGGTGGGATGTAGATATAAATAGCCATAATACTGATGGTGGTGGTGATGATAATGGTCTATTAACAAGCAACTCAAATATCACCAACTTGATCTATACCCAACACTGAAAAGTTAGATATTGAGTTACGTATGGTTATATTGCAACTCATAGTCAACCCATAAGCCCTTCATGGACTTCTTTTCTTTGACCCCAGTGTTCTGATAAGAGTGGCAGGTGACATATGGCATCTTTTCTTAGTTGTCAGTTTGAAATCTTTCACCAAAGCCTTATTATAGTGCAGCTTCTGTAGAAATTTTTCTCTGTTTTCTGTGTAGTCTTCTTTGGCTTGTCTTCTCTCTTAGGGTTGTGAATAATTTATTGGTGAGAAGGCAGGCAGAAAAATAGGAGTATTCTGTGACTTAGTAATTTCATATCTAGGAATCTATCCTATAGAAATAATAATATGAATGCCTAAAGATACACATACGGGGTGTTCGTTGACCATTATTGGTGATAAAATTTGTAAGCAACCTGTCATCAATAGGGAATAGTTAAATAAATCATGGTAGATAAAGAAAATGGAATTCTATATAGTCTTTAAAAAATCAGTTCAAAAGTAATATTAGGTTTTGCTTATTCCATCCCATCAACAGGGATGTTTTGATTGTAAATATTGAGAAACCCATGTCAAGTTGGCTTCAGCCAAAAAGGTTATTAGCCTATTTAATTGATACACCCTGAGATAGAATGGCCTGCAAGCAAGTTCAGTCAGGGCTCTGTTTTTTTGGCCCTGATTAATCTTTTAAATTTTTGCTGATAATGGTATATCAGAATTATAGACAGTTTTTTTGGCCTCATTCATTCATTATCTTGTTCTTTCTTAAAAATGAGAAATGCCTTGACCCTCTTCCATGAAGAAGGCATGAAAGTGTTTTACCTTTGGGGTGATTTCTTGTATAGTTGTAAGATGGCTGTGTGTATCCACCATGCTAATGTATTTCTTCCTTCATATCTCTAGCAGCAGCAAAAGCATCCCCTCCCATACAATGGAAAGAGAATCCTGAGGACCACTTTGGATCTAATAGTTATGGACAAGGGATAGAGACAAGAAACTGAGACCTAGATTATAATTCCTGCCCCGGAATGAATTGTGTGGCAGGAGGAATGGGATTTCCCCACTGACCTTAAAACAGTTGGGTTTCATTCCTGGTACTGGTGATGGGGTCATTCCCATTGAAAAAGCTTTGCTGTTATACATTGAGGGTTGGTAGGGAGGCCTAAATGGGTTTGTTACCTTCTTTCTTAGTATTAAGGTCTTAAGCCTATTTTTGCTCCTTTCATTCTTGATTTTACTAAAACCATGAGAATTTGTTTATCCTCAGAATCCCAAATCGGAAAAATATAAATGACTTGATTTCATTATTTACAGAGGCTCTTTTACTCTCAGATTGCAAGAAAGAGGTGGACTGGAGGTGGGGGGAAGGGCGGGAGAGAGAGATGTGCTTGTTGAGGAACAAGCAATAGAATGTTAAGATTCTCCCTTCACATATATGACTTCAATTTCATTCTTTTTGCTGTAGCGGCCCCCATTAACTGGTACTGGAACTTGATCTGCTTTTACTGTTCATTCATAAAGTGAAGTCACTGAAGGGGTGTGTGGGTGGCTCAGTCGGTTAAGTGTCCCACTCTTGGTTTCCGTTCAGGTCTCATGGGTGGTGAGAGTGAGCCCCGCATTGAGCTCTGTGCTCAGTGGAGAGTCTGTTTGAAGATTCTCTCCCTCTGCCCTTCCCCCCATGCCTCTCTCTCTCTCTCTCTCCCCCTCTCCCCCTCTCAAATAAGTAAATAAATATTTTTTTAAAAATGAAGGCACTGAAGTCCAGTAGAAAGACAATTGGACTGGAAGATAACTTTTGCCTTCTAGGAGGTGTATAATCACAAAATTGCTGATTTTTCCTTTTATTCATTTTATGTAAACTCACCCTGTCTTAAGAGATAGGTTCTTATGAAAGATTTTTGTTGGATAAACTTATGGTTTATCCTATAAAATTTCATCGCAGGTCATGTGAAGTAACAGTAATAAATATAAGGAAAAATAGGCAGCCTAAGCAAATTTTAAATTGACTTACTTGAAAACTTTCTCTGCAGCTTCCCAGTTTATAATGGTTGATTTCAGCTGACTGGCTATAGCCACTTACAGAACAGATGAAATTCATTAAAAATAATGAATTATTCAGTTGGATAGTGAAATTCAGTTATAAAGCACTTCACTGAGCTGTGAATTCAGTTCAGGTCAAGTTGTGTTCCTGGTTTATGGGCAGTGCAGCTTCTCACAATGACACAGCACAGAGAGAGGCTTTTCTCTTTTTCCCCTGTTGCTAGCGTTTTAATGGCATTTTATTATATTTATTTGATTTCATTTATACTTTATTTCACTTTATTAATACAAATTTTTATTTATACTTTATTAATATCAATCATATACCTGGCAGTTATAAACATTTGGTGGATATCTATAATAAAGAAATAGGTCTCTCAAAAAAAAAATCATCCTATTACTTTTCAAATTTCAGTGACTTACTATAGCCAAACCAAAGGCTATAGGTAGTTTTATTTAGCTTTTCTAATTTGCTTGCCTGGGTTATTTGGGAGGAAGTGGAATATAAGATTACCAGAAATCTAGCAGTAGATTACTGAAAGTCTTGAAAGCCTCTTTAGAGATTTAATGAGGGCTTTGTCATGGATTCTTTGGTTTTTCTTTGTTTTCCTCTACCCCATCCTATTCCTATTAATACACTGAAAAGTAGAAAGAATTCTCAAAAACAATACAGAAGAATACCTTATAAATTATATCTTCTACAATAAATTATAGTTTGGGTATATGTGTGTGTGTGTGTGTGTGTGTATAAACTAGTTGCTAGTAAAAAAACCTAGTTGATTGTATATTGGTAAGTAGAGAGAAACTTAAAGGGTGAGGTTACATTTTCAGAAAATATATAATAAAAGAAATCAAACCCAGAATTTTTAAAATTGAAGTACAGTTGGCTTATTAGTTTCAGGTGTACAACATAGTGGTTTGACATTTACAATTGACCCTTGAACAATATGGGTTTGAATTGAATGCGTCCACTTGTGCATGAATTTTTTTCAGTCACAGTACTGTAAATGCATTTTCTTTTCCTTATGATTTTCTTAATAAAATTTTCTTTTTTCTAGCTTACTTTATACGTATAACATATAAAATACATATTAATTATTTATAAAATCAGTAAGGCTTCCCATCAATAGTCGGCTATTAGTAAAGTTTGGGGGGAGTCAAAAATTATTTGTGGATTTTTGACTGTGTGATGGATTGGTGCCTATAACCCCCATGGTGTTCAAGGGTCAACTGTATATACATTACGAAATGTTCACTATGATAAGTGTAGTTACCATCTGTCGCCATGCAAAGTTGTTATAGTGTTATTAACTATATTCCCTATGCTGTACTTTTCATCCTCGTGACTTAATTTATTTTATAACTGCAAGTTTGTACCTCTTAATCCCCATTGTCCATTTTGGCTGTTCCTGAACCCCCCCACCCTTTGGCAACCACCATTTTGTTTTTTGTATTTATGAGTCTTGTTTCGGTTTTGTTTGTGTGTTTGTTCATTTGTTTTGTTTCTCAGATTTCACATATAAGGGAAATCATATGGGATATGTCTTTCTCTGACATTTCACTTAGCATAATACCCTCCAGGACCATCCGTGTTGTTGCAAATGGCAAGATTTCATTCTTTTTTTTTTTATGGCTGAATAATATTCAATTGTATACCATATCTTCTTTATCCATTCACCTGTTGGTGGACATTTAGGTTCCTTCCCTATTTTGGCTATTGTATATAATGCTGCAGTAAACATGGGAGTACATCCTTTTGAATTACTGTTTTAATTTTCTTTGGGTAAATACCCGGCAGTGAAATTACTGGAACATTTAGTATACCTATTTTTAATATTTTTTTTAAGATTTTATTTATTTATTTGAGAGAGAAAGACACAGCGAGAGAGGGAACACAAGCAGGGGGAGTGGGAGAAGCAGGCTTCCTGCTGAGCAGGAAGCCCAATGTGGGGCTCGATCCCAGGACCCTGGGATCATGATCTGAGCCAAAGGCAGACGCTTACTGACTGAGCCACCCAGGCGCCCCTATTTTTAATTTTTTGAGGAACCTCTGAACTGGTTTCCATAGTGACTACACCAATTTACATTCCCACCAACAGTGCACAAAGGTTCCCTTTTCTCTATATCCTTGCTAACTTGTTATTTCTTATCTTTTTGATACTAGCCATTCCGACATATGTAAGGTGATATCTCACTTTGGTTTTGATTTGCATTTCCCTGATGATTAGTGATGTTGAGCATCTTTTCATTTTGTGTGTCTTCTTTGGAAAAATGTCTATTCAGATCCTCTGCCCATTTTTTAATCAGATTGTTTTTTTGGTGTTGAGTTGTATGATTTCTTTACATATTTTGAATATTAATCTTTTATTGGATATATCATTTGTAAATACCTTGTTCTGTTCAGTAGGTTGCCTTTTTGTTTTGTTGGTGGTTTTCTTTACTGTGCAAAAGCTTTTTGTTTGATGTAGTCCCAATTGTTTTTTGTTTTGTTTTGTTTTCTGCTTTTGTTGCCCTTGCCTGAGAAGTCAGATTCTAAAAATATTGCTAAGACTGATGTTAACTGCCTATTTTCTTTTAGAAGTTTTATGCAAATCCAGAATTTTTAAAGTTCATTGCATTGTTGATTAAATTTGAAAGACTTTTTGACTAGAAGCTGCATCTCAGTAAAAAGAACATAACTGTACAGATGAAACCCACAGAATCTAACCAAAATTAGGGCATTGATAACCAAATTGAATTGCTGAAGCATTTAAGCTGCTTTGGTTTTATAAGCTGTGTTAGGTTATTTGAAAACACTTATTAATCCCATCTTATAACTTATAAGTCATTGACACTTTCTTTTTTAATTCATTCTTACTATTTTCTACATACAAGAAAGTTAGATGAGTATATGACTATTACTGTAATAGTAATTTAGATTGTAATTGGAAACCTCCTAAATATAGTTTGTACAGTATAGTTACAAAGAAAAAAAAGTGGATTCATGTTGAAATTCAGTATTCCTTGGGTCAGTCAGGTCTGATGGGTAAGAATGAAGTCTTCTTGGGTAAATGAATCCATTTTCTATTTGAATTTATCATTTAAAAGAAGATTCTAGGGGCGCCTGGGTGGCTCAGTCGGTTAAGCGACTGCCTTCGGCTCAGGTCATGATCCTGGAGTCCCGGGATCGAGTCCCGCATTGGGCTCCCTGCTCGGCGGGGAGCCTGCTTCTCCCTCTGACCCTCCCCCCTCTCATGAGCTCTCTCTCTCTCTCTCATTCTGTCTCAAATAAATAAATAAAATCTTAAAAAAAAAAAAAATTCTACTGATGAAGCATTTCAGTGTGTAATTAATTTTTGATAAATTTATATACTTTTGTCTAGTTGATATGAATTTGGTATCTCTTCTTGATTCCTCTCAGTACACTAAAGGGAATGGGATATAATAGCAGTAAAAGATCTATCATAATTTCTATTGTAACTGAACTCAAGGGGTTCGCTGCTTGGGGTGCATTAAATTGAACACAGTGCCTGGGTGGTTTGGTCAGTTCAGCGTCCGACTCTTGGTTTCAGCCCAGGTCATGCATGATCTCAGGGTCTTGGAATTGAGCCCTGTATTAGGCTATGTGCTCAGCAGGGAGTCTACTGGAGGATTATCTATCTCCCTCTCCCTCTGCTCCTCCACCTCCCCCTACTCATGCTCTCTTTCTCTCTCTCTAAAATAAATAAATAAATCTTAAAAAAATGGAACACAACACAAAGAAGTGTTGAAAGCAAAGAACTTTTTATTACCTCTTACAGTGAGAGACAGGGAGATAGCTCAAAGCACTGATTCCCTGTGGGGTTGCTATAGGAAGCCTTTATTCAGTGTATTTGGGGGTGGAGGCAGGGAGCTTTTATATACATTAAGGAACTTACACATATTCTGTTACCTAGGCACTTCGGTTCAACTGTTTATGCATAGCATGTCAGCATGCTAGCGCGTACATCGTATGTTCAAAAAATGGAGGAAACCTCTCCCATAAAAGAAGATCTTCATATTATAATGAGTTAAGGATAACTTCAGAACAACTTGGGGCTTCTGCTCAAGTCCTCAACCAGTCCAAGAGGGCTCAAACTAACTCACATAAGAAGCTATCAGGTGAAACACCTAGCAAGGGGCTATTAGTTGAAACAATTTGGCTGGGTATCTTCTTGGTCAAACTGCTGGTTCTGTAAAACAAAACACATTCCTTCCCTGCTTTTTTTTTTTTATTTTTTTTATTTTTTATTTTTTTTAAGATTTTTTTTATTTATTTGCGAGAGAGAGAATGAGAGACAGAGAGCATGAGAGGGAGGAGGGTCAGAGGGAGAAGCAGACTCCCTGCTGAGCAGGGAGCCCGTTTTTATTTTTTTTTAAAGATTTTATTTATTTATTTGACAGAGAGAGAGATGGCGAGAGAGGGAACACAAGTAGGGGGAGTGGGAGAAGGAGAAGCAGGCTCCCCGCCGAGCAGGGAGCCCGATGCGGGACTCGATCCCGGGACTCCAGGATCATGACCTGAGCCGAAGGCAGTTGCTTAACCAACTGAGCCACCCAGGCGCCCCTCCTTCCCTGCTTTTGTCCCTTCCCCTTCTCCCTTCTGCTGATAGCTTTCAGACCTCTGATTTGAGTAACTTTCGGTTGCATCCTAGCTAACACTGTCAGTATACCAACTTATGTATAACTGTAGACAAAAAGATGTGACATCCTGTTTATCACTGTTTATATTAATGCAGTAAAGCAAGTAATATAATATTTAGTAATAATGTAACACAGGGGCGCCTGGGTGGCTCAGTCAGTTAAGCGTTTGCCTTCACCTGGGGTCATGATCCTGGGGTCCTGGGATCAAGCCCTGCATCGGGACCTCTGCTCAGAGGGGAATCTGCTTCTCTCTATCCGTCTGCTCCTCCCCCCTGCTCATGCTCTCTCTCTCTTTCTGTCAGATAAATAAATAAGATCTTAAATAAAATAAAAAATAGTGTAATATAATAAGGCAAGTAATATAATAGGAATTTAATCCCATTTTACAGATGAGGAAATGAAAATAGAAAAGTAAAGTGACTTGTACAAGGTCACATGGATACTAGGTAGCACAGTGTCAAAGTATAATTTTCCAAAATATTAAAGACTGATTCTCATACAAATACAGAATGAACATATGTCATATTTATTCAGTTCATTAATGAGGGAGCCAGCAGGAGATAAAATTGGTTCAAAGTTTATATAGTGTATTAGGGTTCTCCAGAAAAACGGAACCAGTAGGGTATATATAGATATATAGAAAGAGATTTATTTTGAGGGATTGGCTCATGCAGTTTTGGAGGCCGAAGTTCCACAATTTGCTGTTCCATGCTGGAGGTCCAGGAAAACCAGTGATGTAATTCCAGTTCAGACCTTGAAGGCCTAAGAACCAGAGGAGCCAGTGGTCTAGCTCCCCTCCTAGTCTGAAGGTCCAAGAACTGAGGAGTGCTGATGTGGGAGGCCACAAGAAGATGGATGTCTCAGCTCAAAGGGAGAGCCAATTTGCCCACCCTCTGCCTTTTTGTTTTTTTGAGACTCAACAGATTGCATGGTGCCCACCCTTATTGGTGAGGGCAGTCTTCTTTACAAAGTTTACCAATTCAAATGCTAATTTCCTCTGGTAACACCCTCTCAGACACAACTAGAAATAGTGTTTAACTAGCTCTGGGCGGGTAACCCCTTAGCCTAGTTAAGTTGACACATGAAACTGACCATTACATATACATATTGGAGAAAGAATTTTGGAATCAAATTGCTAGGTTAGATACAAAGCTTTCCCTACAGAGCAATAAAAACCATAGGTTTGGAGAGAGGGGAAAGATGGCGGAGGAGTAGGGGACCCTATTTCAACTGGTCCCTGGAATTGAGCTGGATATCTACCAGACCACTCTGAGCACCCACGAAACCAGCCTGAGATGTAAGAAGATCTGGATCTCTACAAACAGAATATCGCAGGCGGTTGGTTTTGAGGTATGAAGCGGAGAGCCGTGAATCTGCGGGCAGATATCGGAGGATAAACGGCAGCGGGAGGGTGCCTGGCTGTGGGGATCCTACACCGCCGATGAGTGACAGCCTCACGAGCTGCGGACGAGCACAGACTCGCAGACCGGTAGCGTCGGGAAAGGACTTAGGGCAGCCCCGGGGGTGGAGGACCAGACCGGCAGGGTCGCGCGCACGCGAACCGCAGCCCCCCGGACAGAAACCGGTGCGACGGTCGCGCGCACGTGAACTGCAGCCTCCGAGACGGAAACCCAGTGTGCCGAGGTCGCGCTGGTGAACTGCAACCCCCGGGGTGGAACAACTGAGTGGTGAGCGGCGGAGTCGCGCGCACGCGAACTGCAGTCCCCAGGATGAAACCCGAAGTGGTGGAGTCGCGCGCGCGCGTGAACTGGGAGTGGCTGGCGGTTTTAGAAGCACAAAGGGCAGAGACGTGCCCTGACCTGGAGGCAGATCTGGGAGCGCTGCGGAGGGGCGCACAACCCAGGACGCTGCAGTTTATAGCAGCACGGACAGAAACGGAGAGGGTGAGGCCTGGAGAGCTCACTGAAGAACAGACTGCGGTCTCTCTGCTCTGAGGCAGAGGGTTGGAAATGGTCTCTTCTGCTCTGACGCATGGAAGAGACGCAGAAAGCCGCCAGGGAAAGGCGCCAGAGAACAAAAGCCCCAAAGACTGATTCCCACTGAGCCCATCCCCCACCACAGGGACGCAGGGCAACTCTGCCCAAACAGGGTTGCCTGAGTAACAGCGCGGCAGGCCCCTCCCGCAGAAGACAGGCTGGGAAAACAAGAGGCCAGCAACCCTAAGGTCCCAAGAAAACAGGTGCATCTTGCTTGGGTTCTGGTCAATAATTTGGACTGTATACATTCCCTCAAACACCCATCAACAGAATGACTAGGAGGAGGAGCCCCCAAAACAGAAAACACTCAGAGATTATGACTTATGCTGCAGATTTACAAATGGATGCAGATATAACCAAGATGTCAGAGATGGAATTCAGGCTAGCAATTGTGAAGACAATGGCTAGAATGGAGAAATCAATTAATGGCAACATAGAGTCTCTAAGGGCAGAAATAAAAGGTGAATTGGCAGAACTTAAAAATGCTATCAATGAGATCCAATCCAGTCTAGATAATCTAACAGCTAGGGTAACTGAGACAGAAGAGAGAATAAGCGATCTGGAAGACAGTATAATAGATAAAAAGGGAAAAGAGGAGGCCAGGGAAAAACAACTCAGAATCCGTGAAAATAGAATCAGAGAAATAAGTGACACCATGAGGCGTTCCAATGTCAGAATCATTGGAATCCCGGAGGGAGTGGAGAGAGAGAGAGGGCTAGAAGATGTATTTGAGCAAATGGTAGCTGAGAACCTCCCTAATCTGGGGAATGAAACAAACATTCGAGTCCTAGAGGCAGAGAGGACCCCTCCTAAGATCAAGGAAAACAGGCCAACACCCCGGCATGTAATAGTAAAACTTGCAAATCTTAGAACCAAGGAAACCCTCTTAAGGGTAGTTAGGGGGAAGAGATTCCTTACGTACAGAGGGAGGAACATCAGAATAACGTCAGACCTATCCACAGAGACCTGGCAAGCCAGAAAGGCCTGGCAAGACATATTCAGGGTACTAAATGAGAAAAACATGCAGCCAAGAATACTTTATCCAGCAAGGCTGTCATTTAGAATGGATGGAGAGATGCAGAGCTTCCACAACCGGCAGAAGCTGAAAGAATATGTGACCACTAAGCCGGCCCTGCAAGAAATATTAAGGGGGGTTCTATAAAAGGAGAAAGACCCCAAGAGTGATCTACAACAGAAATTTACAGGGACAATCTATAAAAACAACGTCTTCACAGGCAACATGATGACAATTAATTCATATCTTTCAATAATCACTCTCAACGTGAATGGCCTAAACGCTCCCATAAAACGGCATAGGGTTGCAGGTTGGATAAAAAGACAGGACCCATCCATATGCTGCCTACAAGAGACTCATTTTGAACTTAAAGATACATCCAGACTGAAAGTGAAGGGTTGGAGATCCATCTTCCATGCCAGCGGACCTCAAAAGAAAGCTGGGGTAGCAATTCTTATATCAGACAAATTAGATTTTAAACTAAAGTCTGTAATAAGAGACACAGAAGGACACTCTATCATTCTTAAAGGGTCTATCCAACAAGAAGATCTAACAAGTGTAAATATCTATGCCCCCAACATGGGAGCAGCCATCTACAAAGCCAACTGTTAACCAAAATAAAGAGTCATATTGATAACAATACGTTAATTGTAGGAGACCTCAATACTCCACTCTCAGCAATGGACAGATCATCTAAGCAGAAAATGAACAAGGAAACAAGAGCTTTGAATGATACATTGGACCAGATGGACGTCATAGATATTTACAGAACAGTCCACCCTAAAACAACAGAATACTCATTCTTCTCGAGCGCGCATGGAACTTTCTCCAGAATAGACCATATACTGGGTCATAAATCAGGTCTCAACCGATACCAAAAGATTGAGATTATTCCCTGCATATTCTCAGACCACAATGCTCTAAAACTGGAACTCAATCACAAGAAAAATTTTGGCAGAAATTCAAACACTTGGAAGCTAAAGACCAGTCTGCTCAAGAATGTTTGGGTCAACCAAGAAATCAAAGAACTTAAACAATTCATGGAAATCAATGAGAACAAAAACACATCAGTCCAAAACCTATGGGATACTGCAAAGGCGGTCCTAAGGGGGAAATACATAGCCATCCAAGCCTCACTCAAAAAAATAGAAAAATCCTGAATTCACCAACTAACTCTAAACCTTAAAGAACTAAAGAAAAAGCAACAAACGATGCCTAAGCCACGCATTAGAAGAGAAATAATTAAGATTAGAGCAGAGATCAATGAATTAGAAACCAGAAACACAGTAGATCAGATCAATGAAACTAAAAGTTGGTTCTTTGAAAGAATAATAAGATTGATAAACCACTGGCCAGACTTATCCAAAAGAAGAGAGAAAGGACCCAAATTAATAAAATTATGAATGAAAGGGGAGAGATCATGAGTAACACCAAGGAAATAGAAACAATTATTAGAAATTATTATCAACAACTATATGCCAATAAACTGAGCAATCTGGATGAAATGGATGCCTTCCTGGAAACCTATAAGCTGCCAAGACTGAAACAGGAAGAAATTGACAACCTGAATAGGCCAATAACCAGTAATGAGATTGAAGCAGTGATCAAAAACCTCCCAAAAAACAAGAGTCCAGGGCCTGATGGATTCCCTGGGGAATTCTACCAAACATTCAAAGAAGGAATAATACCTATTCTACTGAAGCTGTTTCAAAAAATAGAAATAGAAGGAAAGCTTCCAAACTCATTCTATGAGGCCAGCATTACCTTAATCCCCAAACCAGGCAAAGACACCATCAAAAAGGAGAATTTCAGACTGATATCCCTGATGAATATGGATTCCAAAATCCTCAACAAAATCCTAGCTAATAGGATCCAACAATACATTAAAAGGATCATCCACCATGACCAAGTGGGATTTATCCCCGGGATGCAAGGTGGTTCAACATTCGCAGATCAATCAGTGTGATAGAACACATTAATAAGAGGAGGGAGAAGAACCATATGGTCCTCTCAATTGATGCAGAAAAAGCATTTGACAAAATACAACATCCTTTCCTGATTAAAACTCTCCAGAGTATGGGAATAGAGGGAACATTCCTCAAGCTCATAAAATCCATCTATGAAAAACCCACGGTGAATATCATCCTCAATGGGGAAAAGCTGAGAGCCTTTCCCTTAAGATCAGGAACACGTCGGGTGCCTGGGTGGCTCAGTTGGTTGAGCGACTGCCTTCGGCTCGGGTCATGGTCCTGGAGTCCTTGGATTGAGTCCCGCATCGGGCTCCCTGCTCGGCGGGGAGCCTGCTTCTCCCTCTAACCCTCCCCCATCTCATGTTCTCTCTCTCTCTCTCATTCTCGCTCTCTCAAATAAATATATAAGTCAAAAAAAAAAAAAAAAGATCAGGAACACGTCAAGGGTGCCACTCTCACCACTGTTGTTCAACATAGTACTAGAAGTCCTAGCAACAGCAATCAGACAACAAAAAGAAATAAAAGGTATTCAGATTGGCAAAGAAGAAGTCAAACTCTCTCTTTTCGCAGACGACATGATACTTTATGTGGAAAACCCAAAAGACTCCACCCGCAAATTACTAGAACTCATATAGCAATTCAGTAATGTGGCAGGATACAAAATCAATGCACAGAAATCAGTTGCTTTCTTATACACTAACAACGCAACTGCAGAAAGAGAAATTAAAGAAATGATTCCATTTACAATAGCACCAAAACCCGTAAGATACCTCAGAATAAACCTAACCAAAGAGGTAAAGGATCTATACTCTAGGAACTACAAAACACTCATGAAAGAAATTGAAGAAGGCACAAAAAGATGGAAAAATATTCCATGCTCATGGATTGGAAGAATAAACATTGTTAAAATGTCTATGCTACCCAGAGCAATCTATACCTTCAATGCCATCTCGATCAAAATTCCAATGACATTTTTCAAAGTGCTGGAACAAACAATCCTAAAATTTGTATGGAATCAGAAAAGACCCCGAATTGCCAAGGAGATGTTGAAAAAGAAAAACAAAGCTGGGGGCATCACGTTGCCCGATTTCAAGCTATATTACAAAGCCGTGATCACCAAGACAGCATGGTACTGGCACAAAAACAGACATACAGACCAATGGAACAGAATAGAGAACCCAGATATGGACCCTCAACTCTATGGTCAACTAATCTTTGACAAAGCAGGAAAAAACATGCAATGGAAAAAAGACAGTCTCTTCAATAAATGGTGCTGGGAAAATTGGACAGCCACATGCAGGAGAATGAAACTCGACCATTCTCTAACACCATTCACAAAGATAAACTCAAAGTGGATGAAAGACCTCAATGTGAGACAGGAATCCATCCAAATCCTAGAGGAGAACATAGGCAGTAACCTCTTTGACATCGGCCACAGCAGCTTCTTTCAGGATACATCTCCAAAAGCTAGTGAAACAAAAGCAAAAATGAACTTTTGGGACTTCATCAAGATAAAAAGTTTCTGCACAGAAAAGGAAACAGTCAACAAAACAAAGAGGCCACCCACAGAATGGGAGAAGTTATTTGCAAATGAGACTACAGATAAAGGGCTGGTATCCAAAATCTATAAAGAACTTCTCAAATTCAACAACCAAAAAACAAATAAGTCAAGAAGTGGGCAGAAGAGATGAACAGACACTTCTCTGAAGAAGACATACAAATGGCTAACAGACACATGAAAAAATGTTCATCATCATTAGCCATGAGGGAAATCCAAATCAAAACCATACTGAGATACCACCTTACACCAGTTAGAATGGCAAAAATGGACAGGGAAAGAAACAACAAATGTTGGAGAGGTTGTGGAGAAAGGAGAACCCTCTTACACTGTTGGTGGGAATGCAAGTTGGTGCAGCCCCTTTGGAAAACAGTGTGGAGGTGCCTCAAAAATTTAAAAATAGAGCTACCCTATGACCCAGCAATTGCACTACTGGGTATTTACCCCAAAGACACAGATGTAGTGAAAAGAAGGGTCATATGCACCCCAATGTTCATAGCAGTAATATCCACAATAGCCAAACTGGAAAGAGCCGAGATGCCCTTCAACAGATGAATGGATAAAGAAGATGTGGTCCATATATACAATGGAATATTACTCAGCCATCAGAAAAGATGAATACCCAACTTTTACATCAACACGGATGGGACTGGAGGAGATTATGCTAAGTGAAATAAGTCAAGCAGTCAATTATCATATGGTTTCACTTATTTGTGGAACATAAGGAATAACATGGAGGACATTAGGAGAAGGAAGGGAAAAATGGGGGGGGGAATTGGAGGGAGAGATGAACCATGAGAGACTATGGACTCAGAAACAAACAGGGTTTTAGAGGGGAGGGGGGTGGGGGGATGGGTTAGCCCGGTGGTGGGTATTAAGGAGGGCACGTACTGCATGGAGCACTGGGTGTTATATGAAAACAATGGATCGTGGATCACTACATCAAAAACTAATGATGTATTGTATGGTGACTAACATAACATAATAAAATTAAAAACTACCAAAAAAAACCAACAACATTATTCCTGTTTTTAGAACATTCACATGCTTATTTTTAAATGTCATTTAAATGTCATTTACTTTTATTCAAGTAAATAAATTGTCACAAAAGAAAAAAAAAAAACAAAAAAAACCCCATAGCCTTTGAGGTTATCTCTTCTGCTGGACAGAATTCAGTTGTATCTTTGCTAGACAGAAATTTACAAGTTAACAAGTAACTTCACAGAGTCTCAACTTTTATCAGTAGTAAATAACAAGTTATATAAAGGTATATTCTCTAACGAAGTAATCTTTGGGTAGGATTGTGCGTCTATAGGACATTGGAAGGACATACTGCCTTCTCTTTTTCTTTTAACTTTTGGATAATTTTTCTTGACACAAAGCAACGTGGGAACCTAGGTTTTCTGACTCTAAGTCCAGATTTCTTTCCATTCTACTTCCCTGCCTCTTCATAGTATAATTTTTAATACTAGAGTAGTTGGCTAACTTTTGCAAAATTAGCTAGTGTTTGTTATTAGTTTTCCTTTTTGATACACTTTCTTTTGTTATACAGGGATGGTGATAGAGTTTTCTTTCTCAGAGAAATAGTGTGTAACTCAATGGATATTTGTAGAATTTGCATAAATACCCAAGATGAGAAATTAAAATTATAGCTTATCTACTCTTTTATGACATTTGTTACCAAATTTCAGAGTCATTGTAAACATTCTTGATTTTTGATTAAATAATCAGAATTTATAAAATGGTGTGTTTGATCAGATTAGCCTTTACATATTTTGAACAAAATACATTTGAACCATTTTAAGTAGTAGGTGAAAATTTGTTCATATTAAACAAGATAATTGCCTAACAGTTAAGCATTGCATTACTTACTAACAATTTTTTCCTGGCCCTGAAGTGGTTATCTTTAGGTGTCATTTAACTCACCAGTGGTTTTTTTTTTTTAATGCTTTTTAAGAAGGTTGGGATGCTTTATTCAGTTTAGCCCTCAAGCAATTAGGCAAATCAGTTACCATGGTAACAGTAGGTATTAATTTCCTTACCTTAGTTAAAGGTTTTTTTTAAGACTATTTATTTGAGAGAGAGAACGCATGTGAGGAAAGGGATAGAGGAGCCGAGGAGCCGAAGGAGAGAATATCAAGCAGACTCTGTCTAGTCGTGAGCCTGACTCGGGGCTCCATCCCAGGAACCGTGAGATCCTTACCTGAGCTGAAACCAATAGTCCGAGGTTTAACCGATTGAGCCACCCAGGCACCCCAGCATTAGTTGAAGGTTTTAGGAGCAAAGACATCTCTGAGCTAACCCACTGAAACCCAGCTTTCTATGAAACAGGAGTTAGTTTGTCCATTCTCTAGAAGATGATACCATTTCAAGTAGAAAAATGTACTCTTGAGATGAATTTCTACTCTGACAGAGCGAAGTAGAGTATGATTTAAAAGCTAGGTAATTAAAGAGCTATCCCTTCTTAGTTTAATATGGGATACAGTTGGTCTTAATTTTCCTGTATTTGTTCTAACTTAAATCTTGAATCTTACGGGTATATTTCTATTGCCATGAACTAAAAGGCACTAAACGTGCCTGCAGTAGACAGCTTTCCTACTATCTAATTGATGTCAAATAAAATCATTTAAGATGAATTTTTTTCAAAACCTAATTCCTAATTTTAGGAGATAATCTCTTAACATTTAATGGGCTAATATTACTAACCCTGTATAGTAAGCCTACTCATTTAGGTATCATGAAGTCTATTTTGCAAGTAATATATCAAAAAGGTTTTAGTAAGAAGTTGTATTCTTATTAGGTATTTTATCACTGTATTATGGTGATTAAAAAAATTGCTGTAGTTAATGCCAGTAGCATTGGACATTTTCCAGTCTTAGACCATTTTGTCTATGTTCTGTAGTAGGAGTTGGCAAACTTGTGGTGGGTCACATTTGACTTACTGCTTGTTTTTGTACTATGAGCTAAATGGTTTTTACATTTTTAAGTGGCTAAGAAAAAATCAGAAGAAAAATTTTATGAAATCTGTATAAATCTAGATTTCATTGTCTATAAAGTCTTATTGGAACATAGCCATGCTTATTTAAGTATTTATGATATTTGAGCCACAATGTCTGACTTGGTAGTTGCAACAGAGACAATCTGCCATGAGGCCTAGAATATTTACTGTTTGGCTCTTTATAGAACAAGTTTGCTAACTCTTGTTCTAGAGTATTAAAAAATGTAGCCTTGGTTGTTCATTAAAAACAAACAGACAAACAACTTTTCCCCTTTTCTGGGCATACTTTCCCCCCCGATTGCTAAAAGTAATACATGTTCTTATAGAAAATTTGGAACATATAGAAGAGTATAAAGAAGAAAATAAAAAACCATCTTCAGTTGCGGGATAACCACTAATATTTTGTTCTACATTGCTCCAGACCTTTAAAAATATCAAATATGTATATATGTGTATATGTATGCCTATATATATATATATAGGTGTATATATATATGTGTGTGCATGTATACATATGTCCCTCTATGTAGAATATGTATATATATACATATGCAAATACATACATATTTATTGGGTAAAATTAGAGTCTAACTTGCTTTTTCACTTGATAAATTATGTTTTTAATGGTTGCATAGTGCTCTGTTTTATGGATATGACATAATTTATTATTTAACTATTTTACTGTTGTCGGACATGTCTGTTTTCAACTCTTTATCATTATAAATATTGTATATTACATTATATATCTTAAATACTATCATATATAACAAGAATGACTATCCTTGTATATAAATCTTTCTGAGGAATGCTGGTTTTTTGGGTGAGATTAATTCTTAAAAATGAAACTATGTGTAAAACTAGAGAATTATTTTGAGGGAAATGTTTGTAGTGCAGGAAAATACTTCCTTGGCCTGCCTTCATGAAAAAGATGGCTTTCATTTAGCCTCTGCTCTGGTTAAACATAATAATTTTCACACCAGACCATCAAACCAGCCCTTAAATAAGTTGACTGGTAAAGCATATAGTTGATACTGTAGTAGATGGATTGGAGGAACTGGGTCCATGTCCCACTCTGGCTTCATAGTTTATGCTCACAATTCGGCAGCTTGGGAAAGTAGATTTCTTGTGTGCATGCTCCTAGCATTATTATTGAAGCCATAGAGAAAAGTGGAGTAATGCTCCAGTCTAGTGTGAGTTGACACAGTAGACTCAGAAATGGGGGTAGAAGGGGATGTGCTCCATTCCTAGGGTAATTCACTTGCTACAGCTCTAATTAAGTAGATGTTCCAGCCAAACACTCTGTCCTCTGTATGCTTCTGTAAAGGAAATGCCATTTGTTAGCACATTCCTAGTTTTTTGCCATCACTCACTCCATAGAGTTCCTACAAAAACGTACCCAAGTATTTCACTCAAAGAATGATTTGTAAATGGGTATTGACTTTAAAAATTACGATGGACATCCATACCAGCTGCTTGGTACCGATCTGTCTACAGCAGAAGTAGTAAATTGGAAGGCCCGCAGGCCAAATTTTGGCCTGTTAGAGGGGTCTTGAATATTGCTCTTAAATGGAAGATTGCATGGTGCAATTTCTTCATCTTTGGAAAAACTGGGAGATCTGGTAACACTGTGTCCATACTGGCAAGAGTTAGCTGAGCAAAGTTAGTGGCTTCCAATTTGTGCTGTAGCATAGTGATATGGGTTATAAGGTAAGATTTTGATGGCTGCGTATTTTTTATAGTTTTTAAACATATAAAAGCATTTTATGAAACATTTAAAGATTTATAATAGGTGAGATTATATTTGAACATTATTCTATATGGTGATCCTTTTGTAAACTACTTGAGTTAAGTAACTGTTCTAAAGAAACGATTCACAGCAGCCATACTCTCAGTTTCAAAGGGGAAAAACACTTTATTGATATTATAAAGTAAAAAACCTAGTGGAAATAGAAGAAAAGGGAAATCTATGCATAGATGAAGGCAATAGTAAGCAGTAAAGGAGAATAAGATAGAGTTACATCAGTGAGGGACGCCATGAATTCCGTTTGGAGGCATCTTTGAGCTCACCGAGTAGACGCTGTGAGCAAAGCTCACCCTCCTGAGTTGAAAAAATTTATGGACAAGAAATTATCATTGAATGGTGGCAGACATGTCCAAGGAATATTGCAGGGGATCGATCCGTTTGTGAATCTTGTGATAGATGAATGTGTGGAGATGGCAACTAGTGGGCAACAGAACAGTATTGGAATGGTGGTAATATGAGGAAATAGTATCATCATATTAGAAGCCTTGGAGCGAGTATAAACAATGGGTGTGTTCATCAGAAGAAATCAATTGCTTCCACATGTCCCCTCCATAGTACCTGTTTTACTACAATATAAAAATAAGGTCGTGTGCATTTTCATATTGAACTTTTTTGTTAAATAAACTTTTATAATAGTAAAAAAAAAAAGAGTTACATCCGATTGGGTACTTACAACATCTAACCTCATTAACTGGGGAACCCTTTGGGGACAGCCAGACTGGGGTTCCAGCCAGGCCTGGGTGCAGCGTCTTCCCCTCAGGTGAGACTTCCAACTGACCATCCCCATAAGGGTGGTATTTATAGGGCAGATGACCAGGTGTGAAGTTAAACATTTGTTTGCCTCTGTGTGGTTTGGAGCGAGCAGCATTTCTGTGTTATCATGTCTTTACATCTTCAAGGAGCCTGGGCCATATGTGCTTGCCTCTCCTCTTGGATTTTATTCTGGGGGGCCAGCCCAGGCTGGAGCCAGAGGGGATGCAAGGCAAAATTTATAGCTCTTGGTGTCTAGACCAGAAGGGCCAGTTCTGACCTGGAGGCTAGCTAATGTCCACTAGCCAGGCTCCCGAGATCACTCAGCAGCACGTCTCACACACGACATTCTTTAACCTGCCTGCCTCTGTGCAGGTCTGGGTGGTCTGTTACGCAGGACCAATCACAGAAACTTCCGTCTGTACAGTACAGTAACATGGATGGCTGTGCATGGTAAACATGGTCAGACGGGGTTGTTCTCTGGCTGTATTTTGTAGCACTTCCTCCTGACTTTCCTGTTAAATAATTTCCTAATTATTATTTTAATTTTGTATGTGTATATTATTTAATAATTGGGAAAGTTATATGTGTTTGTGTATATAAACTTCTTTCTTTCTTTCTTTTTTTTAAGTAGGCTCCACACAGGGCTTACACTCACAACTCGGAGATCAAGACCTGAGCTGAGATTAAGAGTTGGATGCTTAACTGACTGAGCCACCCTGGTGCCCCAAAATTCTTTCTTTTTTGTCTTAATTTTTGTAATTATTTTACTGCTAACAGAAAAGAGCATGATTGTTAGCTAATTCTTATCAGTATTTTCTAACAGAAAACAATGAATTTTGTTAATTTTCTTGCTTGTTATTTAATTTTTAATTATTTATTTATTATGGCCTTTTTGATGTGACAATTTATCAAACCCTGATTATGATAGAATTTCATAATGTTTGTTTTTAGAATTTATACTAGTGTTATATCTAAAAATAATCAATAATTGAACATAATGCAATTCCATTGATTTAATAAGGGAAATATAGACCTCTGTAACTTCAGAAGCTCATTTAAAAATATTTTTGATTATAAGTGTATTTTGCTTAAAAAATTTAAATTATTAAACTAACTGAAAATATTTCAGTACACTGTTTTTGTTTAGTCTTTTTCATTAAGGAAGTTTTTTGGGATAAGATTTGTTAAAAAAAACATAAGAATTTAGACAAACTAAAAAATTGACAAACGTTTCCCAAGGAATGAAGGATTTATAGTATTTAAAGTACTTTATTTTTTAAGTATTTTATATTCAAATAAATTTAATTTCTGCAGGTATTTGCTTTCCCACTGTAATGCCTAGTTTATTGATTAAAGCTGTAAAGTCATCTGATTTGTGAGTTAAATGTAACACTAAATATTTCATCAATAATTAGTCTCTAAAGTAAAAAATTATCTCAGAATTATATGGTGTTTCCATAATTCTTTACAGGCTAAATCAAATGAAATAGGGGTGTCAAACAAAATACTCTGGTACCTTCTCATAAAACGGCTATTTTACTAAAACAAGTTTGAATTTTTGAAATAATATTTGAGCACAAAATAACAAAATTCTTTTTTTTTTTTTAAGATTTTATTTATTTATTTAAGAGAGAGAGAGCATGAGCTCGGTGGGGAGGGGCAGAAGGAGAAGCAGACTCCCCACTGAGCAGGGAGCCCTACTCAGGGCTCGATCCCAGAACCCTGGGACCATGACCTGAGCTGAAGGTAGACACTTAACTGAGCCACCCAGGCGCCCAGAGAACAAAATTCTTTTAAGAGGTTGTGATTATCAGATTGAGCTCAAGAGCTCAAGAAGTTACAGGATTGCACAATTAGTAAAGCCCAGATACTTTGCTAGTTTGCCAAATGTGCTCTTTTTATCCTGCCTGTGTGGAGCACTGTGTTAGGGATCAGTAAGGCAAAAGAAATGGAAAAATTGGCATTCTCAATTATTCTGTTAGAAGATATGTTTAAGATTTGTCAAAGACATAGAAGACAGTACTAATTCAGAAGATTATTTAATGAAAAAGGTGTTCATTGCAGATATGAATCCATAAATGTTAGTAATGGGCCTCAGTTAGAAAGCTGTATAGAATCCTTGAGGAAGAATGCTTGAGAGGACATTATTTGCTTGGCAAAGAAGTTTTAAAACTGAAGTATTCAAAGGGAATATCTTGAAACATACAAAATTTTATGAAAACAGTGAAAGTCTGGGACTGGTAATAACAGGAAGTTTTAGGCTGTACACTTAGTTCAATATAAAAAAAAAAACAACCCTGATATTCTAAGTAATAAGTTGTCTTATTCACAGAGAAGCTCCTATATATTAAACTTTGCCTGTAGTTCTGAGTTCCACATTAAATGAAGTCATAAAAATGGTGAACCTAATGAAGTCTAAGCTACTATAGTACCTTCTTTTCAGCTTTAGGTGAATAAATGTGGCTAGCTATTTCAATAATTAAGTATATTGACAGTCTAAAAGAAGATTTATAAGCTAAAAGAAAATTTCAAATTATTCCATGTGAATGGTTTTTACTTTGCAAATTTGTTGAAGTATAGTTATCGGCTTCAATAAATAGTATTCTTAACTGACATTTTGAGCACCTGAATTAACTTAAAAGTGCAATGATTATGTGGAAAATATATTAACATGTACTGACAAAGTTTGTGGATTCAGAGTGATAATTCAGCTTTGGGAGAGTGAAGTTAAAATAGTTTTAAAAGTGACATTTAATTGGTATCATTTGAGTTCTAAGGATGAATTAATAATACTTGTAGAGCAAATTCAGCGTATGCCTGTGACAGAGCTTTAGCACACTATATTGAAATACTTGATATAAAAAATTCATTTATATTCAAAACTTGTTTATATCATCAGAAGTAATTAACATAGTTTTCAGTAGAAGAAAAGGAGAGGCTGTTAGGTTTAAAGAACTTTAGCATTCTTGAAGTACAATTTAAAGAGGTCGAGTTGTTGGAATGCTGGTTAATAGTGAAAAAGGAGTTTTCAGCCTTTTAGAGCAGAGCCTCTTGCCATTTGCCACCACTTGTGCTAATAAAGCTTCTCTGTGATGGTTGCTATATGGAATATTAAGAAAATGTTAAAAGGTTTTAATCAGGAGTTGTATGTAGCCATTTTAAACAAAAAGCCTAGGGGTGCCTGGGTGGCTCAGATGGTTAAGCGTCTGCCTTCGGCTCAGGTCATGATCCCAGGGTCCTGGGATCGAGTCCCACATCGGGTTCCCTGCTCGGCAAGAAGCCTGCTTCTCCCTCTCCCATTCCCCCTGCTTGTGTTCCTGCTCTCGCTATCTTTCTCTCTGTCAAATAAATAAATAAAATCTTAAAAAAAAGAACACAGAAAGCCTAATATGCAAAAGTTATGTTCATCTAAACAACTTAGTTTCTTGTATAAAAAATTTAATTTTATAATGAAGGTATAATGCAATTTTTACAAAATGTCATATACACACTCCCAGATCACCTTCCTAGTATGCTATAAAAATATTTTCATTTTCTGAATGTGCCGTCAAGTTGAAAATGTTGTAGACTCCTGGTATAGACCTTCGTTTGTAAATGAAGTGGGCATCGAGAACAATCATGTATTTGAGAAAAATCAACAGCTATCAAGCTTGCTTAGCTGAATAGTTGACCCTTGATAAAAAATAATTTCTAGGGGCACCTGGGTGGCTCAGTCAGTTAAGCGTCTGCCTTTGGCTCAGGTCATGATCTCCGGTCCTGGGATTGAGCCCCATGTCGGGCTCCTTGCTCAGCGGGGAGCCTGCTTCTCCCTCTTCCTCTGCTACTCCCCCTGCTTGCACTGTCTCTCTCTGTCAGATAAATAAAATCTTTAAAAAAATAATTTCTAAACAAAAAAACCTAAAAGTCTTTATAAGTATTATCAGTGGATTCAGCAGGAAATGTGTTAATAAAAGAACGGAAGAGGATGGATGGAGGGAGGTGGGTGGAGGATGGGCTAATGGGTGATAGGTATTAAGGAGGGCACTTGTTATGATGAGCGCTGGGTGTTATATATAAGTGATGAATCACTAAATTCTACCCCTGAAACCAATATTACACTATATGTTAACTATCTAGAATTTAAATAAAAATTTGAAAAAGAAAAAAAAATAAAATAATTGAAAGTGGTTGAAAAGGAAAATTGCAGGGTAAGAAAATTGCATGTATAATTCCCTCAATAAAATACTCAGTGGAATTACTGTGGTAGAACAAATATGGCTGAAAATGAAATAGGTATTTGTTGAATGAACTGAACAGCTGGTCCTAGGATGCCTACTTGATCTTTCCTGTCTTAGAGTGCTTCTAGAGGAGTTGTACTGATGAGCTCAGTGTTATGGTGGTCTAGGTCTTGAGATTACAATTTGGGAGACCTGTGAATAGAGAAATTGCCTCCTGATACTTCAGTGGAAGACTTAGAATCTTTGTCCTGTTCGCAGCTTCCTGAGGGACTCTAAGAGCAGATGACTGCTGATGGTAAACAGTTTTACAGGCAAAGGAAAGTAACAGTCCAACTAAGGAAGCCAGCATCAGTGGAAAGAAGACCGAAGAACACCCAGAATAGGAGACTTTTATTGAAACAGATATTTGAACTAGATTATAACTTCTATAAAAGAAAGAAATAATAGGGACTAAACTAGAGCAATAAAGAAACTTTCTGGAACTAACAATCAAGATCTTAACATTATAAAAATTCAGTAGACAAACTGAAAAGGACTATCACCATTGGGAGTAAAATTAGCATCTTGGAAGTCAAGTGTAAAAAGTATCTTAAAATACAAAGAACAAAATTAAAGAGATGGTAGTCAGGAAGGAAAAAATAAGAGTCTAGGAGAAGAAATCCAGGCAGGAAGAAATTCACCAGCATGTGAATAAATGTTGTAGAAGGAAAAAAGGGAAGCGATAGTGGCGGTTAATAACTAAATAATAACCAAACTAGAAATAGGGGTATATTAGTTTGCTGCAGGTGCCATAGTTAAGTGCTGCAAACTCCATGATTAACAGAAATTTATTGTCTCATAGTTTTGGAGGCCAGAAGTCCTAAATCAAGTTGTTGGTGAGTTGTTTCCTTTGGAGGGTGGTGGGGGAGGGATCTGTTCGAGACCTTCTCTTTGTGGCTTGTAGATGGATGGCTCTTTCTCCATGTGTTTATTCATATCATCTTCTCTCAGTGCATGTCTGTCCCCTTTTTGTAAGGACACCACTCAGTTTGGATTAGAGACCACTGTAATAACCTTGTTTAAATTTGATTACCTCTGTAATGACTTTTTCCAAATAAAGAGCCACATGCTGAAGTACTGAGGTTAGAACTCCCAACACTTTTTTTTTTTTGAGGAGGGATACAATTCACCCCATATTGAGGGGAAATTTTTCTGATCTTAAGAAAAAGACTTCCAAGGACTCACTGATCCCAAGGCGAATAGAGTTTATGCTTAGGCTCCTTAAAATACAAAAATCCTTGAAAGTCTTTCAAGCTCCCAGATGGGAAATAGATGACTTACAATAGAAAAAGCATCAGAGAAATAATGGATTTCTTACTTGCAGCATCAAAAGGTAGAGGACAGTAAGAATATCTACAGACTGCTGAGGGACTGTTATACTCAGCCAACACATCATTCTATCTGTTTGAAGAAATACATTTTCACATATACAGGGAATCAGAGTTTATTACCTTCGTATTCTACCTGATGAAAATAATTTAAAGAGTTCTCTAAACAATCGAGTCAGAACAAAAATTCAAGAGGTGTAAGACAAAGGGAAGAGGAAACCATAGTAAACAATATATTTACATATAACAGATGATGAAATTTATAATAAAAATGTTTAAAAAGCAGTAAGGATTGTTGAAAAAGAAGAGCAATACTAAGAAAACTAACAGGCTGTAACCAAAACCACATGAACAAAGAGCAGTCATTAGAAGGGTGTGGAAGTAAAAACAGGACAGTGCAAGTATAGGGTCATGGTGGGGAAGGGATATTGTTACAGTATTTTCCTGAGATAGTATGGTAATAGTAGGATGGAAAAAAATTGACGTTTTGTCATTGATAATGGAAAAAGAGTATGAATGGTAATTTCAGCCAATCAGGAAAAATGAAAAAAGTAAGAACTGAAGAAAGTAAGATAAATACTAATCAAAGTAAGATGAAAGAGAAAACCCATGTTCTTACACTAAATGCAAATGAGATGAATTACCCTATTGAAAGACATGTTCAATGGGACTATTCAAAACAAAAAAATAGAAAAATAAAAAAATAATAAAAATCCCAGGTGTATATTGTTTAGGGGCAGCCTTTAAAAAAGTCACCAAGATTGAAAAGTAGCAGATAATGGTAAATAGACAGGCAGGATGATTCCAGGAAAGTCCAAACCGAAGCAAATCAAAGTATATTACAGATCTTATTTGACTTAGAACTTCCCGGATAGACCACCGGAAGCTGAAAATGTATTTCATACATCTAACCTCCTGAACATCATAGCTTAGCCTAGCTGACCATAAACGTGCTCAGAACACTTAGATTAGTCTACAGTTGGCTAAAATCATCTGACAGAAAGACTGTTTTTTAATAAAGTATTGCATATCTCATGCAATTTATTGAATATTATACTGAAAGTGAAAACCAGAATGGTTGCATGGTTACAGGATGGTTGTCAGTGTATTGGTTGTTTATTCTTGTGACTGTGTGGCTGACCTGGAGCTGCCCATGTCACCACAGAAGGTCGTACGCACATGACTAGCACAAGAAAAGATCCGAGTTCAAAATCTCAAGTATGGTTTCTAGTGAATGTGTATTGCTTTTGCACTATTGTAATGTTGAAAAATCCCAAGTCAAACCATTGTTAGTCAGGGACCATTTGTATTTATTTCAAAGAGGAATTTAAGATCTTTTAATGGTACAAGATGAAGTGTTATGAGATGATAAAAGACTTGACTTTAGAAAAAGACTTGTCAAAGTTGTTTATACTCAACAACATAACAGCTAAATATATAAATAAAAAATTCTATTATTCAATGACTCAGATCCCTTCCGAGAATAACCTTTATCTGATCAACGATTAAAATCCTCAGGTATCTTGAAGAATTTCCTTGTTGCAAATTATTCTGCAACCTTAATTTGCTGTGTGCTTTTATCTGTCCTGAGATCTAAGTAAATTTGACAAAGATGTTAGGTCTGTAAACAAGTTTACTTTTAAATTCTTTGCCTAGAAGCATCTAGACAGAATTTTGTGTGAAAAAAGAAATTTTACATCTGAAAACTAGCCATTTCAAATTAAAATTATTTTAGTGTTATAGGTGGCTTCAGGGAAGAGTTACTGAAGTTTATTTCTGTTTTGGCAGTGTGAATGAATTACTTACAAAATTCCAAGATTTTATAGTTGTTTTTATAGAGTTGTCTATTATTTGCAGAAACCATAATTTTCTGGCAGTTTTGCAAATTATCTACTCTGTGTATAGCAAAAACTTGTTTTCCGACTTCATAAAAATAATATTTTAAGATTAAGAACAAAATATATATAAAAGTACACTTTGGGGTCAATTTTTAACTCTTGTTAAGAGTTTTGAATTTGTGACACATATAAATGTATTAATAACTACTAACATTTGTAAAACGTTTTATAAAAACATGTTTTACATATTTTATCTTATTAATATAATATAAATGTAACACCCAAACTTGAGTTGTCCATTTTGATTCAGTGAATCATAGATCTTACCCAAAGCCAAACTTTGTTAATGATTCAGAGAATACAAGCAAGCACCAAGTGCAGATGGCATATTCTTTTTTTGGAGGATCCCCAGACTGTCAGACACAGATTCCAAAAATGTCCTTTTCTTTTGCAACAGGACACATTATGGTTTTGGATTAACAGAATAGTTTTGAGCAATGTGTGCAAAATAAATAAATAAATAAATAAATTGCACAAAGGAAGTTGTGTTGGTTTTGGAACTTCTCTGTTTTATATTCTCTTAGTTACACAGCTTACTTGACTACTCCCCATTTTTCAGCCATAAATTGATAAATGCATAATTCCAGGCTCATTTGTGATGAGCAGTCAAGATAATTGAGCTATATCTTGCGAACAGCATTTTCTAGATAGGTACTCTCGTATTTTTCTTTTTTTTTTTGAGATTTTATTTATTTATTTGACAGAGAGACAGCAAGAGCCGGAACACAGGCAGGAGGTATAGGAAAGGGAGAAGCAACTACCCGCTGAGCAGGGAGCCTGGGGCTGGATCCCAGGACCCTGGGATCCTGACCTGAGCCAAAGGCTGACGCTTAATGACTGATCCCCCCAGGCGCCCCTCTTTGGTATTTTTCTGCTAGTAAGTATCATTGATAGGTTTACAAGGCTACCTTCTGGTTTGAGGTCATTAGTGTATTACTGGGATCCAGGGCTGAGGTCTTTCATTTCCCCTCCCCCAGTAGGTTGAGTGGATTACCAACCTGTTCTTAACCCTTTCCTTCCCAATGCGTAAGAGTGGTGGAGTTGGTTCTATATAGAAAATTTTGCTACAGTAATCTTTTAAAAGTTTCCTTTATAAATTATCAGTGTTCTCAGTTTTGGGGGTTCATGCTTGAGAAAATGAGCAATTAAAATGGATACCTGCTGATACTGTGTAATTTCTTCAGGGTTTATATTGCTAAGTATCCAATAGGGATAACAGGTTATCCCTAAATCATAAATAGTTGCTGTGATTATTTCATATTAACATATTTCATCATAAGAATCTTCAGGTATATATTTAAAACTGCTGCCCCTTTACTAGAAATTTGAGATAATAGGAACTAAGGTTGGAGTTGGAAAGATTTATTAAGAACTTAAAGCTACTTCAATGTAGTATGTTAGGTCACACCAGAGTATGGATCCATTTGCCATTAACAAAAAGAGTTTGTCATGGTTCTCCTATTCATTGTGTTTTCTATAACCATTCTTTACATGTGTTTACATTGAGAAGAGCCCTCACAGCTAGTAACAGATTTTTAAAAATGTCCTCTGTGAAACTCTTATTCTTAGGGAAATTTGTTCACTTACTAGGCCAAGAGCTTAATAAAAAAAACTCTTAATATAAGAAAGCTGTTCTGTCTAAAAATTCATTTTTCAAGTAGACTTGTGAGCAAGTCCAACAGTTTGCGGAGTTTACTTAGATCTTAGGACAGATGATAAGAAAATTAAAGATGTCAAAATCTGTAAGAATTTACACACCCAAGGATTGTCATTAGTGATGAGATAAAGATTATTCTTTGAAAGGATCAAAGTCATAGAATAATAGGATTTTGAAACTACTAGAACCTTAGAACTCAATTAAATTGGCTCACTTATTTTAAAAAGAAGAAATACTACTAAATATATAATTATTAGATCCAGCGTATTATATGTTTCCTTTTGTTTTGCAATTCCAGCTCTTAAAATCTACATGTGGGCCAAATGCCATAACTTTAAATGTGCATGTTTGGTTCTTCAGTCATATCCACAGGCCTCTCTCTGAGTTTTCTTTCAAAGATTGCACTATATTTATTCACAGAGTAATTGTTTTTTGAATTTTGCAACTAGAGCCTACTAAGATGAATGAAAAAAAGTTGGAAACAACTCCACAGCAGCGGAAACTTCCTGAATGGATGTCTGTGCAGAATGAGACCTGTCCTGCAGTAGAAGAAAAGGTATGTGGTTCACCAATTATTCTCTCAGATGGGAAATTTAGTGTAAATTTGACTGTAAAATCAGTCAGTCCTCACTTGTAAACTGCAGGTCACCATTTAAGTTAGTTGCTGTTGGGTGATTGAACCACAACCTAGTCATTTATTGGGTGAATGGGATTAAATTTTAATGGAGCTTACAAAATGGGGATTCTAACTCTGTATTTTACCTTTTTATCTAGTTTGTATGGTTGACCTTACTAGTTTGTTCTAATTTAGATAATTTAGACAGTATTTATTTTGGTGAATTTTTGTGCATAAGCAAGTTTAAGTTTTCTTAGATTCAAGATCCACCAGCCACTCTTCAGAAACTTAAAGGCAACATTATTACATCTAGAATACTAATATAATTACAGAAAAAAATTAATAAAATAAGTGCTCTTATGAAAATAGGATTAGAAGTTTGCAAATAAGCTTTTTAGAAAAATAATTTTTGGATGGCTTTATTTTTGCTACGTTGTCCTTATGACTTCATTAGTCTATAGAACATTAGTTGATAAAACTTAGAACTATAATTTGAGTGCTTCACTGAACTTTAATTTTTCCATGAACATCTCTTATTTAACTTTATTTGTGCCTTTCTGTAATCTTATTTAACTCAAGGCATCTATTCAGAAGAGTGTTTTCGAAGATGACCTCCCTTTCTTAGAATTCACTGGATCCATTGTTTATAGTTTTGAAGCTAGTGATTGTTCTTTTCTGTCGGAAGATATTAGGTAAGAGATTTGAATTTTCTAGTTTCATTTGAATTTGGACCCTTAGAAGATAACTATTATAACAGTATTTGTAAGTATACTGAATTTTATAGTTAAGGTGTGTTCCATAGATAATCATTTCTACATGTAGAATATCATTTGACAAGTTCTAATTTTATGTTAAAAAAATCTTAAAATCACTGGATTAAATGTGTAATGTACCTGTTTGTTCATTCATAATCCTTTCTATTACCTAATTTTTTGTTACTTTCAGTATTTAAATACTTAAATAAGCACATTGTTTATTTCACCAATGTAGGACCAAAAAATGCAAGAATTATTCAACCTCCAAGTGCCCCTTTTATATTTCATTAAAAATAACAACGTAGTAGTGAATAATGGTTGTGATCAGCTCTGTTGCCTTTAGCAAATGATTCCTAAGAACATTAGAAATGACTGTTAGTATTTTTTAAATTGCCTTGTTAAATTAGGACTATGCAATAATGCAATCCAAGGCTCTTAAAGCATTTTACAAGGAGAGAAGTAGGGAATTCATTCAGATCTTCTTTGAAGTTGTATACCTGTCTTTTTTTTTTTTTTTAAACTGTTGTACATTGCAATGGTTAAAAGATACAGAAGTAAGTTAATCTATTTATTAATGATCTTCTGGTGGTAGATGAATTCTAGAAATAGTATTCAGGTGTCCTCACTCCTACTTTGGTTAACTGGCCACTTTTGGGTCTCATTATATAGAACAAAATTTGTCTCATAGAGAAGGTAAAATCTGTCATTTATGATTATATATTAACTCCACCATCTTACCTTTGTCAGTGCTCTAGCATGTCATATCTAAAGGCAATAAGCTTAAAGTGATTTGAGGAATGTAGTTCCGATGAATTCTGTGTACATTATGATAGGCAGACTTTTTTTTCTTACCCCCACTGGTTACCTTAAAGATTTTTGCTATCACAGGTTTTCAACAATTTGATTATGATATGCCTTTGTGTAGTGTGGTTTGTCTTCATCCTGCTTGGGGTTCATTGAGCTGTTTGGGTCTGTGGGTTTCTAGTCTCATCAGATTTAAAATATTTCTTTAGATTTTTTTTTTTTTCCCCTTATACTGTTACTCTTTTCTCCTTCTGGTAGTCTCTATACACACAGGTTGGATTGCTTAATACTGTGTCATTGGTCATGGGGTTCTCTTCCCTTTCAGTCTTTTATTGTTTTTCTTTAATTCTTTTTCTGTGTTTTGGTTTGAATCATTTCTTTTGCTATGTTTGCAAGTTCACTTTTTTGTAGTGTCCATCATCCCGTCCTGTGAATTTTTAATTTTATTGTATTTTTCGTCTCTAGAAGTTCCATTTGTTTCTTTTTAGAAAATATCTTCCATTTTGGCTCTCAGATTCATGTTTTCTTTTAAATATTTGAACATATTCAGCATATTTATAATGGTTGTTTTAGTGTGCTTATCTGTTAATTCCATTATTTTAGTTATTTTTTCTATGAAATGATTTTTATCCTGTTTAGGGGTCACATTTTCCTGTTTTTTCCTACTGCCAGTGGTTTTGATTGGACATTGTGATTTTACCTTGTTGAGTGTTGGATTTGCTTCTTTTTCTTCAAAGAAAAGAGCTTTGCTCTGTCAGGCAGTTAAGTTACCTGAAGATCAGCTTTTACCTTTTGAGCCTTTATTTTTAAGCTTTATTAGGGTAGGTCGATAGGAGTCTTTACTCTGGGAATAATTTAGCCCTATAATAAGGTGTGACCCTTATGGAGTCTTTGCTGACTGCCCCAGGCGATCAACAAGACTCTCTAAGGTGACTTTTCAGAGCTTTAATGCCTCTTTCCTGCATGTAAGCCCTAGGAATTGTTCATCTGATAATTCCCTGGTTGTTCTTTGTGCATACTCTTTCTTGCCTAGCTCCCTCCTCTCCAGAAACTACTTCCAGCTCCTTCAGCGTGTCTGGCTCTGCACCCTGTCTCCCTAACTCAGTGCTCTGCTTTGACTTCTCCCTGTTCTGGTGTCTGGAAAGTCCAGATAGAAAGCGGGGGCAGCAGTAGGGCTCCCCCATGGTTTCCTTTCCCTCAGAGAGCATAGTCCTGTATTGCCTGTTGTTCAGTGTCTGAAAACTGTTGTTGTTTACCTATTTTGTCCAATTTTCTGTTTGTTCGTAGAGGAAAGGTATGTCGATCACTGTTACTCCATATTGGCCCAACGCAGAAGTTGAGATTCTTTTGTGATACACATTTTTAATTTTTAAAAATTATAAAATACGCAAATATAAACAAAAATAGAAAATAATATAACAAAACCCTAGCTTTAGCAAATCTTAATATCCATTTTCTTTAAATCTTTAATAAGAAATGTTACGATAAAATACAGCTGAAACCCCAGGTATGTCCTTTCTGATTCTCCCCTCTGCAGCCCTCTGAGATACCTTCTATCATGAGTTCAGTGTTTAACATTTCCTCACATGTTTTCTATTATATCTATATTTTTATATCCCCAAATATCATATGCTGTTATGAGAGTCAAAAACACAACATTTTATGTTTTTTGAGAATTTTTCTTCTGGGTATATGTAGCTTTATTTTAATTTATATATAATATTTAATTGTTTCTGTATGTCACAATTTGTCCATTCTTTTGTTGATGGAAATACAGTTTGTTTCCATTTTGCCAGTAAGAGCAGTATTACAATGAACATTCTTTTTTTAAAGCAAATTTTTATTTTTTAAAGATTTATTTACTTTAGAGAGAACGTGAGAGAGAGAGAGAGAGAGAGCGAGAGCACGCACACGTGCGAGTGTGAGTGGGGGGGAGAGGCAGAGGGAGAGGAGAGAGGAACCTCAAGCGGACTCCCCGTGAGCGCGGAGCCTGATGCAGGGCCAGTCCCAGACCCTGAGATCATGACCTCAGCTGGAATCAAGAATTGGATGCCTAACCGACTGGGCCACCCAGGTGCTCCTGCAATGAACATTCTTAAACATCTGTCTGCTTGTTTGCATCTGAGAGTTTGATATATTTATGAGAAAAAACTTGCAGGTCATAGGGTTTATACATCTTCAGCTAAATATTGTCAAAGCCTTTTCTAAAAGGATTTTACCAATTTACATTCACCAGTGTTTGAGCAGTCCCACAGGTAGATATCTTTCTCAGCACTTGATACTGTGAGACTTTAATTATTGCCACTCATATATATATGAAATTATATCGATTAATTTGCATCCGATTTCAAGTGAGGTTTCATGTCTTCACATATTTATTTGGATTTATTGGCTATTTGGATTTTCTTGTGGAAATTGCCTGTTTATATTTTTCCTCCCCCTCCTCCTCCTTCTTCTTCTTACTGGATTATCTGTCTTTTTCTTACCAACTTTTCAAGGAATTTTTAATATTTTCTGGCTATTTATTATCAGGTATTTGTATCATAGATATCTTCTACCATATATGGCTTGTCTTTTAATTTTTGGAATGCAGAAGTTATATAGAAGTTAAAATTTTAATGTAATTAATTTGCACTGTTTTCCCCCCTGTAGCACCAATCTATCTACTGGAGGTGTGGTAGGATTTGACATGGAATGGCCACCAATATATAATAAAGGGAAATTGAGCAGAGTTGCACTGATTCAGTTATGTGTGTCAGAGAGCAAATGTTACTTGTTTCATATTTCTTCTATGTCAGGTTGGTATCTCTTTTCTTTGTTTCATTTTTATATGGTTGATAGTTGTATTATGTCAACTTTATCCCTATAAAATTAAGCTTTTGAATTAGCTGGTGCTTCTCTCATCACCTTACATTTATTGAAGTATTCATGTTCCATCTGATTCATTCATATCCCTGTTTTATTTATTTTTACAACATCTCCATCAGGTATTGATATTATTCCTGGTTTAGACAGTATAGAACTGAAGTTTTGAGGGGCTAAATGATCAGGAATATACTGTTAATGTTAGCAGAGGAAGTTTTCAAACCAGTTGTTTTTCTTGTCATTTATCAGTCAGGACTTTGCTTTAGGTAAGAAAAGAAATGCTCAAGGTGGCAGTACTTGGGTGGCTCAGTCAGTTAAGTGGCTGCCTTTGGCTCAGGTCATGATCCCTGGGTCCTGGGATTGAGCCCCACATTGGGCTCTCTGCTTCTCCCTCTCCCTCTGTGCTCTCTCTCTCAAATAAGTAAATAAAATCTTTTAAAAAAATACTCAAGGTGAATGTGTTTCTGAATTTAAGCTTAACATAAACAAATTTAAATATAAACATAGAGTGTGTAAGAAGTAGAAAATAAATCAGTAATACTTGATAGAACCTATGGAAATAATAATAAAATGTTACAGTTTTTCCTCAGGGATTAAAAATGTTGCTTGAAAATGAAGCAATTAAAAAAGCAGGTGTAGGAATCAAAGGAGATCGGCAGAAACTTCTGTGTGACTTTGATATCGATTTGAAGAATTTTGTGGAGCTGACAGATGTTGCCAATGAAAAGGTAGGCATAAGGTGTGCACTTGTTGTGATGAGCCCCTGGTGTTGTGTGGAAGTGTTGAATCACCATGTTGGGACACCTGAAAATAATATTTCACTGTATGTTAACTAACTGGAATTTAAATAAAAACTTAAAAAAAGGTAGATGTAATACATATATTATTTTCATAAACAAGATTGTGTTTCACAGAATGTCCCATCTATCTGAATGTTAGATATTTTGAAAAAAATACTTTAAGCTGTATGTTATTGTAACAATAAAGAAGTCCCAAATGAGTATTCCATAATGAAAACCTTCAGTTCTAATCCATTGCCTTAGAGAAATTTCTTTAAGCTAGCACCCCCCTTTAGTACTATTTCACTTTATTTCATATATTTGTATATTTAAATATTGTATTTTAAGTTTTTCCCTTTGATCCATTTATACCAATAACAGTTTTTGTTTTTTTTTTAAGGGAAAGCATAATGTAGCTCTTGTGGTATGATGGGCTTAGTGGAGGTTTGGCCATCAATTCCGTCACCCTTATTTCATATATTTTATTAATGTAGTCATTAAGTTAAATTCGCATGTTTAGCCAGATAGTCACTGGGCTGGATAGAAAGCGTACCAACCTATCCAGCTTTTTTCCATGAATAATACTTTTACAGTCCAAGAATTTTAATACCTACATTGGGGAAATTCCAGAGTTCAGTTCTTATAATGTGGACTGAAAATGAGGTTTCTAGTGATGGGAAATTTATTAAGGACCATCTCTGCCATATATTTTGGTGATAAAATTTCCAACTTTATTTGCGGCATGGGCATTTGATGGTATTTAGGAATATCTGAAAATAGAATTTTTTGCAGTATTGATTTTTCATTACTTCTAGCTGAAATGTACAGAGATCTGGAGCCTCACTGGTTTGGTTAAACATCTCTTTGGCAAACGGCTTCTGAAAGACAGATCTATCCGCTGTAGCAATTGGAGTGATTTTCCTCTCACTGAGGATCAGAAACTATATGCAGCCACTGATGCGTATGTATGTACCAAAGATCTTTAAATTATGATGTGTTTTTTATACTTTATAATAAATTACTTTAGAAGAATTTTGTTGTAATGGTTGTACAAACTCAACTAAAATATTTTAAATCAGGTTGGCATTAAAAATGCTTAAGAAGACATTCAGTGAAACTGATAATTCTCAATACTAATTAGCAAGTACCAATCAAAGTGCTAGTATTTTTAATTGTCATGAAGCCAAAATAATGTCCAATTTATGTGTAATAAATGTAATCTCTCTGAAAACATGGAAAGCTAATAAACACAGGCTGAGTAAACGCAAATGGTACTGATGATGTATTTGATTTATAAACAACTTCAGATAAAAATAATTATAGTTTCTATATTGAAACTGGCATTATTTCTTACAGTTACATTTAAAATGTGCTAAAAATTTAGGAAAATTACCTCCAAATTTAGCTTTCCACTGCTGTTAGTCAGTTGTATTTTCATATTTACATATTCATACATACTGAAATTTGGGCTTATCTTAATGTATAGCATTATTTTTTGTTTTTGTTTTTTGCAGGAAATATATTTTATGTCCCTGTGGATTTCTTTTTCCCTAATTTATACTTTCATTTGTAGATGAATATCTTGTTGTTTCCCTTTTTGCATCTGTTTTTAGGCCTGGAAACTCCTTTTTTTAAAAACAGAAAAAAATTCAATCTTGTCAGGAAATAGGGTGATAATTTTCCTTTACATTCTGTTAAAAAAAAAATCGTAGAACTTGTTGAGAACTCGTGCAAGTTCTGTAGCATTCTTATTCATGAAAAATCAGTGTGACTTGGTTGTTCCTGTTAACAGTGCCTGGAAGGAGGGCTGTTCATACGCCGACATTCACAGCTGATTTAATGAGATACGGGGGAGTGGATATGTGTCGCCAAAACAGATTTCTCTTACTTGATTGTATTTTGTTGGAGTCCCACTTATAAGTTACTTGATTTGGATAACTCCTTAAATATCGAATATTAAAAGATAAAAATTTAAAACTTTTAAGGCGCAAGCAGCTTACTTTCTCCGTTCTCGAAATTGGTGTGGTGATTTAATGAAGACATAGATCTTTGTGTAACATAGTAAGTTGAATGCAGCTTTTTGGGTGCTTTGGGAGTCACTCTTCTGGATTTTTCTAAAGATGGGACATATAGCTTTATTTTGGTTATCTTTAGCATACTCTTCACCTTTCTGCTTTTTCTCTTAATAGGCCAGTCTCATCATTTATCAAAAATTAGAGATTTTAGGTGGTGCTGTGCAAAGGTTTGCTATAAATAAAAAAGGTATGTGGTGCTCTAAAAATAAAAGATAAAATTTGAATTTGCTCTTTTATGAGTTTTATCTTCAAAAAGTGAATATTTACACATGTGCGAACTGTTTAGTATTACAACTTCTTGAGTGTCTGAACCGTGTTGACAATAGGGTGTGAGATCTCTCTGGTCAAAGATTAGAGTTTCAGGCACATTACTTGTGGCAGAGGAGGACTTACTACTGCTTTGTCACATTGCTATTCCTTAGGCTTCTTTAGGTGGGGCTTTGTGGCTTTGATAACATCAGTGACACAACCAATTATCTCCCAGGCTGGAGATTATTACATCCTTGCTATAAATAGTTAAAGTGTACTAGTTACTTTATAGTGTCCTGGTTTAAATTTCTAAATTTTTTCTAGGGTAAGATAACTGCTGTTTTTCTCCAAAAAGTATGGCCACTTTGTTCAGCTTCAGTGCTTTTCTCAGATACCTCAATAGGTCAGCGATAGCAGACCTGCATAGTAGAGTGGAAGAGCATGGGCTTTCATGTCACAGAAATCAAAGGGGAATCCCTGCCATGTGACTTGAGGTTTACATGTTTCCCCATGTTTGGAATCTAGCTGATAGCCACATACCTATTGCATAGAATAGTTGTGAGCACTAAGAGGAACAGAATATTATAAGCACCTGTATTGATCTACGGAGTTGTTATTCCTATTCTTGTAGCTTCTTTTGGAGATTTTAAATAATTGTGTTTGTTATGATGTTAATTAAATGAGGGGCGCCTGGGTGGCTTAGGCATTAAGTGTCTGCCTTTGGCTCAGGTCATGATCCTGGGGTCCTGGGATCGAGCCCCGCATCGGGCTCCCTGCTTCTCCCTTTCCCACTCCCCCTGCTTGTGTTCCCTCTCTCGCTGTCTCTCTCTCTCTCAAATAAATAAATAAAATCTTAAAAAAGATGTTAATTAAATTAGTGATTTTGCTAAATAAGCTTAAAGATATGGTGTGACCTCCTCATATAAAATTATATTGTACCCTTATTAATTGCCATTGAGAAGGGATTCATGTTCTTTGTAATAGACCCTCCTTCTTTACCTAATAAGGTAGAAGACCCCTTATGCTTTCTTTCTTTCCCTGGAAAGCCACTTCTGATGAGAGCTTCCTGACTCTCTATAGCCAAAGGTACTGTGGCTAGAAATTACCTTGCTTAAATTGAGCGGATGATAGGTTTTTGAAGCTGATCTGGAGAACAATACAGAACTTATTTAAATCATAACAGAATTAAACTCAACAGAGGGGATTCATGGTTTTCTGAATTTGTGGTTTGCAGAATTACTTCTAGGTTATACATGCAATTTTGTCTCTGATTAGAATGCTTCTAAGGAAATGTTTAAGATATTTCTCACTAATGTACCATATATTTAAAGTCGCCACTAGAAGTCCTGGTATCAGTGTACCTGTCATTTCAATCCTGCATTGTTTGACCCTCACTTTTATTCTTTATTGCATTATATGTGTGAGTAAATTTTGTTTGACATCTGAAGTGAGGTACCTTGACTAGGATCGTAGTGAATTGTAACAAAGATTACCAGTCTTTCTTTTTTTCCTCACTCCCCCTCCTCCCTTCCTGTTATGAAGCCAGAGGTATCAGCCTTACTGTTGTTTAATTTCCCTGGTGTATTTATATATGATATTTTCAAATGACCACTTTTGGTTATACAATTGTGTTTTTTCTTCTTATTAAAGAATTAAAGTGGATTATAATATCAGAAAATAAAAGGATATTGCACATTGTTTCTCCTTGTTAAAATATTAGCTTACTCCAGGATGGTCCTAATAAACACTAAACAAGATACCAGATAAAAATAAACTTACTCATTTATTAAAATTTTTTTAGCACTTTATGATGTGGGGATACAGTAATGAATAAGGCACTCATGATCTGCTTCCTGAGAGGGAAATCTACAGGTTTGTAGGGGATATAGAGATGAACAAAAAAGGCATAGGTATAGGGAGATGAGTCTCATGATGTGGGAAAACAAGGCGTTGTGGTTAGCACATAGGAGAGCCATCTGATACATATTTGGAAGTATTGCAGTATTTCCTGGAGAAAGTGATGTTTAAGGCAAGACCTGAAATAGGAACAGGAGTTAGGTAGCGGAAGAGTAGAGGAAAAGTGTCATAGGCACAGGAAACAGCAGGTGCAAAAAGAGATCATAGTATCGACAGGCAACTTCATGAAAGTAGTTCAGCTTGGTGAACTGCTGAATATGATGGAGTGAGGGATAGAGATGCAGAACAAGGAAAACAGATAGGCCATGTTTACATGAGGAGTTTAATTTCCTCCTAAGAGGTATTGGGGGGTTTAAACACAGGAGTGACATGAATTACATTAAAAAAAAAAGAAAAAGAAAAAAAAGAATAACTTGGGCTGTAGAGTAGAAAATGGATTGTAGCTGGGCAAGGGTCATGGTGGGAAACCTCCTTAGGAGGCTGAGAGAGCAATCCAAGGGAGAGGCAGTGTGACCCGGCTTGGATGGTTCTATTGAGAATGGAGAAGGGGATAGATTCTAAATACATTTACTAGAGCAGTAGAGTCAGCAGAATTTGGTGTGATGATGACAGCCATGTGTCAAGGATCATTACTGTGTTGTTGCCACGAACAACAGGGGTGAAAACCACTGAAGAGAAGGAGCAAGCTTTGGAGCTGAGGAGTCACAGTTGATTTTAGACATGTTAAAGGAAGGAGGGCTGTCAAATAGCAAGGTGGAGGTGGCCAGGGGCACTTAGATATCCAGGCTGTGGCTCAGAGGACAGTTTTTGTTAGAGATAAAAAACTGGGACTAAGAATTTGGGAACTCTTAGTATTTCATGTTTGCATGGGGGAAGGGACAGCAAAGGAGTTGCCTGCCATTGGCATAGAAGGAAATTAGGAGATACGGTGTGCCGAAAGCTAAGTGAAGAGCTACATAGGAGCAGTTATCAATCTGTTTTAAGTCCTGCTGAGAATTTGAGAAACTGAGGATTTAGAATTAACCATCAGTTTTGGCAACATGGCAACCATTTGTAACCGTTGACCCCAGCAGCTTTGGTGTATTGGCTGACAAAAGAGTGTTCCGGGGAGAGAGTGGTTTTGGGGGCATGTGCTATTAAAACAGAAAAGGGTCCACAGGCTTTGGGAACATAAAGGTGCTATAAGCAGAGCAAGAGTGGAGTAGTGGAGTGGTGTGAGTAGAAATCACATTAGCGTGAATAGAAGAGTTATTAGATCTAAGGAACATGAGAAAGTATGTATAAATAACTTCTTTTTTAGAAGATTGGTTTGGAAAGGGGCCACTCATTCATTCATTCATGTGACATATTTGATGGGTTTTTATTATGAGTCAGGCACAGTTTCAGTTATAGGGGAAAGTGGACTGAACACAGGAGACCAAGCGCCTTCACTTCATTGCACTGAAATGAGCGAAAGAGCCACGTGACTATCTGAGGGAAGAATGTAGCAGGCATCGGGGAAAGAGCTAAGTGTCTGAGGGTGATTGTTTGCCTTATTTGAGGAACAGTGAGGATAACTGAAGCAAAATGAGTAAGGGTCAGAGTGGGAGGAAATGAGGCTAGAAAAGGAGCTTAGGCCGGATCATTTAGGGCCTTACAGGTGGTGACTATGGCTTCATATTTTATTAATTACAATAAATATAAAGTAGAGTGATGGGAAACCCTAGAGGGTTTGGAGCAGAAAAATGACATGATTAAATTTAAAAGGATTTTTTTTTTTGGCTGCTATAAAAGGGCAAGTGTTTAGACAGGGAAGGCTGTTAGGCTACTATAGTAGTCCCAGCAGGAGATGACACTTGTTTGGATTAGGATGGTAGCAGTAGAGATGGTGAGAAGTGGTAGATTGTGTATATGTTTTGAAGGTGTAAATTGTGAAGGATTTGCTGATGAATTCTCCATAAGGGGTAAGATCTAGAGACTGAGAGGACAATGTTTATTTTGGTTGGATCAGCTGAGTGAATGGAAGGATCAGTTACGGTGGAAAGATTATGGGAAAAGTGGGTTTGGGTGAGAAAAATCTAGATTTCAGTTTTGGATATGCTAAATTTTAGGTGCTTATTGATATTCAAGCAGATATCACAGTTGGAAATGCGATTCTGGCGTTCAGGGGAAAGGTTGAGGTTGGAGATGTAACTTTGGGAAACATTAAGATATAGATGGCAGTTAAAGCAGTGAAAGGAGATGAAAGAGGGAGTGACTGGAATAAAGAACGGAGGGGGCCCAAGTATTGATGTAGAGGGCACACCGACATTTAGAGATCAGGGAGAAGAAGAGAGCGCATTGAAGAGGGTCTGAGAAGGGGCGGTAGTGAAAGATGGAATGTTGAGAGGTGTCGTGTCCAGAAGCCTCAGGGAGAACACGTTTAAAGGAGGAGGAAGTTATCACCTGTTTTAAATAGCTGAGGGCGCCTGGGTGGCTCAGTCGGTTAAGCGACTGCCTTCGGCTCAGGTCGTGATCCTGGAGTCCCTGGATCGAGTCCCGCATCGGGCTCCCTGCTCGGCACGGAGTCTGCTTCTCCCTCTGACCCTCCTCCCTCTCATGCTCTCTGTCTCTCATTCTCTCTCTCGCAAATAAATAAAATCTTAAAAAAAAAAAAAAATAAATAGCTGAGAATCTGAAGGGGATGAGGAACTAGACCTGACAATTAGATTTGACAGTGTGGAGGCCCTGGGTAACCTTTCCCAAAGCAGCCATGCTGTACTGGTGGGGGCGAAGGCTTGGTTGGAGTCTGTTTAGGGGAAAATGGGAGTAGAAAATTTGAGACAGTGCATGTGGACAACTCTTTCATGGAATTTTGCTGTAAATGAGAGTAGTTCTATGAGTACAGACTAATTAGCAGATGGGGGGTGGGAAGATGAGATAGTTTTCTTTTTCTATTTTCTTAGTGTAATGAGGAGTGAGGTTGTTCCCTGAGTAAAAGGAGGAGCAAGCAGATTTTAGAGGCTTGGAGAGAAAGAAAGAGGTATGAAATAGTCATCTCGATAGTAGGAAAGTGGGAAATATAGAATATTTAACAGTCACTACTGAGGATTCCTTTGAGATCTCTGTCATGAATTTAAAGCAAGCTGAGTCATCTTGGCTGTGTTTTATCTTCAACTATAGTCAACTCTTTGAGTATAGGCATCAAGTAGGTAAAAAAAGCTGGGTTTAATTGGAATAGGGGTTTTCCTAGATAAAAAGTACCATGGAGGGAGGAAGGAGCAAAAGAGGTCAGAGTCCAGACGTACAAGGGAATGATTATTAAAAATGGGTAAGAAAGGAAAAAAGACATTGTGGGGAGTGGGAGGGATAAGGTATATGGAAAAGGTGATAGGATCAGTGGATTTGGCTCTGAAAGTGGAAAGAATAGTTGTATTGGGGAGGGCATCCTGGAAAGCAAGCCAGCATGCTGGTGTTCAGAGGGTGGAATGCTTACAATTGAAGTTTGGAGGTAGTGACTTTATTGGCAATTATAAGGTCAAATGACTCTCGAATGGGTGGCTGAAGTCAGTGGAGGAAAAGATTGTTGGAAATGGAAGGATCAAAGCACTGAAAAGGCCACACTTTTAGGTGGAATTATCACAGGAGTAGTAGTGAAGGGAAAGACAGTGAACCAGGCAGTAAAATCTTCAGTGAATGAAGGGATGTGATTTTGAGGTCACAGGATGCGGCAATCAGGAATAACAGATGGTACAGTCCTATGTCGCATGCTTCAGAGGAGCTGGACTTTTGAAGGACAAGAGAAAATGGTGATGAGCTGTAAGAAACTCTAAGCAGGGGAAGGATTCGAGGAAGGAGCGCAGGTGTGGTGTTGATGGAGAATGGTGTACCAGACAGGATGAAGTTGAGAGTTTGGAAGATAACTGCTGATTGGAAAGGCTTGCATTTTATTTTGGTCATGACTGATAAGAAGGGAAGTGAGGCATGGCTCTTGACTCAGGTTATGTTTACTAAACTATGTTTCATAACTAATAGCCCACCGAAATCAGTTCTGATTTTGATAGTGTAGATGGGTTCAGATTCTCATTTCTGCCTTCTTCTGCCTAGGTTGGTAACCACTGGTTGTAATGTGTATGAATGTAGATCATTTGGAATTTATTCTAAAATTCAAGTAGCAAAAATCTGAAAGGGAAATAAAGTGAGGTGATACGGAGATAGAATAAGGAAGTCCTTTTGTTGGAATTCACTTAAGGAAAGAAAATGAAAATGTGACCCCTAATACAGTTTAAATAAATGGCTAAATAAATCTCTCTGCTTTGTGGTTTGAAAATTAACATTGATTCTTTTTGTCCAGAGGAGGAAATGCTACCTAGTGATGTGAAGAAACAATTGACTTCAATCTCTGAGGATATGATGGATCTGGCTAAGCGTCTTCCTGACACTTTGAAAAAATTGGAAAATCCACAGAGGTTATATATTACCTGTTTTTACCAATTCTGTTTGTTCTTACTGCACATTCCTATTTATAATGAATTACTGTTTATTAAGGTAGACTCAGAAATTTTCAAAAACATTTTTTATTTAAATTCAGTCTAGTTGACGTATACCGTAGTATTAGTTTCAGGGGTAGAATTTAGTGATTCATCAGTTGCATATAACACTCAGTGCTCATTACATCACGTTCCCTCCTTAATGCCCATCACCCAATTATTCCATTCCCCCACTCACCTCCCCTCCAGCAACCCTCTGTTTGTTTCCTATAGTTAAGAGTCTCTTATGGTTTGCCTTCCTCTCTGTTTTCATTTTTTAAAATTTTTCCTTCCTTCCCCTATGTTCATCTGTTTTGTTTATTAAATTCCATATATGAGTGAAATCATATGGTATTTGTCTTTCTCTGACTGACTTATTTTGCTTAGCATAATACCCTCTAGTTCCATCCAGGTCGTTGCAAATGGCAAGGTATCATTCAGGACACTGGGATCATGACCTGAGCCGAAGGCAGACAGTTAACCAACTGAGCCACCCAGGTGCCCCGCAGAATTTCATTCTTTTTGATGGCTGAGTAATATTCCATTATATATATATATACACACATACCCCCCATCTTTATCCATTCATGAATCAGTGGACATCTGGGCTCTTTCCATATTTTGGCTATTGTGGACATTGCTGCTATAAACATTGGGGTGCACGTGCCCGTTCAAATCACTATGTTTGTATCCTTTGGATAAATACCTAGTAGCTCACCTGCTGGGTTGTAGGGTAGTTCTATTTTTAACTTTTTGAGGAACCTCCATGCAGTTTTCAGAGTGGCTGCACCAGTTTGCATTCCCACCAACAGTGTAAGAGGGTTCCCCTTTCTCCACAACCTTGTCAACATTTGTCATTTCCTGAGTTCATTTTAGCCATTCTGACAGGTGTGAAGTGGTATCTCATTGTGGTTTTGATTTGTATTTCCCTGATGCCTAGTGATGCTGAGCGTTTTTTCTTGTGTCTGTTGGCCATTTGTATGTCTTCTTTGGAGCAAATGTCTGTTCATATCTTCTACCCATTTCTTGCCTGGATTTTTTTTTTTTGGATGTTGGGTTTAATAAGTTCTTTATATATTTTGGATACTAGCCCTTTGTTTGATAAGTCAGTTATCTTCTCCCATTTCATAGGTTGCCTTTTAGTTTTGTTCACTGTTTCCTTTGCTGTGCAAAAGCTTTTTATCTTGATGAAGTCCCAATAGTTCATTTTTGCTTTTGTTTCCCTTACTTTGGAGACATATCTAGCAAGAAGTTGCTGCAGCCAAGATGAAAGAGGTTACTGCCTGCATTCTCCTCTAGCATTTTGATGGATTCCTCTGTCACATTTAGGTCTTTCATCCATTTTGAGTTTATTTTTGTGTATGGTGTAAGAAAGTGGTCCAGTTTCATTCTTCTGCATGTAGCTGTCCAATTTTCCCAGCACCATTTGTTGAAGAGACTGTTTTTCCATTGGATATTCTTTCCTGTTTGGTCAAAGATTAGTTGGAGAGTTGAGGATCCATTTCTGGGTTCTCTATTCTGTTCAAAAAATAGAAATGGAAGGAAATGTTCCTTCTATCCATATTTCCTTGAAGGTTTTTATAAAGAAAGGATGCTGCATTTTGTCAAATGCCTTTTCTGCATCTGAGAGGATCAAATGGTTCTTATACTTTCTTTTATTAATGTGCTGTATTACGTTGATTGATTTGCAGATATTGAATCACCCCTGAAGCCCAGGAGTAAATCCTACTTGGTCATGGTGAATAATCCTTTTAATGTACTGTTGGATTTGATTAGCTAGCCTCTTGCTGAGAATTTTTGCATCCATGTTCATCAGGGATATAGGTCTGTAATTCTCCTTTTCAGTGGGGTCTTTGGTTTTGGAATCAAAGTAATGCTGGCCTCATAGAATGAGTTTGGAAGTTTTCCTTCCATTTCTATTTTTTGGAACAGTTTCAGAAGAATAGGTATTAATTCTTCTTTAAATGTTTGGTAGAATTCCCCCGGAAAGACATCTGGCCCCGGGGCGCCTGGGTGGCTCAGTTGGTTAAGCGACTGCCTTTGGCTCAGGTCATGATCCTGGAGTCCTGGGATCGAGTCCCGCATCGGGCTCCCTGCTCGGCAGGGAGTCTGCCTCTCTCTCTGACCCTCCCCCCTCTCATGCTCTCTATCTCATTCTCTCTCTCAAATACATAAATAAAATCTTTAAAAAAAAAAAAAAAAAAAAGACATCTGGCCCCGGACTCTTGTTTGTCGGGAGATTTTTGATTACTAATTCAATTTTCTTTCTGGTTACAGGTTTGTTCAGGTTTTCTATTTCTTCCTGCTTCAGTTTTAGTAGTTTATATGTTTCTAGGAATTTATCCATTTCTTCCAGATTGTCTAATTTGTTGGAATATAATTGCTCATGGTATTTTCTTATAATTGTTTGTATTTCTTCAGTGTTGGTTGTGATCTCTCCTCTTTCATTCATGGTTTTATTTATTTGGCCCTTTTTTCTTTCTGATAAGTTCTCGAGGGGTTTATCAATCTTATTAATTCTTTCAAAGAACCAGCTCCTAGTTTCGTTCATCTGGTCTATTGTGTTTTTGATTTCTCTGTCATTGATTTCTGCTCTAATCTTTATGCTCTTCTCCTGCTGGATTTAGGCTTTAGGTGTAAGGTTAAGTTGTGTATTTGAGACCTTTCTTGTTTCTTGAGGAAGGCCTGTATTGCTATATATTTCCCTCTTAGGACTGCCTTTGCTGCATCCTAAAGGTTTTAAACTGTTGTGTTTTCATTTTCATTTGCCTCATGTATTTTTAAAATTCTTCTTTAATTTCCTGGTTGACCCATTCATTCTTTAGTAGGATGTTCTTTAACCTCCATGTATTTGTGGTCCTTCCAAATTTCTTTTTGTGGTTAACTTCAAGTTTCATAGCATTGTGGTCTAAAAATATGCATGATATGATCTCAGTCTTTTTGTACTGGTTGAGATCTGATTTGTGACCCAGTATGTGATCTGTTCTGGAGAATGTTCCACATACACTGGAAAAGAATGTGTATTATGCTGCCTTAGGATGAAATGCACTATATATATCTGTTAAGTCCATCTGGTCCAGTGTGTCATTCAAAGCTCTTGTTTCCTTGTTGATCTTCTGCTTTGATGATCTGTCCTTTGCTGTGAGTGGACTGTTAATGTTCCCTACTATTATTGTATTATTATCAATGAATTTCTTTAATTTTGTTATTAATTGGTTTATATAGTTGGTGCTCCCAAGTTAGGGGCATAAATATTTACAATTATTAGATCTTCTTGTTGGATGGACCCCTTTATTATGATATAGTGCCCTTCTTCATGTCTTATTGCAGTCTTTGGTTCAAAATCTAGTTTGTCTGATGTAAGAATGGCCTTCCAGCTTTCTTTTGATGTTTATTACCATGATAAATGGTTCTCCACCCCCTCACTTTCAATCTGGTGGTGTTTTGGGGTCTAAAATGAGTCACTTTTAGGCAGCATGTTGATGGGTCTTGTTTTTTTATCCATTCTGATACCCTCTATCTTTTGATAGGAGCGTTTAGTTCATTTACATTCAGAGTAATTATTGAAAGACATGAATTTAGTGCCGTTGAATTACTTGTAAAGTCGCTGTTCCTGTAGATTGTCTCTGTTCCTTTCTGGTCTTTGTTACTTTTGAGCTCTCTCTTTGCTCAAAGGATCCCCTTTAATATTTCTTGCAGGGCTGGTTTAGTGTTCACAGATTCCTTTAGTTTTTGTTTGTCCTGGAAACTCTTTATCTTTCCTTCTATTCTGAATGACAGCCTTGCTGGATGCAGTATTCTTGGCTGCATATTCTTCCCATTTAGCACATTGAATACGTCATGCCAGTCCTTTCTCGCCTGCCCGGTCTCTGTGGACAAGTCTGCTGTCAGCCTCATGTGGGTTGACTGATAGAAATTTGCTTCAGTACATGCACATAGACTGATCTATAAATTTGAGAAATATCTTTCCAGTTGTTAAATTGCCCATTAAGAAGTTTAAGGCTTTTTTATCTGCTTTGTAGGATGTTTTATGAAACAAGGCAAAATAAAATTCAGATGTCCACAGAAAGGAAAATATTTTAGATTCAAAGTTGTCTTTTTCTTTTGTTATGGGCATCTCTCATTTAATTATATTCATGGTTTGGTCACCTAAAATGTATAAATAAAAACAACTTTTATATTTAGTAGCTTCATTTTTTGGGTTTTTATCTGATTTTATAAATAGGAATTTTACGTAATCACTAGAGTATTAGAACAAGAGGCATTCAGATTTTAAATGCCATTTTATAGCTAAAGCCCTAGATAATTTGAGATATTTGGATTAATAGACATTGGATTACCAGTGCCTTGTAGCTAACTCTGGAACCAGGCCTTTCCCTAGCCTTAATTGCTGAATGACTTCCTTTAATAGCAGGAATGCTCTTGAACAGGGAATTATTACAATATAGTTATATATTGAGGCAAAAATACTTTGTAGAATGTCATGCAGTTAGTTGAAACAGAATTCTGATTCTGACAAAATACAGTGTTAGTGTATTTTTTTTGGCTGAGATTTGTGATAAATTTTGATTCTGATATTTCAAAATATGATGATTCAGCTCTTTTTCAAAGTCCTTTTCCCCCCCTAGCAATTTGTTTTAGTAGTTTTTATGTAACCGAGAATTTCTGAAAGACATAACTGTCAAATGGGGATAGGTAACAATAAAGCCATTTCATATTCAATTTTACATTTTTCCCTCTGTGAAAGAAAAATAATCACTTTTATGTGATGTTTACATGTATTTCAGATTTTTGTTCCAGCACTTAAACTATTGAATGTAAATTATGTCTGCTTAATGCTTTGCTTTGTAATAACAAAGCTAAATAGGTTTTCTTAAAACTTGAGAATGGGAAATAACTGGATTCATTTTTTAGTAAAGAAAGATCTTGTCAAGTTTCAGTGTTAAACAAGGACTAGTTAAATTTATTTCAGGTTCTTTGTAAGAAGCCTACAGTAATATCTAATTTACCAAATCACTCCACAAAACCAGAGAGGAACAAAAAATGCTAAATACATTTAGCATTCTGAATGCTAAAATACATGCCATAAGTGTGAGTTCAAACTCATTTAACTGCATTTCCAGTGGAGTGCATGAGGGGACATTCAGAGCATATTTGCTTCTCATTTATAGATACAGTTTGATAAGCTTAGATATCCAGTTAAAATGAAAAGCAGGTATTGATAAGGAATGGTATGCACATGACCACAGCTAGAAGTTAGAGCTGGCAATCTGTGAAAGAGTGTACAAAAGTGTAAAAATTAGAACTGAGAACTTTTAAAATAGAGTAGTTTGAGTTTTGTTACAGAAGGGAACAGCTGTATGCTTCAGTGGACCTGTAAGCTATTGGATTGTACAGTATTACTCATTGATTTAAATTCATTACACATCTTTTATATTGCTGTCATATACTTAACATTCTGTTGGGTGCTGAGGCTTTCTGTAGGCTACTAATATGCATAATAACAATCCTAAGAAAGAAGGAAAAGTATATTATGTTTTACCAAAGACAGCCTTTGATATTTGTTAGAGTAAATAGTTATCTTACGTGAGACATGTCATTCTCCGATGTTAGCACAGAATAAATGGGCCCTTATAGTCTTATCAATCTGTACATCACTGTCACTGTGTTTATGTGTTACAACTTTCCTATGCATTCCTACTGAAGTATTTACGTACAGGTCTTATATTTGAATACCTGTGTATAATAAATACTGAGTGTTCTTTATCAGATTTGAATTTTAGAATGTTAGAATTAGTGAGTTTTTAGGTTTTAAATTAATTTTGATTTGATTTTGTTTGTACTGATGTAGACTTGTCACCTTGAGCACAACTTTGGTGCTATTTTTAGCGTGGAAAAAAAATCATGAAACAACTCAGCATTTTTTTTCTTTTTTTTTTTTTTACTTTTTTGTTGTTTTTATTATGCACTACATTAATACACTGCATAACCTTCTAGAAGGGGTAGATGAGTATGACTGAACAACTCAGCATTTTTGATAGTCTGCCCATAAATGATCAAATTTTTATTTGAATCATCAATATAAAACTTTAAAAGTCATGTTGGATTTTATGAAGTATTGTTTTCAATATAAAGGAATTAGAAGAGCTAAACAAAAGTGTTAATTAAATTGGAAAAATGTCTCAATCATATTCCCTTTTCTCCCTCGAACTTGTACTTTTGTGAAGTTACTAAAAATTGCTTTAGTAAACCCTTTAACCAACAGATAGTATGCTTTATTTTACACTCTAGCAGTGGTTTTCCTTTGCAGTTAACCAGGTTTGTTATAAATAGCTGTTTAAAGTCACTTAGTTAGAGGTGCTGGGTGGCTCCGTCGGTTAAACTTGTGCTTTCGACTCAGGTCATGATCTCAGGATCCTGGGATCGAGCCCTGCATCAGGCTCCCTGCTCAGTGGGGAGCCTGCTTCTCCTTCTAGCTCTGCCCCTTCTCCCCACTCGTGCTCTGTCACTCATGTTCTCTCTCTCTCAAATAAAAAAAAAAAAATCTTAAAAAAAATGAAGTCATAAAATATAAAAAAATAAAAAATAAAAAATAAAGTCACTTAGTTAAAATGTTATATTAGCAATTACAATTAAGGAGTTAAGAAATTCATATCATATTTATTCATAAACAACTTCTCCATATTTTCTTATTTGTTATATTTGTGCACTGAAGGGAATTTTTTTTTTCTGTTCTGAAGAATATGTGTCTGGTTTTGTGGTTATTGAACATGCACAGTAGCATTGTTTTTGAATTATAACATAAACACTCTTATATGTTACAGTTGGGACTGGTAATTGATTGGCAAATTGAATCAGTTAAAACATGGTAACTTAATATATTAGTGTATATTTGTTTCCCAATATTTTGATATTTATCATGGTTTTTTCATTAAATATAGGACTGCTCTTTGGAATTTTGCAAAGTGGTTCTTGTTTAAGGTACACCCATAACATATCATCTGCAATTTCTAGTTTTAATTTCTTTAAAATGGAGTGAAAACTTAAGACACTTGAAATAATCTAAAGGCAGAGTCCTAGGAGTTTTTAAGATTTTTCCTCCTTTTATAGTTGTTTTGACTATAGTTAATCAGACAGAAGTTTTTTTAAAAAAGGAAATTGCTGTGTCTTTCAACATGTTCAGCTTAATTTTTTTTTTTTTTTGGTGGTCATGTATCATTAATTTGACATATTTAATTAAATTAATTACCACAAAAAGTATATCTGGCATAAGGAATTAGTCTGTGACCAAACACTACTGACACTTAGGAAGCATACAAGTGAACAAGTGTATAAGCATATATACTTATTAAGTGTACAAGTTGAATGCAGAAGTACCTTGCTGTTCTAGAGAGTAGCCAACAGCTGTAAGCATATTTTGGTTATTAGGGAATGAAAAATAACTGTAATCCAGTGTGTCCTTTAAATGAAGGTCAATTTAGAAAGCTTATATTTATTAGAAAGCATTACAACTGTGCTGGTAGTTATTGAAGTTAAAGTTGAATTACCCTTTCTTAATTTTTTTAGGATTTCTATACTATTAAGTGATATTTCAGAAAATCTGTATTCATTGAAGAAGATGATACCTGGTTCTACCGAGACCATTCAGTTTTTACCATTGGAAGATCCAACTGCTGATGGAGTACAACAGAAACAAATTAGAGGACATAAAATTTTTACTAAAGTTAAAGATGAGACATGGGACACAACACTTGATAATTTAATAAAACACGATGAAGGAAATGTACTTCAAAATGAAGTGAAACAAGAAGAAGATGGACTTGAAGCTGGATTAGAAGAAGGCAATAAGTTGAAAGAGAACACAGAAAGAATTTGTTTGATGTCGTTAGATATTACAGAACATGAGCTCCAGATTTTGGAACAGCAGGCTCAGGAAAAATTTCTTAATGATGCTACTTGCAAATCTCCTGAGGTACTAAAAAAATAGAATAGAAAACAATTTTTATTCATTAGTAGGGGTTGGCTGATTTTTTTCTGTGAAAGGGCAGTAAACATTTTAGGCTTTGCAGATCAATCACACGTTTTCTGGTGTTACTATTCAATTCTGTCTAAAAATTCAGTGTGAGGGCGCCTGGGTGGCTCAGTTGGTTGGGCGTCTGCCTTCGGCTCAGGTCATGATCCCAGGGTCCTGGGATCGAGTCCCGCATTGGGTTCCCTGCTCGGCGGGGAGCCTGCTTCTCCCTCTGCCTCTCTCTCTGTCTCTGATGAATAAATAAAATCTTTAAAAAAAAAAATAAAAATTTAGTGTGAAAGCAACTATAGACAAATGTAAACAAATGAGCTTGTTTGTGTTTCGATAAAACTTCATTAACAAAAACAAAAAGTGGGCTGAATTTGGCTTGTGAGTTATAGTTTGCTGCTTTTGACTTAGTATAATAAGCACAAATTAATGGTTTTGTAATGGAAAGATTTTAAAGTGCCAGTACATATTTGCTGTACTTTACTATTTTAGTATTTCTCCCTATTTTTATGTAATAGATACCTTGGCTTTTTGTGGATTTCCTATATACCTACTAGTGTTAACTCTTCCAAACTTGATTTTTGGGAGTAGTTATATTTCCTCATACAAGATTTTCTTTACTTACTAATGTGAGAGGGTTTCTAATAAACTAGTGTTTTTGCTTGACACTAACCTTTACTGTTATCTGGAGAGTCAGTGACCTACGTTTTTTTCTTAATAGATTGTTTTGAAGCATTCTATATTATCGGTCAACTTCATGTTTAGATTTCTAATTATTATGTTCTGAGTAGTTAATTTGTGAGGTTGTTTTTCTCCTGGCTAAGTTAAGAATATTTTTTATTTTTTTAAAAGATTTTCTTTATTTATTTGACAGAGACACAGCGAGAGAGGGAACACAAGCAGGGGGAGTGGGAGAGGAGAAGCAGGCTCCCCGCGGAGCAGGAAGCCCGATGCGGGGCTCGATCCCAGGATCCTGGGATCATGACCTGAGCCGAAGGCAGACGCTTAACGACTGAGCCACCTAGGCGCCCCAAGAATATTTTTTAAAATACTGAAGTTTTATTAGAGAAATCTTTGTGTTTCTTTTATTGTAAAGACAGACCATAAAATGAGACATCATATAGCTGTATTCTTTTATCTCATTTGTTTTTCATTAGTTTAGAAAATTACCTATGATGCCCATATTTGGTAGCATTTTATACATTTTATTTTGTAATAACTAGTTTTTAAAATTAAATTTGGAAGTTATTTAATAGGGTTATTTCCCTCTTCCCTCTTCAGTTTTCTAATGTCAATCAAAAGTCTTAGTATTTGAGAAGTTCTCTGTTTGGTAACTATATTAGTAATCACTTCTACCAGTATATAAATACATTTTATTTTAAAATGATTTTCAGACTATTCTCATGCCAACCACTTGTAAAACAGATTTCCCTTTTAGGAAATATCTTTTGCTAATGTCTGCATCGCCCTTTAACTTTTTGAAAATTTCTTATTAGGTATACATTTTAAGACAGTATTTTTCATATAATAATATAGAATTATGATCAGGATTTCATGATCTGTCATCTTTTATCCCAATTATTGCCATTTTTATTGTGTAATAATTAGCAATTTTTTTTTTTACTCATTAAAGACCCTATTTAAAAAGTAAAAGAATTTTTTTCTCTTTGTATAAAACTTATTTTAAAATCCTTTTTTAAGGGGCGCCTGGGTTGCTCAGTCAGTTAAGTGTCTTGACTCTTGATTTCGGCTCAGGTCATAATCTCAGTGTTGTGAGATTGGGCCCCTTGTTGGGTTGCATGCTGGGCATGGAGCCTGCTTAAGATTCTCTCTCTCCCTCTGCTCCCCCCCAATAAAGAAATAAATAAAATAACATCCTTTTTTTTTTTTTTTTAATTTTATTGATTTGACAGAGAGAGAGACAGCGAGAGAGGGAACACAAGCAGGGGGACTGGGAGAGGGAGAACCAGGCTCTCCGCAGAGCAGGGAGCCCCATGTTGGGCTCGATCCCAGGACCCTGGGATCATGACCTGAGCCTAAGGCACATGCCTAACGACTGAGCCACCCAGGTGCCCCTAAAATCTTTTTTTTTTTATTATTATTATGTTACGTTAATCACCATACATCACATCATTAGTTTTTGATGTAGTGTTCCATGATTCATTGTTTGCGTATAACACCCAGTGCTCCATTCAGTACATGCCCTCTTTAATATCCATCACCAGGCTAATCCACCCCCCCACCCCCCTCCCCTCTAGAACTCTCAGTTTGTTTCTCAGAGTCCATAGTCTCTCATGGTTCGTCTCCCCCTCTGATTTCCCCCCCTTCATTCTTCCCTTTCTGCTATCCTTTTTTAAGACTTGATTTTTGCAGATTAATTATGGCTATGCTTCCTTTTCCTACTTTCAATTTAAAGATTAGACTTTTGGGATCCTTCTATATTTCTTTTATGCAGGGGTCTCATGCTGTTGGACACTTTACTTCCTGGGGATTGCCAAATTATTGTAAAGTTTTCTCATATCCAAACATTGGCAATAGCTGAATAAATAACTTATCTGACATTGTTTTTCAAATATATATAGATGCTGTTTGTAAAATAGTGATTTATTTAGAGCTATTATTACAGTCATAGGAGCTTTTTGTGATCTTTTTAAAATTAGTGGATATAAGAGAACAACTGTTCTTAGAATAGGATAGAATAGAATAGAATTTTTCAACATGGTAAAGAGGTTCTTGTACTCAAGTTGGGACACAGTTTGATATTGTTTAACCATTGTTGAACTTGTCACTTTGTACTCTCTCTGTAGGCTTTATATCAAGTCTGTTTGTCCTCTTGTCTGTCTTTCCAATTATATTTCTTTCTTTCTCTTTTTCTTTGATTCTTTGTTTCTGTTTATTCTCCTTTCTCTTCTTACTACCCTGTTTTCCTTTCTATCTCTGTCTTATAAAAACATATAAACAGGTATTATAAATTTATCTATTAGAGAAGAAGAGGAAGTTGTCTAAAGATATTTAGTATATAGGAACTTTATTTTGTAGAAAACGGGGTATAGAGTCAATTATATTGGAAAACTAATGTTCAAAATATAATTTTTTTAAAGCATTTATCTTCCAAGGATAATGAAGAGGATCTATCTTATGTAATTGAGAGTGATGAAGATTTAGAAATGGAGATGATTAAGGTATGTTTGAAGTTATGGAAATTTACTTCCTTTTCAAAAAGGACACTTAATTATGTAAAATATTACCTAATTCTAAATGTCCCTCACAATGAGATTACTATCATTTATGTAACCATTAGATTTTATTTTCCATTTCATATTTGTTTACATCTTTATATGGCCTATAAATAATGTTTTAGTAGTAGTATACTAATTTTTCTATATTAGAAGACATATTCCTGTCAGGTCACTTCTTTTAAATCTTTTCCTGGAATGTTGGTAGTGATTTTGCCCTCTGCTCTTGAAATAGGTTTCTTTTTCTTCCCATCCATGTGTATCCCCTTTTATTTGGGAGTTCTGTTGTTATACATTCAATATTCTTCTTTCTTTCTTTTGATCTTAGTTACTATGGATATATTTATTATATGTAATTTTCTAATGTTTTAAATTATTTCATTTACCCCTATTTTATTATCAAAGTATTATTTTATAATTATGTATATTCTACCACTACATCCATCGTCCAGTTTCTTTGCCAGGTGTGAACCAGGGATGGACAATAAGAAAGAAAAGCTTAAATTTCAAATTGAAAATGAAGAAAAACACAGAAGTTCATCATTATTTGTGCTTTTTATTCCTTATCTTTAGGTCAATGTGATTTTTGTTCTTTTCTTATGAAATGAGATTAGGTTCCTGTTTCTTTGTTTTGAACCAGAGTAGTGGGGAGTGATTAGGAATGTGGATTCTGAATTTAGATGTGGGTTCACATCCCAGCGTCTCCATTTATTTGCTGTGTGACTTTGGGCAAGTTTCTTAGTCCTTTTGATACTCAGTTAACAGCTGTTATTATTTAAGGTGTTATTTGTGAAGAGCTTAGTACAGAGCCTGGTATTTCTTAAGTGTTTAATAAATATTAGCTAATAGTAATAATAGGACATAAATACTAAATCATATTCCTTCATTGATTAGCCATTTCTCTGAGGAGTGCTGTTCAAGTAGCACATTTATAGGACACTTGCAGACTTCCACAAACTTACATTGTATATTGAACCTCTTAGAAGGCAATCTGGATGCCCATATAAGAGAACTTTATTTTCAAAATGCTTTTCTAAGTATATTTGTTGACTTGAATAAAGAATCAGGAACAGAATCACTCTTTTTCTTTTCTAGGCCTGAAATGAATACACTTTTTAGAAAACCATTAAAGTCAAGTTTATTAAATGGGAGGTTTCATAAAAAGAGAAAATGAGAACTGTGATTTAATAATTCTTCCTGTCTCTTTTCAGTAAAAAACTATGCAGATGAAACAATTTTGAAATATACTAATGTTCTTTAAATAGATAATCTTCATTTAGGGGAAAAAATCCAATATTATCAAGCCAAAGTAAAGAGCAACTTTATTCACATTTGTAATAATCCATTCCTAAAATTATTTGAATCTTTTATTGTTTTCATAATTCACGTAAACAAATTCACATAATTCACAAAAAACACATTTGTTGCTTGTTTACTATTTAAATCTTATGCTGACATGTGATATGGAGAAACTCATTACAAAAATAACAGTAAAGCCCACATTTACCTCTTGGCAATTGAAAACACTGACGTATGATAAAGGAAAAAAGTTTTAAATTCAAATTTTATTCAAAATTTTGATAACTTTCCCCACGGGCAGTTCATGATATGCTATTAACGAACACTGTTTATGCTGGAAGTATTCCGTCTTTGGCCTTGTGCCTTAGAAACCATTCTTGAGCACATGTTTAAACTAGAGCACACATGTTCTTTTGTGGTATTGGTTGCACATCTGCCAGCTTTGAACAAAATTGTAGGTTCTGTTAATAATAGTTCTTTTGTGTTTGGTGAAAAAGATACGACACTGTCAATGGTTTTGCTTTTAAGATTTCTTTCAAACTTTCAGTCTTTAGAAAATCTAAATACTGGCACGGCAGATCCTGTTCATCCAAAATGTGTAAAAATGGGAAGAAATCTGGATGTTCCTTTTGAAGATGATGAAGATGAGATTGAAGCTATTGAAGAAGAAGATGATGCAGGTAAGCACTGTAACGTGTTTGAAAGGACTCACCTCTGATACCTACTGCTGACTCTAATTTAGGGTCCAGTTTTTAAACAATTTGGAGGCAAAGAGTTTGTGGCATGTAATTAATGATGTCCTAAAAACTTGTCATTAAATCCTTTGGTGTTTGGTCTTTATAAAGCACAGTCTTACTATTTATGAAAGTAGAAGTATAGAAGCATTGTATTATTTGGCGCACTTTGTGATGTGAAACTTTCATTCTGAATTTTATGTTTTGTAAAAATAATAGAAAATCATTAATAATCATTAATTAATATCATTAATATTAAACATTATTGTTAAAGGCATAGGTACATTGTGACTATTTTTTAGGAGCTTATTCCTTAAAACAAGTGGCACAATTTCAGATAGCAAAATGGACTGATTTTCATACTGTGTGTGCCAACTATAGTAAGGAGTCCATGAAATGAACCTCATGTTATTCAAGTGTAAGTAACAGTATTCATTATGGCAAACCACGGGGTCTTCTCATAAAGTAGAACACTCCCCTAGAGCTATATTCATCAATATTATAATGTGGGAAAATTAAAATACATATTGTAGGTGGAAAATATGTGAGAATGTTAAAGAAAATGTTAATTCTCTTTGTTTTCTTGTATTAAATGAAGGCATAACATCTCCCAATCAATTTAGTTCTCTATTTAGAATTGTTAAAAGCTGAGAAGTATAATAATGAATTTTCATTTGTTTATAGATGAATGGTCTTGATTCTTCACTTTGCTCTGTCTTGGCCACTCATGAACTGTTCAACCTGAGTAGAAAATAAAAGTCAGTTGAGTAAAATCAATGTAACGCCATTGTGCTATGCAGTTAGAATTGTGGTCAAGGATTTGGTGGAGTGGTAACTAAAATGAAGATTTAATTTTATCTGTGGACTTTATTTGTGATAGTAATGTAACTTCTGATTACTATTAATTGAAAGTTGGTTGGTGAAATTCGCATTGGTATATCGCTTGCCATGGTTGGGTTTAAATGTTAGGTTTTGGAACTTTTGCAAATTCCAAAACATCATTTTCTTATAATGTTGACCAAAGGTTCTTATAGTGAACCATTTTGTAGTAGAATCACAAAGTTCTAATCCTTAGTATTAGGTAATAATCAAAGTAACTGAAATCATGACTGGTATCCAGAGAACCAAGTTAGTTGGATTTAAAAGACAGAAAACAGTAGCCTCTGGTACTTATCACTATATTCTTTAAAAGAAGCCAATGAAATAAAATTTTTATTTCCCATCACTTGTATTTTAACATAAATGACCATTTTATTTTATTTTAAGACCATTCATTACCAGGACCTAATGCAAGCCAAATTAATTCCCTCAAGATCTATTTTGGCCATTCCAGTTTTAAGCCGTGAGTATAATCTCAGTTAATTAAATTGCATATTCACAATTTTCTTCACAAAGGAAAAATAGCAAATAATCCACCTGTTTAATAGTAATAGTACAACTTCACTGTAGTTTATACATTCCGCACTGTATTTCCTGTAAGTGACTACAAAGATATTTTAAAATAATATTTATTTAAAATTTGTATCTATACATTGTTTTTATAAGAGAAAATGGCTCCCTTTACCAAAGAGAGTTCTGTGTAGACACTAGTTTAAACACATTAATAAATTAATCTTAATTTAATGTTGAGTTGTTTTTCATTAAATAAGTATCTGTGTGTCTATTTTGTACAACTTATTGTCCAAAGTGATGTAATAGAAATTGATGAGGTAACGGTTTGAAGAACAGTGATAATCTGATCAGTTTTAATATATTCAAATGTATTTATATCTAAAGGGGCACATTTATTAAGTATTAAAATGAGATGACTAAAACTGAGGTAAGGAACAAGTAATTTTGAATAAAACTAATAAGAATGTAAAAATCTAGACTGGATTTTTCCTATTCTGCAAATTTAAAATTTAACCCAGGGAAGCATTTCTTTCTTCTTTTCTTTGATCTTAAATTTTTTTTTTATTAAACTGTGTCCTACATACAGAAAAGTGCACATGAATGTATAGATCAATGAATTTTTACAAACTAGGCACTCTGTGTAACCAGGACTCACGTAAGAAAAAAATAGGTCATTATCAGCACATCAGAAGATCACCTTTCCTATTGATTTTTCCCTCAACATTTTATTAAAAAATTTTTCAAAGATATAGGAAAGCTGAAAGAATTTTTTTTACTATGAATTCCTGTATATTCAACATTTTAGTATACTTGCTTTATCATATATCCATCTATCACCTCTCTATCCATTCCTTAGTTTACCTAAATTAAAAAATGCATCTCAGGGTAGACTGGACATCATTATTTGTCTCCCTAAGTACTTCAATGTATAAATCATTAACTATAGTTAAATATTTATGGTTTATTTCTTTTGATGTAAAATTTACATACAAGGAAATGGTCAAACCTTAAATATGCATTTGCACATCTTAAGGGTACATGCATGCACCCCTGTAGCCTAACCCTTTAGTCAAATATGGAACATTACAGTCACTCCAGAAAGTTCCCTCATGTCCCTTCTCAGGCAATCCTTGCCTCTGGAGCATTTCTTTTATTTATTTATTTATTTATTTATTTATTTATTTATTTATTTATTTGAGAGAGAGAGAGAGCATGTGCGCATGCATGCAAGAGAGAGAGAGGGAGAGAGAGGGTCTGTGTTTGCGCACGCGCATGCAAGTGCAGAGAGGGGCAGAGGGAGAGGGAGAGAGAGAATCTTAAGCAGGCTTCATGCCCAGTGCAGAGCCCGATGTGGGGCTCCGTCTCACAACCCTGAGATCATGACCTGAGCTGAAATCAAGAGTTAGATGCTTAACTGACTGAGCCACCCAGGTGCCCCTCTTTTATTTATTTTAATCAATAAATTTATACATATATTGAAGCTCAAAAATGTAAAAGAAATTCTATTAGAGGGGTACCTGGGTGGGTCAGTCTGTTAAGCTTCTGACTCTTGGTTTTGGCTCCAGTTGTGATCTCCAGGTGGTGAAATCGAGCCCCTCGATGGCTCCATGCTCAATGTGGAGTGTGCTTGAGATTCTTTCCCTCTCCCTCTGTCCCTCCCTCTGCTTGTGCATATGTGCTCTCTCTCTAAAATTAAATAAATAAATGCAATCTTTCAGAAAAATAATTCTGTTAGAGGTAGTGAAAAAATGAAACATTTTTCCACCTGTCCTTATTTATTTTTTTTTTAAAGGTTTTATTTATTTATTAGAGAGAGAGAGAGATGGTGAGAGAGGGAACACAAGCAGGGGGAGTGGGAGAGGGAAAAGCAGGCTTCCTGCTGAGCAGGGAACCAGATGTGGGGCTCTATCCCAGGACCCTGGGATCATGACCCGAGCCGAAGGCAGACGCTTACCAACTGAGCCACTCAGGTGCCCCTAGGTTTCTTGTTAGTAAAACAAAATAGCCTTTTGCTTTTTACCCTCCAGGGTTCAGTGGAAGGTGATTCATTCTGTTTTGGAAGAAAGAAGAGATAATGTTGTTGTGATGGCAACTGGTAAGTTGTACGTAAGCAATAACTTAGTCCTCTAAAATATAAAACTTAAAGGTTTTGAAATGCGTGATCTTTTATTACACTTTCAAAATATAAATACAAATACAAATGATATAAAATACAGAAGAGACTGATCTGAGATTAGATGCTCAAATTTATGCAGGAATTAGCTCTTAGGAGGATAGCATGTTAGTAGGGACCATTCATCTCACACAAGTACATTGTAAGAAGAAATCAAAGTACCAAGGCTTTATTTTTATTTCTATCAGTGTATTATTTTTATTTCCAGGATATGGAAAGAGTTTGTGCTTCCAGTACCCACCTGTGTATTCAGGCAGGATTGGCCTTGTCATCTCTCCTCTTATTTCTTTGATGGAAGACCAAGTGCTCTGGCTTAGGTAAGTAATGTTTTCTTCTTCCCTCCATCCCTCCCTCCCTCCCTTCCTTCCACTTTTATGTAATCTCTACACCCAATGTGGGGCTTGAATTTACAACCCTGAGATGAAGAATTGCAGGCTCTCCCCACTCAGCCAGCCAGGTGCCCCAGTAATGTTTTCATTGCTGCATTATCACCCTTTTTTTTCTTCCATGAAGGAAACATGTAATCTATCATGTATGTTAAAATCTAGTTCCCAGGAACACATTTCTGTGAATGTTGCCCAATCTTTATTAGTGATAAATGACTCTTTGGTGGAAGGACTTATCTTCTTTCTTGAGTTCTCTATAATCCAAGGCTACCAGATGGTCCCAATAAAAATTTTTGTAACAGCAAACTCTAAGCCAGTTTACATCCATATCTCAAAATTCTTTTCTCTTCTGGTTACCCTTGCTCTTTAGCTTGGTATAAAGTATATACATGGAAGTATGTAATTTTTAGTTACAGAAAAATTTTAAACCTCTTTAACCTGAGCTTACAATCTTTCTGAAAAACATGCCCTAACAACCTGCTTTCTAATATGGCCTTTGAAGGAATTTGTTTATCAAATTAGTGAGTTACAAAACGAGTGAGGATTACAAAGAAGGGGACTTGGTCCATCATTATATTTCTTTAGTTGTTAAGAATGAAGTTGATCTTTGTAGTATGTACACGGCTCCAGAATATTTGTTTTTCTTCTTCTAGAATGTCCAACATTCCAGCTTGTTTTCTGGGATCAGCACAACCAAAAAATGTTCTAGAAGATATTAAATCGTGAGTAATTTATATGATTTCTGATTATGTGGTTGGGTGTCTATGGTATGTGAGAGAATTTTATACAAAATTATATATAAAAATATATAATTTATTTAAAAATTTATATAAAAATTTTTATTTAATGTGTGGATGAAATGTTCATGATTCAAAAATGTACTTTGTTGGGGTGCCTGGGTGGCTCAGTTGGTTAAGTGACTGCCTTCCGCTCAGGTCATGATCCTGGAGTCCCTGGATCGAGTCCCACATTGGGCTCCCTGCTCGGCAGGGAGTCTGCTTCTCCCTCTGACCCTCCCCCTTCTCATGTGCTCTCTCTCATTCTCTCTCTCTCAAATAAATAAACAAAATCTTTAAAAAAAAAAATTTTTAAAAATGTACTTTGTTTTTATAGTACATTTGTAGAATTGTTCATTTTAAAATCTTTCAAACTTAAATCTATTATTTTTAGTTCTTGGACTGTGAAGTTAGCATTGTAGTCATATTGTTGTAAAATTTTGGTTTTGAACAAGAACTACCTAGTTTTGTCTCATTTTACAGATGAGCAAACTGAGGCCTAGAGAAAATAATTTGCCTAAAGTCATTCAATGAATTAATGGCTCAGCAGGGACTGGATTCTAGATCTCTTGCCCCACCAGTCCTATTATGGCATAAGTCCTAAGAATAAAATCTCAAAACACACACAAATTATGTATATGTGTATATAGATTAACATATGTATGTATTTTATTAATAAACACACATATACACATGTATTTACTGAGTTTTGATAAATGCATACAAATGTATCACCCAAACCCCTATCAAGATACAGAGTATTACTGTCACTCCAGAAAGTTCCTTTATGTCCCTTCCCAGTCTGTCCTTCTTTCTCCATTTTAAAGCAGACCACTGTCTAATTTTTTTCTACCATACTTTTGTCTGTTCTAGAACTTCATGTAAATGGATTCATACAATATGAACTTTTGTGTAAGACTTCTTTCATTCAGCAAAATGTTTTGAGAATACTTCATGTTGTATGTATCTGTAGTTTTTTAAGTATATCAGAGTGATACGTCATTGTATGAAAATACCGTAGTTTGTTTTTTTTAATTTCCTTATCAGTAGTTGCCTAAGCTGTTTGTAGTTTGGGGCTATTACTAATGAAGCTGCTATGAACATTCCTATAAATTTTTTTTTGAATGTATGTTTTCTTTCTCTTTAAACATTTTAAATCACGTTTATTGAGGTATAATTGACATATAATAATTTTTACATACTTAAAATATATCTAATTTGGTAAGTTTGGCATATAAACACCATCACAAAACCATCACCACAATCCAGATGATGAACATAGATCCATCATCCTCAAAGTTTACTTACACCTTTTGTAATCGATTCCCCTCAGTTTTTCCTACCTGCTTTACCCCACTCACGAGGTCACTACTAATCTGTTTTCTGTCATTCGAGATTAGCTTACGTTTCCTAAAATTGTACATAAACAGAATTAGTCATACAATATGTGCTCTTGTTTTGTCTGGTTTAAATCACACAGCATAATTACTTTGAGTTTCATCCATCTTGTTACATGTATCAATAGTTCATTCCTTTTTTATTGCTGAATAGATTACATCATGTGGAGATGTCACAGTTCCTTTCATCTGTTCAGCTGTTGATAAGACATTTGCATTGTTGCCAGTTTTGGGCTGTTACAAATAAAGCTGCTCTGAACATTTGTATGCACGTCTTTGTATGGACATATGTTTTCATTTCATTGGTATAAACCAAGGAGTGGAATAACTGGATCATGTGGTGAATATATATTTAACTTTTTTGTCTGATTGAGATAAATTTATATAATAGTCATCATTTTAACCATTTTAAATGTGTACAGTTCAGTGGCTTTTATTACATTCATAATGTTGTGCAAGCACTATCTAATTCCAGAACATTTTCTTCACCCCCAAAGAACCTCTGTATCCATTAAGCAATCACTCCCCAGTGTCTGTCCCCCCCACACCCCCTCAAACCACTAATCTACTTTCTGTCTCTATGATTTGCCTATTCTGGATATTTCATATAAATGGACTTATACAGTATATGGCCTTTTGTATCTGGCTTTTTCCACTTAGCATAATGTTGTCCGTACTTGATTTCTTTTTATGGATGAAACAGACATACCATATTTTGTTTATCCATTCACTAATGATGGACATTTAGGTTGTTTCCACTTCTGGGCTGTTAGGAGTAATTGTACTGTGAACGTTTGAGTGTAAGTTTTTATATGAAGGTATGCTTTCACGCTTTTGTGTATATGCCAGTGAGTGGAATTGCTGGGTCATAGGTTATTCTATGTTGACTTTTTAAGAAACTGCCAGACTTTCTGAGAGTGATTGTACCATTTTACATTCCCACTCTCAGGGTCTGAGAGTTCCAGTGCCTCCTCCTCTCTGCCATTCCTTGGTATGGCCAGTCTTGATTTTAGCCATTCTAATAGGATCTCAGTGTTTTTAATTTGCATTCCCTTACTGACTAGTGATGTTGAGCATCTTCTCATATACTTATTGGCCATCTTTGAGGCTTCTTCTTTGAGGAAGTATCTATTCATATCTGTTGCCTGTTCTTTATTGTTGTTTTTCCCTTACTGAGTTTTGATAGTCATTTATATATTCTGAATACAAATTCTTTATTTGGTATATGCTTTGCAAACATTTCCTTCTAGTTTGTGACTTCTCTTTTCATTCTCTGAACAGTTCTTTTGAAGGGCAGCAGTTGTCTATTTTGAAGTCCAGTCTGTCAATTTGTTCTTTTATGGATTTTGCTTTTGGTGTGGAATCTAAGAAACCTTTGCCTAACTCAGGGTCACAAAGACTTTCGTTTATTTTTTTCTCCTAAAAGTGTTACAGTTTTAAGGTTTACATTTAGGCCTACCCATTTAATGTAAATCTTGTGTATTGTACTAGTTATTGATTACAATTTATTTTTCTCATAAAGTTATCCAATTGTTCTACCTCCATTTGTTGAAGATACTATTCTTTCTCCACTGAATTGCCTTTGTACCTTTGTCAAAAAGAAAATGACTACATATTTATGGGCCTATTGCTCCACTCTGTGTTCTCTGTTCTATCAATCTGTTTGCCCATCTGGGTTGGTGTCTTGATTACTGTAGCTTTATAATAAGCCTTGAAATCAGGTAGTGCAAGTCTTCCAATTTTGTTCTTGTTTTTCAAAGTGTTTTGTCTATTCTAGGTCCTTTCTATTTCCAAACATATTTCAAAATTACCTTTTCTACTCAAATGCCAGCTGGAATTTGATTGGATTTATCTTCAATCTAGATTATCTGTTGAATTTAGCTGTCCTTATAATTATTATTACTATATTATGCTGAAGAAACTGAGGCACACTAAAGTTAGTACTTGGCTATAAGATCATTTAGCTTGTAAGAAGTAGAATTGAGACTCAAACCTTGGGCAGTCTGACATCAGAGCTTGTTATTTATACTGTTTTGCTGTGTGAATTAGAATATTGAATTAATTTCATGAGATTAAAAGCATATCTGTTTTGTTCCTAATTCCTAATGAAAGTGCCATGCCTAGCACGCAGTAGATGAAATATTTTTTTTTTTTAAAGATTTTATTTATTTATTTGACAGAGAGAGACACAGCGAGAGCAGGAACACAAGCAGGGGGAGTGGGAGAGGGAGAAGCAGGCTTCCTGCCGAGCAGGGAGCACGATGTGGGACTTGATCCCAGGACCCTGGGATCATGACCTGAGCCGAAGGCAGACACTTAACGTCTGAGCCACCCAGGTGCCCTGAAATATTTTTTTACATCAAAAGAAAAGTCTTTTTATAAGGGAAATTCATTTTCATTCTACTTAACTTTATGTTTTCACTTGGTAGAATGAAAAGGAGACTCTATATATTTTAAAGGCCCTAGACTTAACCTTTATTACAAACATTGTCTTAGTTAAGATTCTATCTGCCCAGAATAGAAAAAAGTCAAGCTAGCTTAAGCAAATACTGAATTTTCTATTAAGGATGTAGGAATGTCTCGCGGATCACACTGAACACAAGTTAGCTACCCCTTAGGAAGAGACTTGGAATTGGGTATCAAGAATACAATAATGCCGGGGCGCCTGGGTGGCTCAGTCAGTTAAGCGTCTGCCTTCAGCTCGGGTCATGATCCCAGGGTCCTGGGATCGAGTCCCGCATCGGGCTCCCTGCTCTGCGGGGAGCCTGCTTCTCTCTCTGCCTCTGCCTCTCTCTCTCTCTGTCTCTCATGAATAAATAAATAAAATCTTAAAAAAAAAAAAAAGAATACAATAATGCCTTTTTTTTTTTTTTGAAGATTTTCTTTATTTATTTGACAGAGAGAGACACAGCGAGAGCAGGAACACAAGCAGGGGGAGTGGGAGAGGGAGAAGCAGGCTTCCCGCGGAGCAGGGAGCCCGATGTGGGGCTCGATCCCAGGACCCTGGGATCATGACCTGAGCCGAAGGCAGACACTTAACGACTGAGCCCCCCAGGCACCCCCAGTAATGCTTTCTTTTATTTATAGCCTCTGTGTGTCTTCCTCATTCTTCTGAGGAGATGAGCATTTTCTGCTTTTCTAGTCACAAGATAGAGAAGACTGCTCTGCAGCTCCTTTATTCACGTATTACAGGTCTTGCCATTGGCAGAGACTGGTTGTTTCTTGGTCAGACCCCTAAATTCTAGGACAGAGACTGATTGATTTGACATTGATACAGTGGCTAACCCTGGCCCAAGAAGATATATTTAGGCAAGAGAGCAAAATACGTAGGAGAAACATGGGCGCTGTGGGCTTAGTCATGGGGAGGGAGTCGATGGTAGGGTAATGGGTCATGGTTTTCCAAGAAGGAGGGTAGTATATAGGTGGATTGCTAGCACATAAAAGGCTTACCATAGGCTTGATCATTTAACTCCAACACTACAGTTCTGGGCTGGACTTTTGGAAATCAGAACCTGGCTTCTGATATCACCTTAATGCGGAGTACTCCCTGAGTACTCTTTGCCACTTTTTATTTTGCTGTGTTAAAGTGGGATCAAAGGACTAATATATGTGGATATATATACACACATATAACATTTGTTTAGTTTTTAGTTTATTTAAAAATTTGTCAGGTGTTACGGTTTTAAGCTATAGTTCAGTGGATGATTGTTTTCTTTAGTGTAGCACATTTCCTTTCCTATTTCTCTTTTTGTTTGTTTATTTTTACAGAGGCAAATACCGGATTGTATACATAACTCCAGAATTCTGTTCGGGTAACTTGAGCCTACTCCAGCAACTTCAGGCCAATATTGGTAAGTGTTATGATAGGCTCTTTTTATAAGTACTTATTGAATTGAATTACCCTTTAAAGTTAAGCACATGGATGGATATTGGATTTCACTTCTGTTAAAGTTGATTTCAAACAGTATTTCCTCCAGGAAGTCCCTGACTTTCCAACTTGGGATCTTTCCAGTCTTATCCCCTAGTACCTATAATTCCTTCTGCCGTAGAAATTAGGCTCCTGTATTATAATTGCCTGTTTATATATCTCTTTTCTTCCCCTAGACTATAAACTTTTTTGGGAAAAAAATGCCCTAGTGCAGTACCTGGCACATAGTAGGGATTTAAATGCATTATTGAACAAATGTTGAATCTTAGATTCTCTGAAATGTTAATTGCCTTGTTTTCATATTCAGAATCTAAATTAAATCACAGTAGTGGTTCTCCACCCTTGTTCATGAGAATCACTTTTCCAACTTTAGAAAAATGTAGTATCCTCCAAACTTGAAAATTCTGATTCAGCACGCCTGGGGTGGGCCCCTGGCACCTATAGTCTTTCATGAGTGATTCTGATGTGTAGTTAGGGTTGGAAACCATAGTACCTTTGATTATTTGCCACCAGTGAGTATGATTTTAAAAAGTTAGAGAGTAAGTCAGAGCTTATTTCCTAGAAAATGTAAATACAGAATTAGTCAATAGCTGGTGCCCATTTTTTTGTACTTCAAAAATTTTGGTTTTTTTTTCTCTCTTGATGGCTAGAATAAGCTACCCAAGAGTTGCAATCATAACTACTATTATTTCAAACATTCAGTTGAACCAACCAGTTTTAGTTTCCTAATATTATATGATCTCATTATATAATTATATATTAAAATAATTCTGGATAGGTAAATTTTCAACATGGCAACATCTCATTCAATGGTTGGTTAGTAGCATGTAACTCTAGGAATGCATTTAATAATTTTTTTAAATTTTATTATGTTATGTTAATCACCATACATCATTAGTTGTTGATATAGTGTTCCATGATTCATTGTTTGCGTATAACACCCAGTGCTCCATTCAGTACGTGCCCTCTTTAATACCCATGCCCTCTTTAATTTTTGTTAACAATATAATGAAAACAAATTTGTTTCTTTTTAGTATGTATTAAATGTTCATGAACAAAAGAATGAGGGCAGAAGTTATACATTTGATTAAATACATTATCAGAGGCACCTGGTGCCTCTGATAACAGAACCACCCCTCCTTGCTCAGCAGGGGGCCTGCTTCTCTCTCTCCCTCTCCTGCTGCTCCCCCTGCTTGTGCTCTCTCTCTCTCTGACAAATAAATAAATAAATAAATAAATAAATAAATAAATAATCTTTTAAAAAAATACATAATCAATGCTGTATTACCAATTTCTTATCCCTTATTGGCATATTGTATTTTTGCCTTTAATGGAAGACAAATTTGGTGTGTCTCCTATTAGACTGTATAGAATTCTTTTTTTTTTTCCTGGATTTTATTTATTTATTTGACAGAGAGAGAGACAGAGCGAGAGAGGGAACACAAGCAGGGGGAGTGGGAGAGGGAGAAGCAGGCTTCCTGCCAAGTGGGTAGCCCGATGCGGGGCTCGATCCCAGGACACTGGGATCATGACCTGAGCCGAGGGCAGACGCTTAACGACTGAGCTACCCAGGCGCCCCAGACTCTATGGAATTCTTAAGGATATTTCACTTAAATGAGGCCTAAATACCCTAGATAGATAAATTTTATGGTTTTATAACAAAAGCTAGGATCTGTGTCCATGGTGAGCTGGATATGTTTTATTCCATTTTAGTATTTGCTTTGTTTCTGGGGTGGAGTTAATTAATTACTAGTTAAGTATTTACTTAGATTCTTTAACAGCTAGTTCTAATTCTCTGTTTTTATTTTTTATAATGGATTAAATTATGAATACTACTGCAATCAGTAGAACAGAATACTCTGCATGGAATGGATGAACAGGCTCTTTTTGGTTGACTCTTAATATTGAACAAAAAGGGATAAATTCTTTTTGGAGTATTTTTCTTTGGCTTTTGTTTGTAGGAAATTGTAAAATGCTTGCAAAATGAATCTCCTCAAGAGTTCTGTTTGTGTGGTAGTCTGACATTTAGCTAATCAGATTTATGCTTTTTATGTTACATTCTTTAAGTAGTATGAGTGTATAACAGAAGCAGCAAACATAATTTTATATGGAGACTCCTTACAACCAAGCACACTTATAATTGTCTTTTGACTTTAGAAATAGGGCTTGAGTGACAGATATGCCAGAATGAAATATGTATAGGACTTGGGCAGACACTTGGACTTGCAAATTTAAAGTGAAAGTTAGCAAAAGCTTGGTAAACTGATGGTAAGGGACAAAGTTCAGCTCCACTAAGAGGTAATTAGTTAAACCTGTAATTTTAAGGAAGGTTTTAAAATAAAAGATGAGCCATCATGTTTGTTTTAACCTATTTAATTTAAAATCTGGGTCATTTAGTTTCTAAAGCCAAAATTAGTGGTAACATTGAATTTTTCCCAGCTATGCAGCAGCGGCCAGAGAATTTTGATGCTAATCAACCTGTATTCATATTTAGTAGGTTTATTTTTTTTGCTTTCTTTTTCATCTCTATTGTATTTGGTAATCTCAGTGAATTGTAGTTTATTTGCTCGTCTGTCTTCTCCTTTAGAGCTGTGAGCTTCTCAAGGTTACAGCGTACATCTTTTTTTTTTTTTTAAAGATTTTATTTATTTATCTGACAGATAGAGAGACAGCGAGAGAGGGAACACAAGCAGGGGGAGTGGGAGAGGGAGAAGCAGGCTTCCCGCGGAGCAGGGAGCCCGATGCGGGGCTCGATCCCTGGATCGAGGACCCTGGGATCATGACCTGAGCCGAAGGCAGATGCTTAACGACTGAGCCACCCAGGTGCCCCCAGAGTACATCTTATTACTCTTTTCCTAGGAAAGTGTTTGGATCATAGTGGGCCTTTAATAACTGTAATAGTAATATTTTGGTGTTTTGTTTTGTTTTTATTGAGCTGCCTTTTATGCCAGGTCCTATCTTAATATTTTATGTGAATGATCTGACTTAATCTTCAGAGTGACTAAAAAATGTTAGGTACTACTATGTCTACCTTTTATTTGTGGTGACACTCGAAGCTTAAGTAACTTGCTTAAGGTAATACAAACGTTAGTGGTGGATCCTGGTTCTGCATCCAGGTAGTCTGACTCTAGAGCACATATTTGTAGTCACCCCCCTAATGGCAGAAAATCATTAATACTCAAGTAAGTATCAAGTAATGATCATCTCCACTGATGGAAAAAATTATTTTTGTCATAAGTATTAATTTGGTAATGGAGGGCAAAGGCACTACTATCATTACTTTGAAGTATCTGAAGACATTTTAATGGGTGGTTATACAATAAAGCCCTTTTCTGAAATGCATTACTACACACCATTGATTCTGTTTCAGTGTGGGTGTGTGGTGTGGGGGCAGAGTAAAGGGGTTGCTAGGGGAAGAAAGAACGAATTATATTCCTTCTTACCTACATTGTACATACCGAGATTTAGTTCTTACCATTTTACATTAAAAAACGTGGATATCATCCTGTCTTCCAGTATTGACATTCCAGGGGAACTCTCTGCGGTCTGATATGTGATTGGTCATGGACAACGATGATGACTTCATCTCAGTAGAGTGTGCTCTTTAATCGCTTTTGGTAGCTAATTGATGAGATAAAATTGGAAGTATTACCAAAGAGAAAAAAAACCCAGCTCTTCTTTTTAAGGCATTATCATTGCAAATGGTTCATGAGTGATAGTTTTGAGGGCAAAGTAATAGTAAGTAATTCATTTCTCTGAGGAATAATGATGAAAGCTGTGAAATCTAATAAATAATGTTGTTTGAATAATATATAAATGTTTCCTTCTTCTATCCATATGCCTTTACCCATGTATGTCCCATCCTCTATTCTCATAATGATTTTTGGTGTTGCCTGATGTCATTTATGCTTATATTTTTATATGAACCAAATACTTTGATTTGAATTTTTTTTTCTCCTTTCTGTAATATTTATATATTCTAAGTGAAGGTGATATTGATTTAGATGAATTTATGGCTTCTTTTTGAACTTTATTTTCCCTGTTTTTATATTTTTCACTTTTGTAGGTATCACACTTATTGCTGTGGATGAGGCTCACTGTATTTCTGAATGGGGACATGATTTTAGAATTTCATTCCGGACTTTGGGCTCCCTAAAGGCATTACTCCCATCGGTAAGCTTGCCAAGTGCAATATCTTGAAATGACATTCATATCAAAGGAGAGAGTCCAGGATTGGGGAATTGCCAGAAGGCTGAAGACTTCTCTATGAAAGGGCAAATGGATAGTGAAAACAGGGGAAAGGTTTAGAAAAAATTCTAACTTTGGCTCTCTTCTAAGGTTAGCATGTAATTTTTTGAGGAATACTATACAGTAGGGGTTGGCAAACGTTTTCTGAAAGAACCAGATAATAAATATTTTAGGCTTTATGGGCCACATATGGTCTCTGGCACATTTTTCTTTGTTTTTTTTCTTCACAACCCTTTAAAAATGTAAAAACTGTTTGCTTGTGGGCCGTAACAAAACAGGCTATGGACCAGATTTGACCCGTAGAACGCAGACCTGACTTTAGAACCATGTTTAGGTCCCATGCCTTCTCAATGAGCTCTTATGCATGCATCGTTTTACTAGGATGCTGTGAAAGCATAGTTACCTCTTCTTGCATCATATTGAAAACCTGAAAAAGGAACTATTCCAGAGAGATTTTAGTAAAGTTTCTAGTACTAAAATTCCACTTTCTTCCCTAATTATAAAGAATAGCAGATTTCTACATGAGTGGCGTGTTTTATATGAACAGCTTGAGATTTTACAATAATGGCAACCATTTTATTTTTTGAAAAATTATGGAGTCACGGGCAGTTGTAAAAAAAATGTACAGAGAGATTCTATGTACCTTTCAGTTTCCCTAATGGTAATATCTTGTATAACTGTAGTATAATATCAAAACTAGGAATATGACATTGGTATGGTCTTTACAGTTCTTTTTTTTTTTTTTAAGATTTTATTTATTTATTTGACAGAGAGTGAGATAGTGAGAGCAGGAACACAAGCAGGGGGAGTGGGAGAGGGAGAATCAGGCTTCCTGCCGAGCAGGGAGCCCAATGCGGGGCTCGATCCCAGGACCCCGGGATCATGACCTGAGCCGAAGGCAGACGCTTAATGACTGAGCCAACCAGGCGCCCCTACAGTTCTTTTTTTTTAAAAAAAGACTTATTTATTTGGAAGAGAAGAGAGAGCGAGCGAGCATGAGTGGGGTGAGGGGGGCAGAGGGAAAGAATCCCAAGCAGACTCCCTGTTGAGCACAGAGCCCTACACAGGGCTTGATCCCACAACCCTGAGATCACGACCTGAGCCAAAGTCGAGAGCTGATGCTTAACTGACTGGGCCATTTCTTTAATGGCTGATGATGACATCTTTTCTTGTACTAATTGCCTCTTTTGTGAAATGCCTGATCTAATTGGAATTTTCTTTTAAACTGTTGAAAGTGTTTTATTATAAATATGAATCCTTGGTCAGATATGTGGTTCATAAATAGTTTTCAATTTATAGCTGCCTTTTCATTGTCTTCACAGTGTCTTTCACATAGCAAACATTTTTAATTTTGATGAAGTCCGGTTTATCAGTTTTTTCTTTTGTTGTGCTCTTCACCTAACCCTAGATCCTGAAGATTTCCTCTTATGATTTTTCCCTAAAATTTTAATGGTTTTACATTTGTTTACATTTAAGTCCATGATTCATTTTGAATTAAATTTTGTGTAAGGTGTGAGGTTTAGATTGAGGTCCTTTTTTTTTTTTTGCCTGTTGATGTCCAATTGCTCCAAGCCATTTCCCCTTCTGTTGAATTGCTTTTGACACTTTGTTAAAAATCATTTGGGTATATTTGGGTGCATCTATTCCTGGGTTCTCTAGTCTACTGTATTAATTTTGAATGAATAAACAAGGTTGATTGATGTTTAGGTTTTCCTCGTAGTAGTGAAGCTATCATGTCCTCTGAGCCCAAGATTTAACAGTTTACGAGTAAACTAAGAAAAAGCATTAGAGATTGTTTGTTATTCTCTTGGTAAATTGTCTAGTTCGTTTCCCTTGCATATTAATTATACTTATAAGTAGCAAAATTGAGAGTTTCTTTTTGTTAGCTCTTCTCATAAAGATCTGGTTAGAGCATACATTAAAATAAAATGAAACAACAAAAAAAACTTAATTGTACCAATTAGCAAGCATATACTGAAAGAGAATCAAACTAGACTGAATTGAACGCCAATATGTGACTGGCCCTGGGTTAATGCTTTCATCTTGGTTAAGCCTCACAACAAGCCAGCAAGATTAATATCTCCATTACCTTTTTGAGACAGTTCTTCACTAGGATAGCACATTCTCTTGCTTCTCTTCCCTCCTTCCTGTCTCTTCATTCTGAGATTCCTCTGCTTGTGTCATCTTATCTCCCACACTTTTAACATTGGCATGCCAGAAACCTTAGTCTTTGGACCTCCTCTCTTTCCTATCTGCACTTAAGTCCCTGGTCATTTCATCTAACGTACGGTTTGAATGCCATCTATATGTTGACAGCTCCCAAATTTTTATCCCCACCCTCAGCTGATACCAGCAATGTGTGAGTGATCCAGTTTCTCTGCCTCCTTACTAGCATTTGGTATTATCACTATTTTTTTTTTAAAGATTTTATTTATTTACTTGATAGAGAGAGACACAGCGAGAGAGGGAACATAAGCAGGGGGAATCGGAGAGGGAGAAGCAGGCTTTCCACGGAGCAGGGAGCCCAATGTGGGGCTTGAACCCAGGACCCTGGGATCATGACCTGAGCCAAAAGCAGGTGCTTAACCAACTGAGCCACCCAGGCATCCTGAATACTTATTTTTTAAAAAGACTATTTATTTATTTATTTGAGAGAGAGAGAGTGCCCGTGCAAGTCAGGGGGCGGGGCAGAGTTAGAAGATCTTCGAGCAGACTCCCTGCTGAGTGTGGAGCTCGACAACATGGGGCTCAAGCTCAGGACCCATGAGATCATGACCTGAGCTGAAACCAGGAGTTGGACGCTTAACCAACTGAGCCACCCACGTGCTCCTCCCGGAATACTTTTCACATGGGGTGATCCCCTACTTATCTCAAGTCTTTGCTGAAATATTATTTTTTCATTTAGGCCTCCTGGGCCACCATATTAAAAATTTCAAATTAATTTCTCCCTCCAACATTCAACATTCCTCATTTTCCTCTGCTATTTTTTAATAGCACTTATCACTGTTTAACTTACTGTATGATATTTTGTCTACTGTCTGTGGGTCCCCACTAGGGGGGACAGGCTTTTGATGGTTTTGGTCATAATCTAGAACAGGACCGGGCACATAGTGGGTGCTCCATAAATACTTGGGTAAATGAATAAACGAATTCCAGTGAGAAAGCAGAGAAACAGAGACGTCTCTTTCCCACGCAGGGAGTGGTGGAGTTGGGCTGTAGCTTCACAGTGGGACACCGTGCTGGTTTCTCAAGCAAGTGATGTGAAAGAAGTATAAAACATCGTTTCTGCCCTGAAGTAGCTCATGGTGCAGTAAAGGAATTTAGATCCATACCTAATAAAAGTAGAAGCAATGGTATCAAACAGTAAATGGTGTGTGGAACAGTACAAATAATAAAGAAAGGTTAACAGTGTTAATAGTACATGTAATAGAGGAACAAGATATTTGTATGGTGAAAGTCAGGAGGCTCAGTGTGCCTCAGTGTGCCTCGAGGACTGCTTCCATTAATTTAGAATGGTTTTAGGGGCGCCTGGGTGGCTCAGTCGGTTAAGCGGCTGCCTTCGGCTCAGGTCATGATCCTGGGGTCCTGGGATCGAGCCCCACGTCCAGCTCCCTGCTCAGCGGAGAGCCTGCTTCTCCCTCTCCCTCTGCCTGCCACTCTGCCTACTTGTGCTCTCTCTGTATCTGTCTGTCGAATACATAAATAAAATCTTTAAAAAGAAATGGTTTTAAAGTAAGCTTTTGGAAAATAGGAGGATTGCCTTCTGTAATCCTTTCCGAGGACTTTGATTCTAAAAGGATTGTGTTAGAGGAGTTTTAAATATTTTATGCAGCTTTTAAACACTTTTCAGTGGTGAATTAAATCTTTTATTATGTCTGGCTATGGACTTTATTGGATCATTTTCATTTCTTGCAATGACTCAGTATAGCACAGGGTGTTTGTCAAGCAATGGCTGAGAAAACCTTTTCCCCCTAGTGTTTTCATGAATCCTGTTGATCAGCTAAGTGGTGAGAAATGCCACCTGGTGGTTGTAGGACTCTCATTTTCCTCACTGTTCTCCGTGCTCTTCTCCTCTTTCCAGTTGCGATTACGCTGGGACAACTGTTGCAGCTTCACACCATATGATTTCAGTAAGTTTAAAAATAGCAAAGAAATCATTAAACCACTTGGCATAAGGATTCCCATTTGGAGAGAATCAGACAAAGTGTCTCAGAAAGAGCAGTGAGGCAGAAAGCTCTGTATCAGTCTTAAAATTCTGTAAAATTCAAGTAAAAGGTACTGTGATATCCATGAGACATGTTGATTCTTTCCGTTCCTCCCTCTGCAGCCCTTTCCCAAAGACAGCATATATAGACACTAATTGAATACTGTGAACGATAACCACTTGAAATGAGTGAACAAATGAATAAAGCATGAATGAAGCATGATATTATGCAGTACAAAGTTAGAATTAGCAACATGACCCAAATTTAGAAGCAGATGGAACAGTTAGAATTCTCTGAATGTGTAGGTGCTGCACCATTGAAGCCTATGATTAAATCATTCCTAAATTTATAGTCATAAGGTTAATTTATAGTTTTTGCTTGTTTTAACAAAACTTGGTAACTATTTCCAAAGAAACCAAATTTTCCAACTTAAAGAGTAAGAGTTTCATGAATTAAGAACTTGATGTAACTAGGTGATGCTATAGTTTATTGTCCCAGTCAGTTTGCTTTTGAATGTTAGAGTTTGCGAGGTATCAGTATTTATGTCACGATGACAGGATAAACTGGGAGTGTCCCTGGATGCCAGGATGTGTGATCATCTTTCTCATAACCAGCCTGTGTGTTATATCCAAGCTTCAGTCTAGTTTGTGTTTTAAACGTCATAAGGCACCACAAACTTCTAAAAGAGTTTATTCATTTCTGAAATGAAAATAAATAACCATTGTTCCTTTAAGTTTAATATATGCCATTACTTTATTCTGTTTTCTAGTTGTGGAAGCAGCATTCTAAACTGCGACCTTCTATAATGTTGGAGGTGAACGATCGCATTTATGTTGATTTTTCATCATTTGCAGGTCATTGGCTTAGGGAGTTTCTAGTGGCAAGGGGGGGATTTTTAAGTTAGAAGAGAGTCTAACATTGTGTAGCCCTCTACATCTCATATTTTAGTGAAAAAAACCAAGACCAAGAGAAGCCCTTGCCGAAGTCAGTGGCAAATCTGGGAGTCGTGACCATGGCTCTGGAATTCTTGTATAGAATTCTTTTCAGTTGTTGTGATAACAACATCGATAATAATTGAAACTTTTTTAATTTAATGATTTTATATATTTATTTGAGAGAGAGAAAGAGAGAGTGCGTGAGTGGAGGGGGGCAAAGGGAGAGGGTGAAAGAATCTGAAGTAGATTCCACCCTGGGCAAGGAGCCAGATGGGGGGCTCCATCTCACAACGCTGAGATCATGACCTGAGCTGAAACCAGGAGTCCCACGCTTAACTGACTGAGCCACCCTGGTGCCCCAATAGTTGAAACTTTTTGAGTGCTTACTGTGTACCATGCATCATGTTCAGCACATTACATGTTCTGTTGTCTTTTGGTCTTCACAATGACTTTACGAGATTGCTGTTATCATTGTCACTTTATAGATGAGGAAACCAGAGTTTGGAGAGTGAAATAACCAGCTCAAAATCTCACACCTAGTTAGCAACACAGGCAGGATTTGAACTTAGGCATCTGACTTTAAGCCAGTTATTTTTCACTACTGTGAAAAATCATTAGCTGTTCTATATTCAAGTTACTGTTTTGCTGTTTTGCCTGATCTTTAAATTAATTTCTTCAAGAGATATCCTGTTTCATGCTTATTTTATTTTCATAAGTACATTGCCCATCCACTCATACATTATACTGCTTAGAAGGGAAAAATGAAGGGGGGGAATTCAGAGGGGGAGATGAACCATGAGAGACTATGGACTCTGAGAAACAAACTGAGGGTTCTAGAGGGGAGGGGGGTGGGGGGATGGGTTAGCCTGGTGATGGATATTAAAGAGGGCATGTACTGAATGGAGCACTGGGTGTTATGCACAAACAATGAATCATGGAACACTACGTCAAAAACTAATGATGTAATGTATGGTGATTAACATAACATAATAAAATAAAAAAATGAAAACAAACCAAAGCCTCTTACTCTTTGTATCCTGAAAACTTCGGTCTTTCTTTGCATATGCAGTTAAACAGCAAGGATGCATTAAATTGTTTGAGTGAAGCACTTAAAATGATGAAAATGCTTTGTTGTTGTGAGGGTGAGAATGTGCATGTCCTAAGAGCTTCTAATATTTAAACTTTGTATATATGTATATATATACATGTGTATGTGTGTGTGTATGTATGTATATATATGGATAAGCTTGTTTATATAAACTAACTTATCTATAAATTGGCCTATTTATAAGTTGTTAGGTAGGCACTCTAAATTCAGAGAACAGTCTGATTGAAAACCAGAAATCAATGAAGTTAATTTGAGAGTTTCATTTTTAAATAATGAAATTAAAATTTTTAAATAAATTTATTTAAAATATTTAAATAATACTTAACAATTTAAATAATTTCACAGAATTTAAGGGTAGAGAATGCAAAAATGCCAATTACCTGGTCACATTGGTTCTGATACCTTTTTCTTCCATTTAAAAAAACTACTTCAGACTTAACTTTTTTACATGAGCTTTGAGATAATTTTTAATTCAGTAAAGCTATATTGATTTTAAAGATAGTTTATATTGTTAGTAAATTTTATCTTGTTTTTCAGATCCTGTAATTGCTTTTTGTACAATTGCACCTAAATTTTCACTTACATGGAAGATAATTGCTTAAACTGATTTGTGAGATAGGTGCAGGGCATCTGAAGAGCTATTTTATGAGGATGTCATTTACTTTATTTGTAATAGACCACAAAAAGTATTTTAAGAAAGTTGTATTCTTGAATATACAACAGCTAATGATTTAGGAACAACTTGAAGACTTAGTCCCTTTTTTCTGAATATAATAGCATAATTTATTATAACTCCCTGTGATAACAGGAGCAAAAATAATGAATCGAGTTTCATGGGAGGTAGGTCATTATCCTAGTTTAGAATTTCTGAAAGGTTACATATTCATGTTTTTCCTAGTAATTGCCGTGTCTCCTGTTTTGGCTGCTAATCCAGTTAAGAAGTCTTTGCTAGACTGAAAATAGAACATGACTTGGTTGCTCAAGGAATCAATTAATAATGGATGTTTTGTGTTATGCATTCTTATATATAGTATGCCATGATTTAACTTAGTAAACTGGAGAGAGGTTATCCAGGTCATTAAGAGCTTTGCTTCAAGATCAGAGAAGCCATAAACCAATATCTTTAGTATAGAAGATAAAAAAAGACTTACTGCTTTGTATTGTTAGATTTTCAGTGAATGAAAGGGTTTATAATTTGTGAATTATAGATTAATAAAAAATAAGGCATAACCCTCATTTGTATCAACACTATTATTAATATAATAAATATTAAAAATAAAAAATAGTAAATGGAGAGTTAGATAGCTAATAAGTAGGTAGATTGTATTTAGAAATCTTATGGATTTAGTGTTTTATTTAAACTCTTTCTGATTTTTTTTTTTTTAATATTTTGTTTATTTGAGAGAGAGAATGAGATAGAGAGAGAGCATGAGAGGGGGGAGGGTCAGAGGGAGAAGCAGGCTCCCCGCTGAGCAGGGAGCCCGATGCGGGACTGGATCCCGGGACTCTGGGATCATGACCTGAGCCGAAGGCAGTCGCTTAACCAACTGAGCCACCCAGGTGCCCACTCTTTCTGATTTTTAAAAAGTAAAGGTATTCTGGGGTGCTTGTGTGGCTCATTTGGTTAAGCATCTGACTCTTGATTTCGGCTGAGGTCATGATCTTAGGGCCTCAAGATGGAGCCCTGCCTCGGATCTACGCTGGGTGAGGAGCCTGCTTGAAGTTCTCTCTCCTTCTCCCTTAAAAAAAAAAAAAAAAAAAAAAAAAGATATTCCAAAGGCTGAGAAACAGGGAAGTAGGAAATTTTCTTCTTCTTTGAAAAAGAGTAATTTTAAAGTTGCATTTTTAACACTGTTCCTCTTGTAGTAAGAGGAACAGTCTGTTTGTAAGAAGGCAGTAGAAATGTTGGGAATTCATGAGCGCTCTCCTTTTTTAAAAATCAATTTCATTTCATTCAGGTTCCAATTGTTGCACTCACTGCTACTGCAAGTTCTTCAATCCGGGAAGACATTGTACGCTGCTTAAACCTGAAGAATCCTCAGATTACCTGTACTGGTTTTGATCGACCAAACTTGTATTTAGAAGTTGGGCGAAAAACAGGAAACATTCATCAGGATCTTGTCCAATTTCTTGTCCAAAAGACAAGGTGAGGATGCCATGGTTGACAAATTTTTGTTAACTATTTCCTTCTTTTTAAAAACTTGTTTTATTTATGTGTTTATGTATGTATATATATATTTATTTACTTACTTACTATTTCTAATGCATATTTAATATATTTCACATTCTACTTAGCTTTGGTTCAAGTCAAGTGTGATGTTATATAATCAAGAGAGCGACTGAGAAGATAGCTTAATTCTGAAGGCAGAAAATAGTTCAGGTATTTTTGTACTTCATATTTTTGCTTGAACAGGACATACACCCTTTTTTTTTTTTTTTTTTTTTTTAAGTAAGCTTTATGCCCAACGTGGGGCTTGAACTCACAATCCTGAGATCAAGAGTCTAGTGCTCTACCTACTGAGCCAGCCAGGTGCCCCCTGCACTCTTAATAATTGACAAATAAACAGTAGAAACGACTGAGTCTTTTATCTGAATTCTCTTTAGTTCACTAATTATATGACTAATTGAGTATTAGGGAATTTTAAAGGTCATCTTAGTAATAAACATTTTTGAGCCCTTGTTATGTGCCAAGGACTATCCTAGGTGCTTTATAGTAATTCTTATAACTGCTCAGTAAGCTACATATTATTTTCATTTTCCTGAAGAAGAAGCTGTCACTAGTACTTTTTCCTGTTTCTTTGGTTTGGAGGCATTTTATATGTATGCTAAGAAGCTTTCCTTTGCCTTATTTCCCTGATCTTTCTCCTTGGTGAAAAGCTTATAACTTTCGTGTTATGAAATGTGTTTTTAAGTCAGAATACATGAAAATAATGTTTGACCTACTAGCACAAACACAAAACAAGTCCAGGCAAATAGAGTTTAAATAACATCAATAGTATATTCCTGAAGGACTCTTTGGGTCCTTTAGGATGAATTTAAATGTAGGATTTGCTATTGGCGCGATTGTACTATATTGAGATTAAAACAAGAACGTAATGGGGGTGCCTGGTTGACTCTGACGGTAGAGCATGTGACTCTTGATCTTGGGATTGTGAGTTTGGGTGTAGAGATTACTTAAAAACAAAATCTTAAAAAAAAATAAAACAAGAAAGTAATGGGTATATTTAATATTCATGCTGCTCTGGTGATCTCTCCTAAGTGAATACTCATTGTACTTCACTTCCCTTGTGTCCTAGAGGGAAAACATTCTCTTGAAGAAGGTTGTTTATTCTATACTAGAGTCTTTTAACAGTGACATCATTAGGTACTCCCCTAATCTTTGATCCTTTTCATTCCATATTATTTTAATCTCTATGGCCTTCCCCTAATAACCTTCTCCTTTCTGAAACTGTTTACCTTTCTGTGTGTGTGTGTGACATTGTGACATTTTATCTTTCTGACTATATTGTCCTTTTATGCTATCTTTTGTAAGTGTTTTCTTCTCACCCTGTTTCATGTTAATTCTACTAGTGGAGGTCTCTTAGCCTAGACTATTATCATCTCCCTTAACAGACCTCCCTCCTCCTCAGTGCTCCTTGCATTCTAGACACAATTTTCAGATTCATCATCTGAAAGCACATCCCTGAGGCTTGGCATTCCTCTCTGGTGCCTCTCTCTTTCCTGTGGACTAGCAGCCAGACTCCTTAGCCTAACATCCAAGACCATCTGATATTTTTATATTTGTGTGACAATGCTTCTGAGAGCAAAGCAAGAAAGGTTTTGCCTCCATTTTTCAATCCTCCAAGAAGAGTTATGGTAGCAGCCAACCACTGCGAGTCAGATGCTTCCTGTAGATCTTAGGCAAATAGAAATTTTCCTCTTAATGAGCAATAATTAGATGGAGGGTAATTAAGACTTCAGAGTGTTGCCTTTTGTTTCTATTTCTTCCCTTTATTTAATTCTGCCATTTTTTTCTATTCATTGACCTAACGTGTTTGTTAAATTCTGACCAAATTTGTTTTCTATATTCATGGTATATTGAAATTGAAAAGACAGGCCTCTATCACCCATCTAATTTAGTGGTTAGATGAAGATAGATTTCTTTCCCCTCAGGAAGTTGTTGTGAGGAAATAACAATGTTTAGTAAACCACTCGGTGTAGTAATGAATCCTTTTGTAATAGGGATTTTTACTCTTTTGATTTTTCTGGTAAGTTCAAACGTTTGTGTATTTTCTACCTTTTTTTAATGTAAAAATTGATATGCAGTCTTAGTATCAATTTGAACACTATAGATGCATGTCAATTGAAGAGTACTTAGATCTTCTGGTTCTGTTTCTCATTTATCACTGTTGATGTTTGGGCACTGAGCTTCTTTTCTCTGACTGTACTGTGCAGATATGCACTTCCAGGTTTTGTTGTTAACTTTATACAGAAGTAGTTACAGAGTATATCCATATTTTAGGCGATATTTTCCTTTGATTTAAAGTGTCTTTGCTAAGATATATATTAAAATCTCCAATTATTATAGATAAATCTATTTCTCCCTTTAGTTCTGTCAATTTTTGTTTCATGTGTTAAAGTTCTGTTAATTGGTACATACACATTTAGGATTCTTGTATCTTCAATAAATTGAAACTTTTATCATTATTAAGAAAAAGCGTTTTTGCTATCTTTCTGTGTAATGTGATTTTTAAAAATTAGGGCCCTAATATGTAGGATATTCACATTTTGGTGAACAAATTTTCTTCTTTGAGAAATGTTTTTAAAATGATGATAGTTTTGTGAGGGGCGCCTGGGTGGCTGAGCCGGTTTAAGCTCTGACTCTTGGTTTTGGCTCTGGTCATGTTCTCATGGGTTGTGGGGTCCAGCCTTCTGTCAGCCTCCAGGCTCAGCAGGGAGTCTGCTTGAGCTTCTCTCCCTCTGCCCCTCCCCCCACTCATGCTCCCTCTCTTTTTCTCTCTCTCTCAAATAAATAAATCTTAAAATAAATAAATGATAGTTTTTGTGTTTTTTTTTTTTTTTAAAGATTTTATTTATTTATTTGAGAGAGAGAGAATGAGAGACAGACAGCATGAGAGGGAGGAGGGTCAGAGGGAGAAGCAGACTCCCTGCCGAGCAGGGAGCCCGATGCGGGACTCGATCCTGGGACTCCAGGATCATGACCTGAGCCGAAGGCAGTCGCTTAACCAACTGAGCCACCCAGGCGCCCTAGTTTTTGTGTATTAAAAATACTTTGTATTTTGTTCTCACTTCTTTAATTGATCTGCTGGGACATTTTGTTATGAAGCCCATTTGGTCACTATAAAAAATTGCTTTGAGTAGATTATTCAGTAAAACTTGTGGAGTCAAATTACTGCCTATTTTTTCCCCTCTATTTAAGTTTTCAGTGACTTTTGCCATAGTCCTTCTTAAAGGTTTTAGATACAATAATTTTTTGTTTGCTTAGTATTTCGTAGTATGAATGTACATAATGATGAAAATTTGTTTTTCACTATTATAGTTCTGTTGTGAATATTTGTGTATATGTGTCTTCTGGCAGATGTGAAAGTATATTTGTAAAATAAATTCCTAAAGTTGAAATTGTATCAGAATATATGCATTAAAAATTAAAGTTTTTCCAAACTCTAAAATAATACATTTTTAAATATTGATTAAGTCAACATAAGTGAATGTATTTATGTAAATGAATTTATTGAGGAATTAAATAAATGTTCTATGGAAATCATCCTTGCATTTTTAATAAATAAGCACAGGTTTCTAAAACAGACTTTCAAACAGATGTTTTCTATAATAGTCTCAAGATTACTAGTAAATACTTCTTTAAACTATACAAATGATCTTTAATAGTACAGAAAAGTTACTGCTTTTTTAGTAAACATACATAGAAACTCAATTTTTTGATCATGAAAAAGAATAAGACTATTCTCCTATGTAAATGTTCACTTATCTTTCTAATGTAAATGAAGACTAATTCGTCGTCTAGTGCTTTGCATTTCTAAAAGTATGGAAATTGCATTTCCAGTAGCTTGTTTCTCTCAGGGCTTTTGCTTAAACTTGTCTCTGGTTTTGACTTTAATTTGAACAAAAGATGAGTCCAAGATGTTTGGGATTTAATATAATTTATTTCCACATTTGACTTTCCACATTTTTATGTAGTTAAATATATCATTGTTTTCTATATACTTTCTTTTTTTAGTGTTTTACTAAAAGGAAAATTAAAATTTTTAAAAGTAAATTAAAATGAAATTAAAATTTTAAAAAGAAAGGGGAAATTAAATAAGATAAAACTCAAACTGGTTTTGAAAACTCAAACTGAAGCCTATATATTTATATGTTTGTTCTTTTGTTTTTGTGTGTGTTTTTTTGTTTGTTTGTTTTTAGTTCCACCTGGGAATTTGAAGGTCCAACTATCATCTATTGTCCTTCCAGAAAAATGACAGAACAAGTTACAGCTGAACTTGAGAAACTGAAGTTAGCTTGTGGAACATACCATGCAGGCTTGGATGTTAAATCACGGAGAGAGGTTCATCATAGTTTCATGAGAGACGAAATTCAGGTGTGAAGATCCATCATCATTGCTCTCTATTCCCCATGGAAACAGATATTTCTCTAATATTTATTTGCCATATCTTTATCGACTACCTTGTTTGTGTTGAGTATAAAGAAGTTTCTCTCATAAAGGGAATTAATGTGTAATGTGGATGACAGATATGTCATCTATTGCAGATGAGTACAAATAGCAGGCTGCACAGAGTGCTTAGGTACATAGAGGAAGGAATGCTAGCTCTTAAGGTAGCTTCTGTTATGGTGATGAACCATCCAGGAAGAAGCAATTTGAGTGTAGAGTCTGAACAAGTAAATGGAACTTTGTCAAGTATGTGAGGCCAGTAGGTGATGAGGGAAAAGGGATTGGTTGTGGAATTCCAGGAAAAGGGACTAGCATGTGCAAAGACACAGTGGTATGAGAGTGCATACTGGGTTTAGGAAATTGGGAATAGTTTGGAATGGTTGGAGAGAAAGGAAGTGTGGAGTAGGATTGGTACAAAGTATAGGTGAAAAGGCAGGAGGAACTGTTAGAGACTCCCAGGAAAAAGGTTGAATGGGTTGGTTGGCCAGGTTATGGAGGAGGGCCTTAAAACTTGCAAAGAGGCAGGCTGGGATTGATGTGATGTACCTGTAGTTTTTCTAAACTACGTGAGGCTTAGAATTTTTATTTAAATTTTCATTTAATTTTTTAAGTCATTTTTATCTAATAGGTAAAATAAATCAAAGTAGAATAATTCTTGTTGAAGTTGACATGAGGGAGAGATCCAAGAGACTTCCAGTCTCCCAGGACAGTCCCTGGGGGTATCCTGTAATCCTCAGAGCTCCTCAGGATAGCGTTTGAAAACCATTATGACAGACTACTTTGTGTTTTTGAGCAAGAGCATAGTATTATAGAAACATTAGATTAGCAGCCCTAAGCAGGATTGATTTGAAGAAAGACTGAAGAAAGAAAGGGTATCAGTGAAGTCACTGTGAACAGTGCTCCAGCTGAGATTCCTGTAATGATTGGAATCATGTAATAATTCCAGTCTGAAGTGATTGGAATCCTAGTTTAGTGGGTGTCATGCAGAATATTTAGGAAGCATTAAATTCAGACCATGTTGGAAGGTTTAAATCAACAGCTTCACACTGTCAACATCCTATCCAAAATCTGTTACAGCAAGCCTGTGAACTAGGCCTCCCCCCAAATTAAGAGATGAACTTAACTTCTGCTTTGCATTTTCTGCTCAGTAGGTCTTCCATTTCCTTTCTGTCCAGCTCTGCAGTTGTTAACCACCCTCAAACCAACATTGTTCAAACAACCTACCTCAAGTATGGTTCATATGCACTGTCATGCTGTAACGCATACGTGCCTGAAAGCATCTATTCTTTTTCTTCCTCATCTTTCCAAAGATAGGAACAGCTATCACAACTGCTTAGAATAGAGTTACCTAAATTCTTAAATGTTTATAGTTTTATTCTGTTATCTCAGGAGTTTGAAAATTATCAGATAAAATTTATTGGCTGTTGCTTACTGAATCTTAATTGATGTTTGAGCCATTAATCAAAGATTTCTTTCATCTCGATTTATTATTAATTACTCATTTAGGTAGAAACATCTGCAGATATGAAAGATTGCAAACTTTATGTGTTATGTTGTGATAGGAGACTTTGTTGGATGCATATGGTTTTGCTACCTACATTCAGCTTCAGTGAAACATTAATGCTTTGAAATATGGCTTTAAAAACCTCACAGTGATCACTAATTATACCTAATATCTAGAAAGGTGTATGTATGTATGTGCCACTATTATTATCCCTTTCTGTGGCAGGATGTCAAAAAGTTTTATCCACATTATGAAAATTAATAAATTAATATTGATGCTGTCACCCTAACAACATCAGGGGTTCTGTTGTATCTGACAACTGGCCTCAATGTACTCCTTCTTTGCTATTAAAATAAATAATTCAGAAGCTTCACATTTGCATCAAAAGTTCTGACACCTTACCAAGGTGATGAAAATACATTTCCTCAACTATATAGAATAGTCTGGTGCTCTTGGAATTGATTACTTGCCATTGAATATTTATTGAGTGCCTACTGAATGCATACATGTATGGAATTCTAGATGTTCATTCTCCTGTTTTTCTGAAGTTGATTTATACTTTGGTGTGGGCCTAAAAGTAGAGCTCACCTCCCCAGCTCACCTCCCTAGTTCTTAATGTCTTGAATTGACTGATGCTTAGAATCTTAGTATTTTCTATTTTATAATTTTAGAAAAAAATTTTTTTCATATTATTCTTAACCAAATCTAACCATATTCAGATGTAGATTTGCATTTTTAGACTGTGACCATTCATTCTTACTTTTAGTCCTGAGTTTTAGTTTCATGTTCTTTTGTATTTTATTTGCTTTTTTAAGGTCTTGAATTCTTTTCTTTCTGGGATGAGGATGTGAGTAAATTATTTGATAAAATACTTTATTTCACCTGAGAGTTTATAATGATATTTTGAACATCATGTCTGTAGAATAAGGTGATGTCATCTAAAAACAGTATCATAAAGAGGTACCTGGCTGGCTCAGTCAATAAAGCATGTGACTCTTCATCTCGGGGTTGTGGATTCCGAGCCCCATGTTGGGTGTAGAGATTACTTAAAAATAAAATCTTAAAAAAAAACAACAACCCAGTATCATATGATGAAAATTAGATCTTTAAAGTTCTTACCACACACACATACACACACACACACATACATACATACATACACACTTACAAATGGTAACCATGGGAAGTAATGGATGTGGTAAGTAACTTTATTGTGGTAATGATTTCACAGTGTATATGGATATCAAATTATTAGATTATGCATCTTAAACCCACACAGTGTTATATGTCAATTATATCCCAATAAAGCTGGAAGAAAATGGAATCAAATACATTTTTAAAAACCTTAAAATTATGTTGCTTATTCACTTTCAAATATAGCAAAATGACCTAGTTTTATTCAAAGTTGTTTTTTTAAAGATTTTATTTATTTATTTTTTAAAGATTTTATTTATTTATTTATTTTTAAATTTTACTTTATTATGTTATGTTAATCACCATACATTACATCATTAGTTTTTGATGTAGTGTTCCATGATTCATTGTTTGCGTATAACACCCAGTGCTCTGTTCAGTATGTGCCCTCTTTAATACCCATCACCAGGCTAACCCATCCCCCCACCCACCTCCCCTCTAGAACCCTTAGTTTGTTTCTCAGAGTCCACAGTCTCTCATAGTTCGTCTCCCCCTCCGATTCCCCCCCTTCATTTTTCCCTTCCTACTATCTATTTTTTTTTTAAACATATAATGTATTATTTGTTTCAGAGGTACAGGTCTGTAATTCATCAGTCTTACACAATTCACAGTGCTCACCATAGCGCATACCCTCCCCAATGTCTATCACCCAGCCACCCCATCCCTCCCACCCCCACCACTCCAGCAACCCTCAGTATGTTTCCTGAGATTAAGGATTCCTCATATTAGTGAGATCATATGATATATGTCTTTCTCTGATTGACTTATTTCGCTCAGCATAATACCCTCTAGTTCCATCCACGTTATTGCAAATGGCAAGATTTCAGTTTTTTGATGTCTGCATTATATTCCATTTTATATATATATATATATATATATATATATTTTATATATATATATATAAGATGTGGTATATATATATATATATATATATTTTATATATATCTTTATTTTTTATCCATTCTTTATCTTCTTTATCCATTCATCTGTTGATGGACATCTTGGCTCTTTCCATAGTTTGGCGATTGTGGACATTGCTGCTATAAACATTGGGGTGCATGTACCCTTTCAGATAACTACATTTGTATCTTTGGGGTAAATACCCAGTAGTGCAATTGCTGGGTCGTACGGTAGCTCTATTTTCAACTTTTTGAGGAACCTCCATACTGTTTTCCAGAGTGGCTGCACCAGCTTGCGTTCCCACCAACAGTGTAGGAGGGTTCCCCTTTCTCCACATCCCTGCCAACATCTGTCATTTCCTGACTTGTTAATTTTAGCCATACTGACTGGTGTGAGGTGGTATTTCATTGAGGTTTTGATTTGGATTTCCCTGATGCCGAGCAATGTTGAGCCCTTTTTCATGTGTCTGTTGGCCATTTGGATGTCTTCTTTGGAAAAATGTCTGTTCATGTCTTCTGCCCATTTCTTGATTGGATTATTTGTTCTTTGGGTTTTGAGTTTGATAAGTTCTTTATAGATTTTGGATACTAGCCCTTTATCTGATACGTCATTTGCAAATATCTTCTCCCATTCTGTCGGTCATCTTTTGGTTCTGTTGACTGTTTCCTTTGATGTGCAAAAGCTTTTTATCTTTTTTTTTTTTAACTGGCAGATAATTATTTAATAATTTGACTCAAAAAGTACAGGGTCAGCTACATTTCCTTTGGTCATACCTGTTTAATCATTTATCGACTGTGTAGTTTGTAGGATTGGCATTGTGTGAGAAAAGATTTATTTTTAATTTTTTAAATTTTTTTAAATTTTATTTTATTATGTTATGTTAATCGCCATATATTACATCATTAGTTTTTGATGCAGTGTTCCATGATTCATTGTTTGCATATAACACCCAGTGCTCCATTCAGTACGTGCCCTCTCTAATACCCATCACCAGGCTAACCTATCCCCCTACCCCTCTCCCCTCTAGAACCCTCAGTTTGTTTCTCAGAGTCCATAGTCTCTCATGGTTCGTCTCCCACTCTGATTTCCCCCCCTTCATTTTGCCTTCCTGCTATCTTCTTCTTCTTTTTTTTTTTTAACATATAATATATTATTTGTTTCAGAGGCACAGGTCTGTGATTCAATAGTCTCATACAATTCACAGTGCTCACCATAGCACATACCCTCCCCAATGTTTTTATCTTGATGAAGTCCCAATAGTTCATTTTTGCCCTTGCTTCCCTTGCCTTTGGTGATGTAAGGTTGAAGAGGTTGCTGCCTGTGTTCTCCTGAAGGATTTTGATGGACTCCTGTCTCACATTTAGGTCTTTCATCCATTTTGAGTCTATTTTTGTGTGTGGTGTAAGGAAATGGTCCAGTTTCATTCTACTGCATGTGGCTGTCCAATTTTCCCAACACCATTTATTGAAGAGATTGTCTTTTTCCACTGGACATCTTTCCTGCTTTGTCAAAGATTAGTTGACCATAGAGTTGAGGGTCCATTTCTGGGCTCTCTATTCTGTTCATTGATCTATGTGTCTGTTTTTGTGCCAGTACCATGCTGTCTTGATGATGACAGCTTTGTAATAGAGCTGGAAGTCCGGAATTGTGATGCCACCAGCTTTGCTTTTCTTTTTCAACGTTCCTCTCGCTATTCGGGGTCTTTTCTGGTTCCATACAAATTTTAGGATTATTTGTTCCATTTCTTTGAAAAAAGTGGATGGTATTTTGATAGGGATTGCATTAAATGTGTAGATTGCTCTAGGTAGCATTGACATCTTTACAATATTTGTTCTTCCAATCCATGAGCATGGAACGTTTTTCCATTTCTTTGTGTCTTCCTCAGTTTCTTTCATGAGTATTTTATAGTTTTCTGAGTACAGATTCTTTGCCTCTTTGGTTAGATATATTCGTAAGTATCTTATGGTTTTGGGTGCAATTGTAAATGGGATCAACTCCTTAATTTCTCTTTGTTCTGTCTTGTTGTTGGTGTATAGAAATGCAACCAATTTCTGTGCATTGATTTTATATCCTGCCACTTTACTGAATTCCTGTATGAGTTCTAGCAATTTTGGGGTGGAGTCTTTTGGGTTTTCCACATAAAGTATCATATAATCTGCAAAGAGAGAGTTTGACTTCTTCTTTGCTGATTTGGATGCCTTTTATTTCTATTTGTTGTCTGATTGCTGTGCCTAGGACTTCTAGTACTATGTTGAATAGCAGTGGTGATAGTGGACATCCCTGCCATGTTCCTGACCTTAGGGGGAAAGCTTTCAGTTTTTCTCCATTGAGAATGATATTCGCTATGGGTTTTTCATAGATGGCTTTTATGATATTGAGGTACGTACCTTCTATGCCTATACTCTGAAGAGTTTTGATCAAGAAAGGATGCTGTACTTTGTCAAATGCTTTTTCTGCATCTATTGAGAGGATCCTATGGTTCTTGTTTTTTCTTTTATTAATGTATTGTATCACATTGATTGACTTGCAGATGTTGAACCAACCTTGCAGCCCAGGGATAAATCCCACTTGGTCGTGGTGAATAATCCTTTTAATGTACTGTTGGATCCTATTGGCTAGTATTTTGGTGAGAATTTTTGCATCCATGCTCATCAAGGATATTGGTCTGTAATTCTCCTTTTTGATGGGGTCTTTGTCTGGTTTTGGGATCAAGGTAATGCTGGCCTCATAAAATGAGTTTGGAAGTTTTCCTTCCATTTCTATTTTTTTGGAACAGTTTCAGAAGAATAGGTATTAATTCTTCTTGAAATGTTTGGTAGAATTCCCCTGGGAAGCCATCTGGCCCTGGGCTTTTGTTTGTTGGGAGATTTTTGATGACTGCTTCAGTTTCCTTAGTGGTTATAGGTCTGTTCAGGTTTTCTCTTTCTTCCTGGTTCAGTTTCGGTAGTTGATACATCTCTAGGAATGCATCCATTTCTTCCAGATTATCTAATTTGCTGGCATATAGTTGCTCATAATATGTTCTTATAATTGTTTGTATTTCTTTGGTGTTGGTTGTGATCTCTCCTCTTTCCTTCGTGATTTTGTTGGTTTGGGTCATTTCTCTTTTCTTTTTGATAAGTCTGGCCAGGGGTTTATCAATCTTGTTAATTCTTTCAAAGAACCAGCTTCTAGTTTCATTGATCTGTTCTACTGTTCTTTTGGTTTCTATTTCATTGATTTCTGCTCTGATCTTTATTATTTCTCTTCTCCTGCTGGGTTTAGGCTTTATTTGCTGTTTTTTCTCCAGCTCCTTTAGGTGTAGGGTTAGGTTGTGTATTCGAGACCTTTCTTGTTTCTTGAGAAAGGCTTGTACTGCTATATACTTTCCTCTTAGGACTGCCTTTGCTGCATCCCGAAGATTTTGAACAGTTGTGTTTTCATTTTCATTTGTTTCCATGAATTTTTTTAATTCTTTAATTTCCTGTTGACCCATTCATTCTTTAGTAGGATGCTCTTTAGCCTCCATGTATTTGCGTTCTTTCTGGCTTTCCTCTTGTGATTGAGTTCTAGTTTCAAAGCATTGTGGTCTGAAAATATGCAGGGAATGATCCCAATCTTTTGGTACCTGTTGAGACCTGATTTGTGGCCTAGGATGTGATCTGTTCTGGAGAATGTTCCATGGGCACTAGAGAAGAATGTGTATTCTGTTGCTTTGGGATGAAATGTTCTGAATATATCTGTGAAGTCCATTTGGTCCAGTGTGTCATTTAAAGTCTTTATTTCCTTGTTGATCTTTTGCTTAGATGATCTGTCCATTTCAGTGAGGGGGGTGTTAAAGTCCCCCACTATTATTGTATTGTTGTCAATGTGTTTCTTTGCTTTTGTTATTAATTGGCTTATATAATTGGCTGTTCCCATGTTAGGGGCATAGATATTTACAATTGTTAGATCTTCTCATTGGATAGACCATTTAAGTAGAATATAGTGTCCTTCCTCATCTCTTATTACAGTCTTTGGTTTAAAATCTAATTTGTCTGATATAAGGATTGCCACCCCAGCTTTCTTTTGGTGTCCATTAGCATGGTAAATGGTTTTCCACCCCCTCACTTTCAATCTGGGGGTGTCTTTGGGTCGAAAATGAGTCTCTTGCAGACAGCATATCGATGGGTCTTGTTTTTTAATCCAATCTGATACCTTGTGTCTTTTGATTGGGGCATTTAGCCCATTTACATTCAGGGTAACTATTGAAAGATATGAATTTAGTGCCATTGTATTGCCTGTAAGGTGACTGTTACTGTATATTGTCTGTGTTCCTTTCTGGTCTATGTTGCTTTTATGCTCTCTCTTTGCTTAGAGGACCCCTTTCAAGATTTCTTGTAGGCTGGTTTCGTGTTTGCAAATTCCTTTAGTTTTTGTTTGTCCTGAAAGCTTTTTATCTCTCCTTCTATTTTCAATGACAGTCTAGCTGGCTATAGTATTCTTGGCTGCATATTTTTCTCATTTAGTTCTCTGAATCTATCCTGCCAGTCCTTTCTGGCCTGCCAGGTCTCTGTGGATAGGTCTGTTGCCAATCTAATGTTTCTACCATTGTAGGTTACAGATCTCTTCTCCCGAGCTGCTTTCAGGATTTTCTCTTTGTCTCTGAGACTTGTAAGTTTTACTATTAGATGTTGGGGTGTTGACCTATTTTTATTGATTTTGAGGGGGTTTCTCTGTGCCTCCTGGATTTTGATGCCTGTTTCCTTCCCCAAATTAGGGAAGTTCTCTGCTATAATTTGCTCCAATATACCTTCCTCCCCTCTCTCTCTTTCTTCTTCTTCTGGGATCCCAATTATTCTAATGTTGTTTCGTCTTATGGTATCACTTATCCCTCGAATTCTGCCCTCATGATCCAGTAGTCATTTATCTCTCTTTTTCTCAGCTTCTTTATTCTCTATCATTTGGTTTTCTGTATCCTTGATTCTCTCTTCTGCCTCATTTATCCTAGCAGTTAGAGCCTCCATTTTTTATTGCACCTCATTAATAGCCTTTTTGATTTTGACTTGGTTAGATTTTAGTTCTTTTATTTCTCCAGAAAGGGTTTCTCTAGTATCTTCCATGGTTTTTTCAAGCCCAGCTAGTATATTTAAAATTGTCATTCTGAACTCTAGTTCTGACATCTTACTAATGTCCATATTGATTAAGTCCCTGGCAATTGGTACTGCCTTTTGTTCTTTTTTTTGAGGTGAGTTTTTCCGTCTTGTCATTTTGTCCAGAGGAGAACAGATCAATGAGAGAACAAAATGCTAACAGGGTAACAACGACCACAGAAAAATATACACTAAACAAATCAGAAGAGACCTTCCAGAAAGTGGTCGCTTTTCTGTTCAGAGAGTTGCTGCTATTCTTTTCTTCTATCTCCTGTTGAGTTTGTAGGTGTTCAGAATGGTTTGATACCTATCTAGCTGAGTTCCTGGGACCAGATGAAATTTAGGTCTCCTACTCCTCTGCCATCTCGCTCCTTCTCCTGGGATCTTATGTCAAAGCACAATACTACTAACCATCTACCTCATGACCCATTCGGCCCCATTGAATAAAAAATGCACTGGCTTCACAACTGTCCTCCTGGTCCAGCAGTGCTCTGAGGCTCAGATGGGGCAGGCGCGGTCCCCTCCCCGAGTTGCTGAGCTCTTCTCTACCCTCCTGCAGTGGTGGCCTCTCTCTCTTTCCCAGGAGTGGGAGGCTAAGGATTTTATTTATTTATTTGACAGAGAGAGACATAGCGAGAGAGGGAAGACAAGCAAGGGGAGTGGGAGAGGGAGAAGCAGGCTTCCCACTGAGTGGGGAGCCCGATGCGGGACTTGATCCCAGAACCCTGGGATCATGACCTGAGCCAAAGGCAGATGCTTAATGACTAAGCCACCCAGGCGACCCCACTCAAAGTTTTTTCTTTTAGGATTTTATTTTTAAGTAATCTCTACACCCAATTTCAGGCTTGAACTCACAACCCCAAGATCAAGAGTCACATGCTCTACCGACTGAGTCAGCCAGGTGCCCCTCAAAGCTTTTTGTTAATAAATTTCTATTTCGATGGTTTTTTTCTCTCTCACTTTTCTTATACTTCCTTTTATCTGTTCAGCATTTTCTTTTTCTTTCTTCCTCTCTCCCCCACCCCTCTCTTTCTGTCTGTCTTCTATTCTTATTCCATCTTAATACATTTTTTTTAAAGATTTTATTTATTTATTTGACAGAGACACAACATGAGAGGGAACACAAGCAGGGGGAGTGGGAGAGGGAAAAGTAGGCTTCCCACTGAGCAGGAAGCCTGATGCGGGGCTCGATCCCAGGACCCTGGATCATGACCTGAGCCGAAGGCAGACGCTTAACGACTGAGCCACCCAGGCGCCCCTTAATACATTTAAGAGCACTTTAATTTTTATTGGTTATACACACACATAGTTTAAAGAACCAGCTACTTCTACAGTGCTTAAAATGAGAACATCAGCCCCTCCTTCTTTCCCCACTTTTGTCTCCTATTCTCATCTCTTTTGGTTTATTCTTTTGGTGTTTACCACTAGATCTTGCAGTGATTTGCTTTTACTCTTACCACTTAGTTTTCATTTATTAGATTTAGGCATTGTCTATTGACTTCCCACTATGAGGCGTGAAAGTTTAGCTCCCTTTCACACCCCTTCCTACCCTCTGCTCACTCTGTTTATGTATTTCTAACCCGCTTTCCTCCCAACATTAACATAATTTGGTTAGATCAATATATATATTCAAATATTATATATTTACATAATTATTTCTCTGTAAATGCTTTTTATCTCTAAGCCATGTAGTATATTATAGTTACTTTTATTGCACATCTTCTTTTATTGTTAATACTTTAAAATTTTTTCTAATTTTTTGTATGTTCTTATCATTAATTCTTCCCTAAAATTCCTCCCAATCATGTAAGTCTCATTTCAGTATGCTCATATATGTTAGATATCTACCAGTTTTATCCTATTTTAAAGATGCTGAGTTAAATTCATGTTTCATTTTACCATCTTTAATGAGAAGTTTCCTTCCATCTTGGAACAATGCTAGAAAATATTAAGATACTGGGCAATCAGGTAAGGACTCTTGAAACTTCATAATAACACAAAGTCTCTTTTAATAAGTATTTTAAGAGCCTATTTTGTGTCTTGTACTCACTCATAGGTGTTCAGAGAGACCACTTTAGTTGCTATTTTTTATAGGGATTAAATAAAAATCCTATTTTAGGGTTACCAATCCCTAATTTGTAAATTGGGCAGATAATCTTTTGATCTGTAAGTGATTGGTTGAAATTATATTAAATTCAGTTTCATGCCAGGGAGTTTAGTTAATGAACTAATTATTACTCTTACCAAAAGGTAAAGATGTCAGGTTTTGGTTCTGCTACATATTTGTCAAACTATGTTGTTATTTATTCTCAGTGTGTCGTGGCTACCATAGCTTTTGGAATGGGCATTAATAAAGCTGACATTCGCAAAGTCATTCATTATGGTGCTCCTAAGGAAATGGAATCATATTACCAGGAGATTGGGAGAGCTGGCCGTGATGGACTTCAGAGTTCTTGTCATATACTCTGGGCTCCAGCAGACATTAACATAAATAGGTAAAAACATTTATTGCTTTCACCCTTGCAGATTTCTTTCTTTCCATATAAGCCTTGAAAGTATTTGAAGCCGCATGCAAAATTTCAAGTGATGTGTATAAGTGCATTTAAAACCAAAACAAAACAGAGGACATCTAAGAACCTTTGTGGTAAGTGTTGCCACCCAGAGGAGATGACCTAATTTCAGCTATACTTCATTTAGTGTGAAGAATTAACTAAATCAGGAATATGCTGGGAATGGAACATGGATCCTATGGGTGCTTTCCTAATATTGTGCATGGACAAACTGTTTTTTTCTCCCCAGGTCCTCTCAAGTTTCGATATGTCTTCAGCCATAGTTTTCTTTAGATACTGTTTATTTTCTTTTTTTTTTTTTTTTTTAAAGATTTTATTTATTTATTTGAGAGAGAGAATGAGAGAGAGAGAGAGAGCACATGAGAGGGGGGAGGGTCAGAGGGAGAAGCAGACTCCCTGCTGAGCAGGGAGCCCGACGCGGGACTCGATCCCGGGACTCCAGGACCATGACCTGAGCCGAAGGCAGTTGCTCAACCAACTGAGCCACCCAGGCGCCCGATACTGTTTATTTTCTTATTGGTTCTTTCTTCCTGTGCTATTCCAAGTGACTTTTACCAATCCCTATTTGAGTCTCTTTACCATTTGTTTCTTTTGTTAGTTCTATGAAAGCATGCAAGCTGTCTTTGACTGTATGTGAATAATCATGTTGCACTGTACCCATTCACTGTACTGATTGACTGCCATGAAAAAAATTAAGTGTTCAGTGTTTAAATGTAGGAAGAGATCATTCTACTTAAACATGAAGCAAGTCTTTTCTTGGTACTTAAGTTCTATGAGATTTATATTGGAAAGGAAAACTTCATCTTGCAAAAACTTTAGGGGCAGGGTTTAGCAACTGATTCCTCCATCCATAGGGGGATAAAATCCCAGGAAAAAAAACTTATATATGGTAACTAATGGAGCTGTTCAGATGAGGTATTTTCAAAATGCACATCCATGTTGCTGAATAAACTGAGCTCTTGAATGGACATATTAGCTCCTATTATTAATATGATGAGAGTACCTATCCATACAGTTTTTACTTTTATGCGTCATTCAGCAATGTTTTGTTTTGAATGCCCACTATATTTTAAGCATTATGCTCTATGCTGGGGATACCATGATAAATAAAAACAGATATGGTACCTGTTCTTAGAGAGCTTAGTGTATAATGGAAATGGCATATCTTAATCACAGAATCACAGAACTGTGGATACATAGGGTTCATTTTACTGTTCTCTACTTGTGTTTGACAATTTCAATAATCGAAAGAGATTTTAAAAGGGATCATGCAAATCTGTGTAAAATTACTACTGTGTTAAGTACTATGAAGGAAAGTTGCATTGGGTAGTAAGTATATAATAGGATGTATTTATCAAGTTAAGAAGTTCAGGTAAGTCTTCCTTCAAGAATTGATAGGGTGAGTTGAGATATGAAAGAAGAATAGGGATTAATTAGGTAAAAATGTTTGGTATAAATTTTAAGCTCTTCCTTTTAAGAACAGTGGTAGCTTTTGTTTCTTAACATAGTCAATAAAACCATCCCCCTTAAACAGAACAATTATTGTTTTTCTTTTGACTGTTGTGTTTTTTATAAACTAAAATAATTGGGATAGAGCACAGCTATATCTGATACTATTAAATTTGGGATTGTATCAAACATATGTTGATTCCCACCAATTCTGATTTATTTATATATTATCCTAAAGGTGCTGAACACTTAACAGCCTGAGTTTTATACTATGACTTTGCAGGTTCATCAGTAGATATACTTGCTGTTTATCTGCATCTCAGAAGATACTTTATATGGTTATCTCAGTAAGATTTCACAAGAAATATTAGTGAGTAGTAATCGAATAATGGTGCCAGGAACCCCGTGCTTGAATTTTAGTATAGACAGTTTGTTCTTTGCATCCATCCTAAGGGAAATAAACCTATAGGGTTAATCATGATAAAAAAGAGTTCAGTGAGGATTTAGGACAGATCTGTGTCATCCTTGTGACAAATCTCTTCTATTGGAAGAAACAAAGTTTGAGAATAAATGGGGTTGCTGGTTCTCAGTGAAAAGATTACTGTAATTCATAAAATTTTTAGAGGGTATCTTATGCTAGAATGCTATGATTGAGAGAAGAAACTTGTCCAGTCATCAGTGTCAATGTGTAATTTTATATTTCTTATTGCAGAAGCTATACCACCAGCAACGTCTCAGTGTCTGCATTTGCTGTTATTTTAAACAGTCAAACCCAATAGTTATTGTAACCTTTTTTTAAAGGGAATAATTTGCAAGTTAGTTTCAATTTAATAAATCTTCCAGCTGGTTCCATCTATTTTTATTTATGGATTGCTTTTAGAATTTTTCTTCTTTTTCAACTTATTTTTATTATGTGAAATATTGTACTTTAATAGTCCCAAAAGTAGAATAAATATTTACTAGATTGGCTTTTAGACACTTGTAATTTTATTTTTTCAGGTTTGTTACTGACACTGATAATGAGAACATTAGTTAAATGTAGGTCATCTGAACCAAATATAAGGGAGGCTATAGTACTTGGAGTGTAGATGTTTGTTTCTTTGTTCTTTCTGAGGAGGAGGTGAGCTAAACAAACAAAGCAAAAAAAGAACTACAGTTGATCCTTGAACAACATGAGGGTTAGGAGTGCTGACTCCCCCACGCAGTCAGAAATCTACATGTAACCTTTAACTCTTCCAAAACTTAACTACTAATAGCCTACTGTTGACTGGAAGCCTTATGGATAACATAAACAGTAGATTAGCACTTATTTCATATGTTATATCTATTACATACTGTATTCTTACCATAAATAAGCTAGAGAAAAGAAAATGCTATTTTAAAAAATCATAAGAAAAAATACATTTACAGTACTGTACTGTATTTATAAAAAAGATTCACATGTAAGTGGACTGATGAGGTTTAAACTTGTGTTGCTTAATGGTCAACTATAATTTTTAGGCCATGGGCTAGGAAGAATGAGATCAGGAGGAACTAGAGTCAACAGTTGGAAGAGACTTTTAGGTAAATTATATGGGAAGTCATGGTGCTTGGTGGTGTCAGATCAAAAGGTTTTTGAATAAGGAGTCATTTGTGTGTTCAGAGTTACCAGAAGTCACTTAACTGGATTCCCTGTTGGTGTCATGTTTGAGAATTGTACAGAGGTATTTTTATCAGTCAGAAGTTTGCATAGTCAAAGGTGAGGATCCGTTTTAATGAGGATCAGTATTATCAATTAGATCTTATATGCAAACATTGTTTTCTTTTGAAATATCTGAAATCTACTCAACTCAGACTTCTGTTTATTCTTGAAAGAATTCTTGGAAAGACGTGCACAGCTATTGGGAGATTATCATCATCTTCTGATATCTGATATTGATGGAATTTCTTCACAGTAGACTAGAATTAACTTTTTAAAAACAAACAAACATGTATTTAGTGCTAACAATTTTAAATAAATTCAGTATTATGGGAAAAATCAGTTATAATTGTTTGAAGGAAGAAATTAATTCTGATGTTTTATTGGTATCCCATAATAGAATATAGTACAAAGGGATAGTTTTAGGGGCATGAGAAATCCTCTGAAGAGCAAATAGGGATGAAGGCTCATACTTGGATTATGAGCCTCTTTCAGTTTGTTTTTAGTTTCTCAGGTAAAATAACCTTTTACTGGGAAAATGTAAAAATTCATATATAGTGGAAAGATTGCCAAAAAGCATGTAGCATATAAATCAAAATGAAAAACTTTAGGGTTTATAATAATTTTTTATTATTTTTATTTTTATTTATTTGACAGAGAGAGAGATAGTGAGAGCAGGAACACAAGCAAGGGGGAGTGGGAGAGGGAGAAGCAGACTTCCCACGGAGCAGGGAGCCCGATGCAGGGCTCGATCCCAGGACCCCGGGATCATGACCTGAGCCGAAGGCAGACGCTTAACGACTGAGCCACCCAGGCGCCCCTATAATAATTTTTTAAAGGCAGCTAAAAAATTGATGCTTGGCCATAGGTATAGAATTCTTTCAAAAGTAATTTTCATAAAAGTCAGAAAAATGCTTGCCTCTTGTGGGGGCATTGACTGGAAAGGGACATGTAACTTTCTGGGATGATAGAAAAATTTTTTTATCTTGGTAGAGGTGATTTATATTATGAAAAGTAAACAGTAATAAATGTAAAAGTAACAAAATCGCTAATGCAATTTTATATATTCCTGTGATATTTGTAATTGACAGGCACCGCCTCAGTGAGATTCCCAATGAAAAGTTTCGATTATACAAATTACAGATGATGGGAAAGATGGAAAAATATCTTCATTCCAGAAGGTGTAGGCGAAAGTATGTATTACTTGTTTTATATTAATTAATAACAGATTTATGAATGGTGCTCTTTTAAGAAAAAGTCTTGCAAAATAATTAGAAGTACTTAGAAACAATATTTTGTTGGTGTTACATATGTGCTGAATTTTCAAGGCGACTTTCCTTGTGCCTCAGTAAACTGAAGCCAGATAATGAGATCCCAGGTCAATCAATTAGTGATGATTTCACCTCATTATTTTCAGCAATGATTTTAACATATATGGTTTTGTTCTTTTATTTAATTTTAAATTTTCTCTTGGGTAGACTCATCTTGTCTCATTTTGAAGACAAACAACTACGAAAGGCCTCCATGGGTATTATGGGAACTGAAAAATGCTGTGATAATTGCAGGTCCAGGTAAAGATTTTTTCTTCTAAATGGAGATTCTAAAAGTCTTTGTTTCTCTTGTTTTTCAAATATGTATATATTTTTTTAAGTAGGCTCCATGCCCAATGTGTGGCTTGAACTCACAACCCTGAGATCAAGACCTGAGATCAAGAGGCAGATGCTCCACTGACTGAGCTACCCAGGCACCCTGCAAATAATTTTTAATTGAGTTTTTGTTGAATGATATGTATTACAGTTTTAAAAAACAAAATAATGAATTTATTTAAATAGCAGACAAAGCAGACAGTATTAATTTGCTTTACAAATAGATAAACCAATAAAATGGTGGACCTAAATCTAAATATATCAATATTTATATTAAGTATAAATGGTCCAAAATCACCATTTAAAGGCAGACATTGTTAGAATTGGTTTTAAGTATGCCCCAACTAGGAGCGCCTGGCTGGCTCAGTCAGAGGAGCATGCAACTCTTGATCTTGAGGTCATGAATTTGAGGCCATGTTGAGTATAGAGATTACTTAAAAATAAATAAATAAACTTAAAAAAAAAATGACCCAACCATATGCTGTCTATGAGAAATCCACAAGTATAATTATATAGGTATAACAACTTAAAATAATAGGATAACAACTATATACCATGAAAACACTAATCAAGGGCGCCTGGGTGGCTCAGTTGGTTAAGCGACTGCCTTCAGCTCAGGTCATGATCCTGGAGTCCCTGGATCGAGTCCCGCATCGGGCTCTCTGCTCGGCAGGGAGTCTGCTTCGTCCTCTGACCCTATCCCCTCTCATGTGTTCTCTCTCTCTCATTCTCTCTCAAATAAATAAATAAAATCTTTAAAAAAAAAAAAAAGAAAACACTAATCAAAAGAAATCTGGGGTTGTTATTTTAATATCGGACAGTGGAGACTTTGGAGAAAGAATATTATCAGGGTTAAAGAAAGACATTACATGATAAAAAGGTAGTTTACCAATGAATCACAGTTCTCCAGACACACACACACACACACACACACACACACACACACACTTACACAGATTGATTTTAAGGAATTGGCTGATGGCAGTTGTGGGGATTGGCAAGTCTGAAATTTGTAGGGCAAGCTGGCAGGCTGGAAAGTCAGGCAGGATTTCTGTCTTAATAGTCTTGAGTCACAATTCCTTGTTCTGCAGCAAACCTCAGTCTTTGCTCTTTAAGGCCTTCATTTGTTTGGATGAGACTCACATTATCAAGTAGTCTGCTTAAAGTCAACTGATTGGAAGTGGCAATCCCACCTACAAAATATTTATAATAGCATCTAGATCAGTGTTTGACCAGACAACTGGGCACCATAGCCTAGCCAAGTTGACACATCAAGTTAACCATCATATCCAAGAACACATAATCCTAAATGTGTATATACTTAACAAAAGAACTGACAGAATTAAAAGGAGAAATACAGAAATCCATAATTACAGTTGGCGACTTCAACATCTCTCAGTAATTAATGGAACTAGTAGAGGAAAATCAGTAAGAAGATAGAAATGAATAGGACTGTTGACAAACTGGATCTAATTAACTTTTATAGAACACTCCACGCAACAATAGTGGAATAAACATTCTTCCCAGGTGCTGATGGAATGTTCACAAATGTAGATTATATTCTGGGCCATAAAACAAACCTTAATACATTTAAAAGAATTCTGCTCATATGGAGTGTGTTTTCTGACTATAAAGGAATTAAACTAGAAACCAATAACAGAAAGGTATCAGGAAAGTCTCCAAACACTCGAAGATTAAATAGCACACTACTAAGTAACCCATGAGTCAAAGAGGAGGTCTCAAGGTCAACTGGAAGATATTTTGAGCCGAATGAAATGAAAATACAAAATGTATGGGATGCAGCTAAAGCAATACTGAGAGGGAAGTTTAGAGCATTAAATACTTACGATAGAAGAAAAGTTTCAAAGCTGTAATTAAGCTTCCACCTTAGGAAGCAAATAAGAACAAAGTAAACTAAAAGGAAGCAGAAGGAAGGAAATAATAAAGATAAGAGCATAAATGAAATAGAAAACAGAAAAACAAAAGAGAAAAACCAAAGAACTCAAAAGCTCATTCTTTGAAAAGGTCAATAAAATTGGTAGAAACTTCTAACAAGAAAAAAAAAAGAGGATACATAGATTACGAATACCAGGAATGAAAGGAATTTCACTACAGGCCCAATAGACATTAAAAGAATCATAAGGAAACACTATGAATAACTCAGTGCATGTACATTCAGTAATTTAGAGGAAACAGACCCAATTCCTTGATAACCTCAAACTAACAAAATTCAGCCACAATGAAGTAGATAACTTGGATAGTTGTACGACTTTAAAGAAATTAGATCTGTTAAAAACCTCTGGAAATAAAATTCCCTAGCCCAAATGGTTTAAATGGCAAATTTTACCAAACTTTTTAAAAGAAGAAATAATACCAATTTTACAGTGTGATCCCATTTATATGATATTCTCTCAAAAGTAAGACTATACTATAGGGATGAAGAAAAGATCAGTGGTTGCCAGAGTTTAGAGCGAGGTGGAGGGTGTGATTACAAAGGGCTAGCACAAGGGACTGTTTACTGCGATGGATTTGTTGTGTGTCCTGATTGTGATGGTAGCTGATTGTGGGGGTTGGATGAATCTATGCTTATGAATCAATAGATGTGTTTAAATTCGTAAAACTTTACATATGCACAAATACACAGTCAATTTAACTGCATATTAACTGAAAAAATAAAAACAAATGATATAACTAGTTGAGTTAGCTATACCTAGGCATGGTAGCTGTGTTACTATTAGACAAAAAAATAATTACTAGGGATGAAGATGATCTCTGGTGACAAAAAGTTGCTTCTCCAAGAGGACAGAATTGTTCTATGCACCTCAAAAAACCCCCCAAACCCTACAAATATATAAAGCACAAACTGTCAGAACAGCTGGAAGAAACCAACAAATCCACCATTAAAGTAGGAGAGTTTGATATAATTTTTGGTTATTGTTAGGTTAAGCAATCCAAAAATGAGTAAGCTGTAGGAAATTCGGTCAACATAGTAACAAGTTTGATTTGCCACACACTTGCTATTTAGAACCCTATACTAAGCATTTAGAACAATGTATCTCAAACATTTTCACTTCATGATCCACAAAGCTAATATAATATCTATATACACACTAGGCTATGTACTACTCGGGCCCGGGTTCTGTCCAGAACCGTGATTAACTATACAGCACCCCTGCAGTCCAATAGCAGCACACTGGCTGGGAAGCACTGAATTAGAGACTATGCTTCTCAAACATACGTGAAACATTGATAAAAATTTGACCCTGTGTTAGAGCAGGGTTGGCAAACTGTGGCTTGTAGACCAAAGCCACTTTGCTGCCTGTTTTTGTGGATGAAGTTTTCTTGGAATACAGCATATCCTTTCGTTTGTATGTTGTCTGTGGCTGTTTTTGCAGAGTTGAATGCCCAGTAGCTGTTACACAGAGACAGAAAACCTAAACTATTTGCTGTCTGGCCCTTTACAAAGACGTTTTCTGGACCTTATACTAGACTGTAGCGTTGTTGCAAAAGTTTTCAATGTATTGGTATTAAACACACCACTTTTTCTGATCAGAATGAAATTGAATTAGAAGGAAATAAGAGGATAAACAAAGAAAATTCTCATTCGTTTGGGAATTAAAAATAACACTTTTTAAAAATTTTATTTTTTTTTGATGTAGTGTTCCATGATTCATTGTTTGCATATAACACCCAGTGCTCTGTTCAATATGTGCCCTATTTAATACCCATCACCAGGCTAACCCATCCCCCCACCCACCTCCCCTCTAGAACCCTTAGTTTGTTTCTCAGAGTCCACAGTCTCTCATGGTTCATCTCCCCCTCCAATTTCCCCCCCTTCATTTTTCCCTTCCTACTATTTTTTTTTTTTAACATATAATGTATTATTTGTTTCAGAGGTATAGGTCTGTAATTCATCAGTCTTACACAATTCACAGTGCTCACCATAGCGCATACCCTCCCCAATGTCTATCACCCAGCCACCCCATCCCTCCCACCCTCCACCACTCCAGCAACCCTCAGTGTGTTTCCTGAGATTAAGGATTCCTCGTATCAGTGAGATCATATGATATATGTCTTTCTCTGATTGACTTATTTCACTCAGCATAATACCCTCTAGTTCCATCCACGTTATTGCAAATGGCAAGATTTTGGTTTTTTGATGGCTGCATAATATTCCATATATATATATATATATATATATATATATATATATATATACACCACATCTTCTTTATCCATTCATCTGTTGATGGACATCTTGGCTCTTTCCATAGTTTGGTGATTGTGGACATTGCTGCTATAAACATTGGGGTGCATGTACCCTTTCAGATCACTACATTTGTATCTTTGGGGGTAAATACCCAGTAGTGCAATTGCTGGGTCGTACGGTAGCTCTATTTTCAACTTTTTGAGGAACCTCCATACTGTTTTCCAGAGTGGCCGCACCAGCTTGCGTTCCCACCAACAGTGTAGGAGGGTTCCCCTTTCTCTTCATCCCTGCCAACATCTGTTGTTTCCTGACTTGTTAATTTTAGCCATTTTGAGGTGGTATCTCATTGAGGTTTTGATTTGTATTTCCCCGATGCCGAGCGATGTTGAGCCCTTTTTCATGTGTCTGTTGGCCATTTGTATGTCTTCTTTCAATTACTCATAAATCAAAGAGAATCAGACTGGAAATTAAAAACATTTTTAGAACTTTAGTGATGATTACAATAATATACATTAAAACTTGGAAGATACAGCAGAGGTTGTACTTTGTGAGAATCTGATAGCTTTAAATACTCATACTAGAAAAGAAAATTAATGAGCTAAGTATCCTATAAAGAAGTTAGAATAGGAGGATAAACCTAAATGTAGTCTTTCCCCCCAAAACATATTATATCTGGAATATTGACTGTATTCTTACTGCTATTTCAAAGCTATTTGTTATAAAGAAAGTAATGGAATTAGGTAGTTGAACTGTATTAGTTGATTTTCTCTAAGGAGTCCTTTTGTTCTCACCCAGCTTTAAAGAATTCTCATTTGTGTTAATGATAATTCCAAATCTACCTGAAGGATGGCTTAGGAATGTAACTTCCAAGTGGACTTAAATGAGGTGCACTTTATCTTTATGTCATATTTTACAGTCATCAGAGTTTAAGCTAATAATTTATTGCATAGGAGATTCGGTTTTTAAGTTACTTTTTTTTGCAACAACCTTTTTCTCCCATTACAACCTAACCCAAAAGTCCAGTATTTATATAATCAGTTGAGTGGAGCTTTTCAAGCTATACTTCTGCATTCTGCTTGCTTGAATCTCCCTACTCTTCTGTTTATGGTCCGAGGTACCTCCTGTGAAATTTGAGTTCCAGGGTACTAGGGTCGAGAACCATCAACATAACATACAAAGCTATATTATGGTTTATATTTCATGTTTTACGTACTTCACATGGTCTTGGCTGTAATGAATTTTATTTGTTAGCTTATGAAGCAGTTGGCATATTTGAGATTTTTTTTTTACTTGGTTAATTATTATATGAAATCTTTTTATTTCTAAAGGTATATGCCTAAGCTAAGCTTTCTATCATATTATTACTTAGATTGGATACTTGCTCTTCCACTGATGACTCAGATGATACATCACAGGACTTTGGTCCACAAGCCTTCCAGCTATTATCTGCTGTGAAAATCTTGGGAGAAAGGTTTGGAATTGGGCTTCCGATTTTATTTCTCCAAGGATCTGTAAGTATACCTGTGAATCACCTTTATAGTTCTTCTTGCACTCCTATTACACTTTTCTTCATAAGTTTGTTGTCTTAGTATTACAGCTTTGGCTTTAGATGAGTTATTGGAAAGTCAGAGAGCCATATTAAGTTCCAATTAAGCACTGCATTCGTTACTTTTGACAAAACTTACATGTTACCACATGTACTGCTGTTTTCATATTTCAAGCTGATGTTCAGCTCTGCACCTCATTCTAGAAGCATTGTATTAGCTTATTAGATTACAGTTGGATAAATCCCTAAACTGGTCTTTCTTAGGATAATCAAGAAAAGTTAGCTTTCATTGTATCAGGAGATAGGTGGAACAAAATTGTCTCTTTTGGTGCCCTGGAAAGTAGTAAATTCTTTGAGCAAAACTTTAATTCAATGATTATTTGTAAATGTCTAAGTTCAGTAACAATATTTGGCAGTATAGTTTTCTTCTTTTCTGTTTCTTATCATCTTATCGTATTTAAAATTCCAAGGTTTTTGTTTTGTTTTCTTTTGTTTTTGGCTTTACCATTGAATAAATAGCGATAGTCAATTCAGCTACTTTTTTTTTTTTTTAATGATTAGCATTCCAGAATTATGCTAACATTTGCAAGTACACTTTGAGTAGTCATGACCCTTACAGTCTATAGTCCTTTTGTTCATATGATTTTATTCCTGGTTTAGAAGTCTGTAAAGGAGAGCCAAGTATTATGCATTGCTATTAGTTGAATAAACCAAAGTGGGAGGTAGAATCCTTCACAAATATGTATATTTATTAAAAATATACTTAAAAGTAGAGATTAATATTCTCACTTTATATGTAGAATTTAAAAAATAATTTGGTGAGCATTTATTTGTTAAATACTTGAATGCTTCATGTAAATATTTTCTGAGTTTTTATCTTGTTTAGAAAGGGACATGTTAAGTTACTTGTGAAATATTTTTAATGAAATATTGAAAACATGTTAACTTTTCGGGTAGTGATGTTTTTAGATTCTGAAAGGAGTTTAAAATATTGTGTATTTTTATTTTTGGGGTTTTTTCCCCCAGCCCCGCTATAATTTTGTTTTTAAATCACCAGTTTGATTAGAAATTTAATAGTGTTGCCACTATTAATTAATTATTTAAGTAGTATTCCAAGTTAAGAAACTTGGTTTTAGCTGCTGAGTGCTACTATCTTTTTTTTTTTTTTGCTAGTATCTTTTTTAAGGGATAGATTTAAGTTTAATGGAGAGCTATGAAAATTTCTTCTGTCTCTGTCATCTTCAAAACCTGTGTATCCCAGTTGAATGTGTAATTTATAAAAATTATCCTTGTTTTAATTTGGTATAAGCCAGCAGTATCCAGTATCAACAAATAAGTGTAAGTGGGCTCCTACACAAACTTGAACTGGCCACAAGAGGGATCAGATTTCACCTATTATTTGAAAACCAAATCAGACCGCTTATACTGACAGTCTCTTTTGGGAGTCTTCAAATTAAGAAGTTTATTCTTTGTGAAATTTTATACTACCCTTGCTAGATAAGGGTGTGAAACTTTTCAAAAAGTACCACTTAACAGAAATTTGTAGGCATTAACTACAGGGAAAATAAGGTAATTTTTTTCCCCTTCCATTTCAGTGATCTTGGTATCTATTGGGATATTGTTTTAAAAATTATAATTGTGATTCCTTTAGGAATTTAGTAAATCGTCCACCTTAACTAATTTAGGAAAAATTGATATCTTTGTAGATAATTTTGATCTGTAAGATGATAAATATATTAAACTGAAAACAGAGTTTTAAAGAGATAATATTTGTACATATATATAAGAAATATAATTTAAGCAGCATGTGATTCTCCTTTCTTACACAAGATTTTTCTAATAGTATAAACAGTTATGCAGCCCATCCAGGTATTTGTGAATGGAGTTTAAAATTTTGTTTTTAAATAGCACAAGTTTAGTTAGAAATTAAATAGTAGAAATGTTGCCTAAGAAACTTTGGTTTAGCTGTCTAAGTAGCTCACCACATAAATATTTTTAAACACCCTGTATGAATAAGTGGTAAGGTATGCAATTATCATTTTCTGGATTAGAAAACAGAAACACGGTACTTAATTTGCATAACCAGGATGTTAAGGGAAACCTCATTTCTGATCATATTATCAAAGTGCTAAGTCTTGTCATGGCTCCAGAATTAGGTAATACTTTTGATAAAAGATGCTTTGACTATGGGCAGACTAGAAAACTACTGGTGGTTTTAATCACCCTTTATAATTTTCAAAGTATTGAACAGGAGAGGGTTATCCCTTTAATTTTCTGGATAAGCTATTTTGTCTGATTGAAATATATTCAAAGAGATAATTATTTTATCTTTTGATTTTATTTTGCACTTAGAATAAAGCCTCGGAAGTGACTTTGTTAAGCTCTGAAGGGGTAGCTGTGAGCTTCTTTGGCTTGTAGGAACTGGGAAAGAGACAAAAGAAAAGAAGTTAAAATGTAAACAGAAACTGTGGGCTTGTTTCACAGTTTAAGAACATAGAGATTTAAAACTTGAGAGTTGGGACACCTGGGTGGCTCAGTCGTTAAGTGTCTGCTTTCGGCTCAGGTCATGATCCCAGGGTCCTGGGATCGAGCCCCACGTTGGGCTCCCTGCTCAGTGGGAAGCCTGCTTCTCCCTCTCCCACTCCTTCTGCTTGTGTTCCCTCTCTCACTATATCTGTCTGTCAAATAAATAAATAAAATTTAAAAAATAAATAAATAAAACTTGAGAGTTAGAGCTCATACCAATTTTTTCCACTAGTTATTAAACATCTTTTGTGTGTGTGTGTGTGTGTGTGTGTAAGGCACTATGTTTTGTGGGGAATCCAAAGCCTGACTTACATGAAACTCATCCTCTAGTACGGAAGGTGTTACTTGGGAAGAAATAGTATAATGTAGCATTGAAAGAGGTAAAGAACATAGGAATAAATATAAGTTCTGGAGAGAGTACTTGTTAATAGACAGGAAATTAGAGAAGTCTTTGTGATTCTATCAGTATCACTGGAGCTTTCTTTTTTGTGGGAGATACAGTAGATTTTGGCATTCAGAGATGGAATGAGGGAAGAAGGGTGGAGGGGAGTGTGGCATTCCTAGCAGAAAGAATTACCACACAAAACAATTGTGATTTTTAGAGAAGTTACTTCAGACAAGTGGCAGATTTGTTTGTTTTCTCTATCAGATAGAGGTTCAGAGATTTTGCTTTTATCAGAAAGTGTTACTTTGGGTCGGTCGGTCGTGGGTTCTAGCCAGTCTGCTCTCTTTATTCTAACACTTATCTATCAGTTAGTAGGTTTCCATATTCCTTGATATGCCAGTTTGGTGCTCCTTATTGTCCCAACCTGATTTTTAAAAGAAAAGAATGAGATAATTTCCCTTTTTGAGTGTGTCCCATGGAGGTGTAGACGCCTAGAGCGAAAAGACTGTTTATCTCTATCACTTTATCTGACAGTGGTTGATACTGAGTCCCTGAAAGTTGGAGGACCTGCCTAGGTCATACTACTTTGTGCCAGAATCAGGATAAGCAAGCAGCTTTCCTGACTACTGGTTTAATGCCCTTTGTTTTCATTATGCTGTTCACATGCAGTTTTACATTTTTATTTTTAGATTGAATGATCTAGAGATACTAGAATGAATGAGACTGGTAAGGAGTGGGTCTGAAACATGTGCCTTCCTTAAAACCAATGCCTAAATCCCTATATTCTCTATAGCAGCTTTCTGGGCATGGTGATTGCCTTGGAAACAAGACAGTGTAAATTTATTCACACAGTATACAGTATTTGCAATTATTGATCATGAGGGGAAGGACAATTACTCCCTTCTGATTAGAGAAAAATCTCATTGCTTCATACTAGTAAATGTGTTCATTCACTTCAGGTTTTGTGGGGTTTGTTTGTTTGTTTGTTTGTTTCTTATGAAAGGAAAGGCTAGAAGAATAATTTTAGTGTTGAGATTGCTAATAAGTACCAGTTAGGCAATTTAATACCTTTGGTGTTACTAGTTTGCAAGCAATAGAATCTCCTACTACAAGGGTAAGCCCCCAGTAGATGTAGAGTACCATTACCAGTGTTACAGGGAAATCTGACTAGATACTAAGTAGTGGTTTTTCTTTTATTTTTTTAAAGATTTATTTATTTATTAGCGAGAGAGAGAGTGCACATGTGCATGTGCTTATGTGGGAGGGAGGGGCAGAGGGGGAGGGAGAGAGAGAGAATCTTAAGCAGGCTCTACGCCCAGCACCAAGGCTCAATCTCATGACCCTGAGATCATGACCTGAGCAGAAATCAAGAGTCGATACTTAACCGACTGAGCCACCTAGGTGCCCCTAGAGTGGTTTTTCTTTTAGATTAGGGAATTCAGGTTGAGTTAAAGGATCAACTGTTAACTAATAAAAAGAAAGTTAGTGTTACTGAGCCAGTCTCTTTCTTGGTTACTCTATCTTTACAACATCCCGAAGTGATAGAAGCTATTGTTGGGCGCCTGGGTGGGTCAGTTGGTTAAGCAACTGCCTTCGGCTCAGGTTATGATCCTGGAGTCCCGGGATCGAGTCCCACATCGGGCTCCTTGCTCGGCGGGGAGTCTGCTTCTCCCTCTGCCCTTCCCCCCTCTCATGCTCTCTCTCTCTAATAAATAAATAAATAAATCTTAGAAGCTATTGTTAATACTTGTATAGCAGCTGAGGAAATAGAAGCCCAGGTAAGTTAAGTAACTTGCCCAGTCAAAAAGGTAGTAAGTACCAGAGCTGTGACTTGAATCCAGGTAGTCTTACCGTACTAACTACAAACAATGTGTGTGTGTGTATATATATGTATATGGATACGTGGTATATGTATACGTACTATCTATGTTGTATATGTATGTATTGCATATGTATATTTGTGTGTGTATTCGCATGATCTAGTAATAAAAGATTAGAACTAATACTCTGGAGGCCTGTGTTCTACTCCTAGTTCTGGGACCTTAGGCTACCACTTAACATCTTTGAGCCTCTGATTATTTGTTAGCAATATGAGTGAAAAATAACCATGTAGATCAAAGAGCTCCAGTGTTCAAGCTCTGATATTCTCATGTTTGATTTTAAGCATTCTTTTCAAGTCAACCCAAAGTCAGTTGGCTTAGGTAAGGACTGTTAACAAGGAAAAAGGTACCATGTTGTACCTGGGTGTTTCTATTTCTCTAAATCTTGTTCTAATAAAATTTTGATAAATATAATCACCATGATACTAAAGCTCATTACTTACCCATTTTAATAAAAATAATTCTATTTCTATTTTTTTAAAGATTTTATTTACTTATTTGAGAGAGAGAATGAGAGAGAGAGAGAGAGCACATGAGAGGGGGGAGGGTCAGAGGGCGAAACAGACTCCCTGCTGAGCAGGGAGCCCGATGCGGGACTCGATCCAGGGACTCCAGGATCATGACCTGAGCCGAAGGCAGTCACTTAACCAACTGAGCCACCCAGGCGCCCTCTATTTTTATTTTTAAGATAAATAGAATGCATGTTATAGACTGTTAACTAACCTCTCAGAAGCCTATATGTTAAACTCAGTTTCTAGGCACTGAAGTGTCTCTGATGGGCATTTGTTCCACTTTAATCTAAAGGCAGCATAGGTTTCCTTTGTGTGAGGGATCAGCTTTATTTAGGCTTTTTCACTGTTTTTTGTTTTGTTTTGTTTTAGGATTTTATTTATTTTATGTCTGTTGAGTTTATGTCTGCTGGAACTCATCCTATGAATTGTTTTGATTTTGATCCCTGGATTTTTCTATGCATTGATTATTAACCCTTCATGAAATATAGGTGAAATGTAAAAATGTTGACTGACGGGGCTGTGGCTGTTTCAAAAATTTAGATTGCATTTTATATTTAAAGTTTTAGAATACAATAACCTCTTGACATATTCAAGGGATGAATGTTTTTGAAATATAAGTGTAACCTAAAATACAGAATTTATATTTGCTCGTAATCACTCCAGACAATTTAAACAGAAAGCCATTTATTACTGGGCATTAAAAAACTTACAGATTGTACTGTAAAATAGTCAGTCATGAGACCTGCTGCCTCTTCTGTGACAAGAAGCTATCTGTCAGTTTGGGAAGCTGCTGCTACAGCACCAGACCCCACAGTGCACAGAACAGGGAGCTGTGACAAGCAGGGAGGTTCCCCTTTTGCTTGCTCTGGTAACCACCCTGCACTTGCTATAATCTGTACCCCAAAAGTGGAAGCCTTATTGATACTTAGGAAGCTAGTAGTTGAATGCTGGGTGCTTGGCTAACACTTTCTCATAAGAAGCAAACACCTCCACAATCATGCATACCTGCAAGAGTAGCTACAGAGTAGCTTTACCTCGTTTGCTGCTTAGAGATGTCATGTACAAATGCCTCTTAAATCATACCCAGAACTCTAGCTGAAAGGGATTTTGAGAAACAGTATTTGTAACTTCGCAGATTCTACAGTAGAAGAAGTTACAGTGGGGGAAGGTTAGAATGACCCTTGAATGACCATCTGCTGTATTCGCCACAAATACATTAGACAGGAGCAACTTCCCATAAAGCCTTATGTTCATAGAATACTATAGACATTTAAAGGTAGTACTTAAATGTGTAGGATAAGTGAAGGAGGTGGTTAGAGGGCACAGTGAATGGAAAAGTACTTTACAGAGGGTGAAGGTGGGGGGAGTCCTCTCTATCAGAGGACAAGAGAGTTGCACGTGACAGACTAGCTCCCCCAACATTGCCAGAAGGTGATGGCCTGTGCAGAGGCTCCCACTGGAATCCTCCCTTCACTTAGGAAAAAAAAAAAAATCTCAAAAACAGCATCTGTGTAGCATACACTTGCTTCTCCTGGAATATCTCCGTAAAGCAGCTAAATCAGAAATGATTAAGTAAACTTTGCAGTACCTCGTGGACAAAAGCACAGTGAACGCAGCATGCAGTGGGGACTGAGTTGTTGCAGCGCACTCGCTGATGACTAGCTGTTGGGTCACACTGCCTTTAACACCCATGCTTTTCGTCTTGAGCTGCAGCCTATGATTACTGTTTTCAGACAGTAATGTATGTTAATAAAAGGTCTGAATAGCCTAGGTTAAATATTCCAAACCTATCCAACGTTAGGCATTGGGAAATGCATGTGGATTATATGTGAAATTACCTGCCATTATTTCACACAGGAAAGGAACACTATTTTGGTTATATATTTATTTATATGACTTAAGTACTCAGAACAAGCAGGATGGGCATAAAATTTTGTAGGTATTTAAAGCTGAAATTTAGTGTTAAATCCAAACAATGAACAGACAGTTCTATTTTACTTATCCTGTTTAACTAACAAAAGCATTTTTAGATACTGATTTTCTTCCTAATTTCAGAATTCCCAGCGACTTCCTGATCAGTATCGCAGACACAGTTTATTTGGCAGTGGCAAGGATCAAACGGAGCGTTGGTGGAAAGCTTTGTCCCACCAGCTCATGGCTGAGGGATTCTTGGTAGAAGTTCCTGGGAAACGCAAATTTATAAGGATTTGCACTCTTACAGAAAAGGTAAGCAATGTAGACACCCACCTGTTTGATTTAATTTTTCTCACTATGTATTAAAAGATTCTTCTTGTGTTCAATAGGGCAGATGTTGGCTCCATGAAGCTGGTACAGACTTTCCTAAGAAACTTGTCCTTCAAACTAATGAAGAATTGTGTCCGAGGGTGTTTCTTCTACCAAGGTTCATTTTTCAGTGTTTTCTTTTTTAACTTCTGGTTTTTTATTGTTGAATGTCAAATTATACCAATTCACAGGCACCACAAAGATAAAATGAGTAAAGATTGCTTTGCATACCTCTTTTAGCTAGTTTGGATATGGGAATTAGTGGGTGAAAGATAAATCATAGAACATTTCTTGATTGATAGGAAGTAGTTGAGTATAGTATTTAGAAAGCTACTTTCCCATTGATTAAAGAAGCAGCACTGAGATCAATGTTGAAGAATCCATATATCATATTTCCTTCTTATGTGTGGAAGGTGGGAAGGGAATACACTTGTTGCCTTCTTTTTTGTACCTTACATGTTATCGATCATTTATGGGTTTTTTTCCTTTTTTAAAAAATTGAGATATAATTGACATATAACATTGTGTAAGTTTGAAGTGTACAACATGTCGGTGTGATAGATTTATATATTGTAATATGATTACTACAGTGGCTTAGCTAATACCTCTATCATGTCACATAATTATCATTTCTGTGTTGAGAACAACCTAGTCTCTTCACAACCTTGAAGTTTATAATACAGTATTGTTGACGGTAATCGCTATATTGTGCATTAGATTATCAATTTTTCTTTTAAACTTAAAAAACTCTAAAGATCTTTAAACTTTATTTATTTATTTTTTTATTCTTATAAACTTTATTTTTTTACATTTATTTAAAGATTTTATTTATTTATTTGACAGGGAGAGAGACAGCGAGAGAGGGAACACAAGCAGGGGGAGTGGGTGAGGGAGAAGCAGGCTTCCCGCCAAGCAGGGAGCCTGATGCGGGGCTTGAGCCCAGGACCCTGGGATCATGACCTGAGCGAAAGGCGGATGCTTAAACGACTGAGCCACCCAGGCGCCCCGAGCTTTAAACTTTAAAGAGTTTAAAAAGCACTTTCCAGAGCTTGTTCTAAAAAAAAAAATTTAATTAAAAAAAATCTCAGTTTTGGGATGCCTGAGGTGCTCTGTCAGTTAAACGTCTGCCTTCAGCTCAGGTCATGATCCCAGGGTCCTAAGATCGAGTCCTGCATCTGGCTCCCTGCTCAGCGGGGAGCCTGCTTCTCCCTCTGCCTGCCACTCCCCTTGCTTGTGTTCTCTCTCTCTGACAAATAAATAAATAAAATCTTTAAAAATAAATAAAAAAAATCTCAGTTTTAAAACAGTAATAGAGTCTCATCTGTGTTTCTGAGAGTGGATGCATTATGATATTAGATAATTAAATAATTACATTTTAGCATTTGAGATAATTTAATTTTATTATTTTTTAGTTCTAAAACTGTACCACCTGGCATTGAACAGCGTTCCTCTAATCAAGTACCAACTGAATTAACCACGGAGAAGAAGGTTGGTTTGTTAAAGAGGTGGTTCTTACTGATTTCCTTTTTTATTGAATGAAATGCCGTATGTAACAAAATATAAACTTTGGAAAGAGTAGTGTTGTGAATAGAATAAAATATGCAGTATGTGATTTCTGGGGCTAATAAGACAGTTAAAAATATTTGAGAAAGTAACTTATTTTAATTTTTTTAAAGCCTATTTTATAACTCATTTGGCCTGGAGTTTTTTTTACACATTATGATACACATAATTGATAAAAAAAATAAGCATGATTCCTAAATGTGCTCATTAAAGCTATACACACACTCACACACACTTGCACACATACTTTCTTGCTTTGTTTTTGGATCTTAGATAACAATTACAGATTAAAGACCCACAGGCAGACTTCAGCTAATTGGAACACTGGAGTAATACGAAAATGTGCTGAATTAAATTTTTTGGTAAAGTTTTTCTGTTTTATTAAAGTATGCAGAATTTAACTGAATCATTTTATACCTTTGGCATCTGCTGTGCCTCAAATAATTACTTTGATCATATATTCTCTATAGATTTGGGAGAAATAGGACATTACATTTCTAACTGCCTTTAGAATCCTAGAAGTTGATAATCCAAGAGCTATTTTCAGGTGATGACTTTTATTTGATGACTTGGTTAATCAGAGGAAAAATTGTCATTGTGAGATTTTTGTATCCTTTTTTTTTTTTTTTTTTGTATTTGAAAGTTTTTGAAACTTCTGATTTTTTGTAATGGACCTTTATATGTTTAAAAGCAGCCTAACTTGGAGAAGATGTATTTTCATAAAGGATCTGATAAAATTTCTTCTGGGAGAAACATTCCTAAAAAAAGGTACAGAGTTCAAAATGTTTATATTCTATGTTTACTGTATCAACACCTTTTTTCTTTCTTTCCTAAAGAGAAAGGTCTATCAGATGTTGGGCTATTTCATTGGCAGAAGGAAGTTAAAGTTAAAGCATAAGCCTCCAGTATTGTAATTATTAAAGAAGACCTATAAAATGATAGTATTAATGTTAATTTAATAGCTAATACTTCTTGGGTATTATTGTTTGCCAAGCCGTATGCTAAATGCTAAGTATTTTATTTGTAATATTTCATTTAATTGTTACAACGATCTATGAGTTAGCTTCTATTATTTATTCCCATTTTCAAGTTGAAGATACCAGGGGTTAAGAAGTTAACTAACTAACATATGGCAGAGCTGACTTTCAAATCTATATTCATCAACCTCTAGCATCTAAACACTCATTACATATGTATAAAATATATATTCCAAGGCCATATAAAATATATTTTATGGCAGCATAAAATGGTAGATTAATTAGAGTTGGTAGAAATAGTGAAGGTACCTGTTGTACTTTGGAACTTAATATTTGACTTGCTGACTTAATGAAAGTGTGGAGAATGTACAGAATTACAGAAGGTCTAAAGATGGAGAATTTGAAAAACTTGTCAGGACCTATATACAGATTATTGAATGGACTTTGTTTATCTACATATCAGGTGAATGTAAGTTAATGTGCTCTGATACTGTTACTCTCTAGTGGATTTCTCACTTAGATAATACTATTTTGGATCTGACAGAAACATTTACCATAATACCAGTCTCTCACTCAAAACAATTCCTTTTTGTTTAGATATGGGGTAATTAATTACAATGTGTAAGCAAAAGGGTTAAGGAGTATATAAAACAAGATATCCGTTCAGTGTGCTGAAGCATTTCTTTATTTAAACATTTATTATGTTTTTGCCAAACATCTTTGTGCCAGGTATTACTCTAGGCATTGGGATTTGGTGGGGAAAAATGGAGATACAGTCACTGGCCCTCCCAGGGTTTATACTCTAGTGGGATATACAGGTAGGGGAACATAAAATTAGAATCCAGGGTTGTAGCACTTTGGAAACACACTTTGGAAATGACACTTGAGGCTTAGGTAGAAGTTCAGTGACGTGAGGGAGGTTCTCTGAGCAGAGGAATGGCCCACGTATTAAAACCGGAAAGCAAGAGAGGGTGTGATATGATCAAGGAACTCAACAGTCCTAGCAATTACCTGGTAGAGGGAAGCAGGGGGGATGGTGAAAATTTAAGACTGAGAATTAAATAGGGTCCAGAATATCCAGTTCCTGTCAAGCCCTCAACTTGATCATAAAGGCATTTGAGTTGGGAGCTAAGGAAGGATTTTCAGTAGGACAGTGACATCAAATTTATGATTGAGAACAGAGGTTGACATTTCCATCAAAGATCAGATAGTAAATAATTTAGGCTCTGAGGGCTATGTGGTCCTGTCTAACTTTGCTCTTCTAGCCTTAAAGCAGCCATAGTTGATATGTAAAGAAATGAGTGGGGGGCGCCTGGGTGGCTCAGATGGTTAAGCGTCTGCCTTCAGCTCAGGTCATGATCCCAGGGTCCTGGGATCGAGCCCCACATCGGGCTCCTGGCTCAGCGAGGAGCCTGCTTCTCCCTCTCCCTCTGCCTCTTTCCCTGCTCATGCTTTCTCTCTCTCTCTCTGTATCTCTGTGTCTCAAATGAATAAACAAAATCTTTAAAAAAAAAAAATGAGTGTGGCTGTGTTCCAATAAAACTTTATTTATGGACCCTGAAATGTGAATTTCATATAATTTTCACATGTCACAAAATGTTCTTTTAATTTTTTTTAACTGTTTAAAAATGTAAGAAACCATCCTTAGCTTACAAGCCTTACCAGAACAGACAGGTTTGTCCTGTGCGCCCTAGTGTGCCAACCCTTGATCGGTGACTCTGGTTGTGGAGGGAATGGAAGGCAGGAGGATCAGAGTGTAGAGTCACAAATAAGGAGGCTATTGCAGTAGCATTCACAAGAGAAGGTGGGACCTTAGACGAGGGAAGTGGCAGTGGGCATGGAAGGAAACAACTGTAAGATATTTAGGAGCTAGAACTGTTAGGACTCAGTGATTGAAAAGACACGTGGGCTAAAGAAAGTGGAGAACTTGAACATGACACTTAGGTTTGTGTCTGATCGCAGGTTCCCTTCATTGGCAACATAAGAGGAACACAGGTTTGAGAGGTTGGATATTTAGGGGATGAGTTTAGTGATAGACATACTGGGTTTGACATACCTGTGGAGTCACCCAGAAATTACTTTTAATATATGGGCTTAGTGTATAGGAGTGAGAAAGATGCTCACACATCAATAACTCTTATTTTGAAGTTCATTTGAATTTTCATTAAAATAATTCATGTACATGGTTTTAAAAGTCAATTGGTACTTAATGGCATATAACAAAACAAGCCAGTTCACAACCTTCCCAAACCCACTTTGCTCTGTTCTGTAGAAGTGGTCATCCTCAAATCTTTATCAGCTGGGCTCACTGATATTTGCCTCCATTTTTTTTAAGGGGGGGAGGGACAGAAGGAGATGGAGAGAGAGAATCTCAAGCAGACTTCCCGCTGAGCACAGAACCTGTCCTGGGGCTCGATCTCATGACCCTGAGATCATGACCTGAGCCAAAATCAAGAGTCAGACACTTAACAAACTGAGCCACCCAGGTGCCCCTGCCTCCATATTTCTAAGTGACATGCTTAGATTACTATTTTTGGACCTATCAGTTTTAGAAGTTTTTTTGTTGACCTATAATGGTAGATTAGGGCTTATCTCCCATATGCCCTTCCCCCATTTCCCTTCCTTCAGTTCCCCCCTTGACCAAAACAGAATTATATTTCACGTTTTGGTCATATTAACAATTTGTTTTTACGTTATTATACTTAACACAAATATTGTATACTACTAAGCCAAACTGTGGCTATGGCCACCACTACTTTAATTTTCCTTGATGTTAGTAATTGTCTTTTTTGTTACTCATTTTTCTTTTCTCTTGTTTTCAATTTCTTTTTGTTTGTTTACTCCCTTGGATTCCTTGACTTTATATTCCCTTCCATCTAGTAAGATTTTAATTTTAGTTATTGAAATCTTAATTTCTAAGAACTATTTCTTCTTCCGTTTCTTCTTTCTTTAACATACATAGCAATCTTTTCTTGTTTTGTGGGTAGAACATCTCCACTTTTTTTTTTTCCAAAAGATTTATTTATTTATTAGAGAGAGAGCATGAGGCAGGGAGGGGCAGAGGGAGAGGGAGAGAGAAACTCTAGCAGAGTGCAGAGCCCGATGCAGGGCTTGATCCCATGACCCTGAGATCACGACCTGAGCCAAAACCAAGACTTGGATGTTTAACCGACTGTGTCACCCAGGAGCCCCCAACATCTCCACTTTTTGATGATACTCATTATAGTTATTTTGGACTTTTCTTCTGTGCACTTGTAATAGCATTCATTGGCAAAACATTTATTATTAAATGTTTTCCATGTATATTTCTGCTTCAGGGCTATATTACCCATATTTTGCCAGTATATATGATAATAAAATTTATTTGTGAAATAACTTAAAATACCATTCTGCAAGCAGTACATTAGTATAAAGACTTTTATAAATACTAAGATAAAGGTTAATATAATTATATTATTTAAAACAAATTTATAATGATCTTGAGTAACCTGATATTACTAATTCTTTGAACTGGAGTTATTTTTTCTCAGGTTTAAATCTCCTTATTTTAGTGATAAGATTTGATAATTGTGAAAATCTTCCTTTACACTATAGATTTTGAATTCTTGCAGCAGAGAAATTTATAAACATTTCTTCACTATCAAACATGTTCCCTCCTTTCCTTACCAACAGAGGGCTTTATTTAAATTTGGCATCTCTTATATAGGCCACTCCATACAATTTCATTTTTATATCTTTTCATCTTTATAATTAATTTATCAATGAGAAATGCTTGTTGTAGAAATTGGTTTTTTGTCTAGTTTGCTGCCTAGCACCTTCCATGTTGTTTGCTAATTGCATGTTTTTTAATCTTTCTTTTGTGGAGTCAAAAGAGAAATTATTCCCTTTGGCTTATTTTTGTTTGATTTTGAAGAAAATTGTGAACAGTTTGATTAATCCCATGCTAATGTTCCTCACCAGCCAAAAATTAGTGATGTCACAGTAAAGAATCATAGATTGTATCTCTCTTGGTCAAAAAAAGTTACCTTCAGTATAGATAAGGAGTATTTCAAAGAATATGGTTGAGGACGAGGACGGGGCAAATGCTGTTTTTAAGTATACTAAATTTTGATGAATTCAAATTACAGTTTTAACTTTACCATTATAATGAATGCATTTGATTGAAATTGTTTAAAATCTAGGCTGTCATATAAATCACAGTTATTTTACTAGTATTATGAAGAGTAAATGTTACTATTGACTTGGAACAATATTCTTGTTTGGGGGTGATATAAAAAGTGAACTTGGTGAAAGAAAAACCTTTACTACTTATTTTCTTTTAAATATTTTAGCATCATGGTGCATTCACCAGGAAAATCTTGTAAGTCCTCAGAACCTGTTATTTCAGCTCAAGAGCAGGAGACTCAGGTACAGCTTTTGTGAAAAGGCAGAATTTGAAATGATTATATGCATGCTTAAAATTTTGTTGCCAGTATTTTAAAAATTGTTCTTTAGCTATGAGTCTGAAGTACAGTTAATTTTTCATCCTAAGGGAAAATGTAATAGCTGAAGCTCTAAAAATAAAGGACTGGATTTTTCTAAGTACATTAAAAAAAACCCAAACAAACGTTGAGTTGTTTCTTTGTTCTTTGTTCAGACTGTGTTATATGGCAAATTGGTTGAAGCCAGGCAGAAACATGCCAATGGAATGGATGTCCCGCCAGCTGTTCTGGCAACAAATAAAATACTGTTGGATATGGCCAGAATGAGGTAAGCTGTCTGTCTGCATATGTTCTAACTTACTTTCTTCTAACATAATAGATTTGTAGTGTAGATTGTTCAGTGTCAGTACGGGTTGGGGTCCAGCTGCCCTGTCTGTGAGGTGACTCCCCAGTCTCCCATGCTACTACCACTGTCTCTCCATTGAGCTGCAGTCCTGCATCTCCGTGTGAACAGAAACCAGGTGTTTTCAGCCATGACATGCAGCATATATAAAATCTAACTCCTTATCCACAAACCCTCCATGCATGCATTTAGTGCAACTACCGAAACTCTTCTTTCTGAATTTCTTATTTTTGTCAATTCATACCTTCATGTTCTCAGTGACACAGGTTTAAAACCCATGGTGTTGGGCGCCTGGGTGGCTCAGTCGGTTAAGCCACTGCCTTCGGCTCAGGTCCTGATCCTGGAGTCCCGGAATCGAGTCCCGCATTGGACTCCCTGCTCGGCGGGGAGTCTGCTTCTCCCTCTGACCCTCCCCCTTCTCATGCTCTCTCGCTCTATCTCATTCTCTCTCTCAAATAAATAAATAAAATCTTTAAAAAAACAAAAAACAAAAAACCCATGGTGTTATTCTCACTCCTCTAACATGGATAGCCGTCTTACTCTTACTTAATAGTTTTGAGACTTTTCATTTCAGTGTTTCTTATGTGTCTGTGTATGCCATCCTCTCTCTTTTTTGTGACACCCTGTTCGTTCAGACCATTGCTCCTGGACTATTGCAAAAGCCTCTTAACTAGTTAGTCTTTCTTCCATCTCTCCATCTCTGTTTCATCTGATACATGAGACCAAATCAGTCTTTCTTTCTCATGTCGTACTTCTGCTTAACTAGTTCCCCACTGTCTTAACTTCTTTAGCTTATAATTTAGGGCCCTCCATTTATGGGCTTAAACACACTTTTACATCCATGTCACAGAATTTTGAGTGGCTTATCTGACCATTTGCTGAAGACCCCCTTTCAAATTCCATGTGTTTATTTACAGTGTTGCTTCTGCCTTGTTTCCTTGATTCCCCAAAACTCCTGCTAGGAGATCCTTCAAGATCTGCCTTTATTAATTTCTCCATGAAGTCTTTTGTGCTCTTAGCAGCAAAGTAATTCCTCTCTCTGGAATTCATAAAGGACTTTAAAATGTAAATTTAGAAGATGCTTTATGACACTTCTCACATAATGCTTTAGTTATTTTTTGTTATTACTGGTATACATGTGTTATATCTTCCAGATTTTAAACTCTGAATAAAGATACTGTTTTCCTCATCATTTTGTGTCTTCCAAAGCACCTAGCACAATGCCTAATAAGCATGAGGTGGTCAATAAATATTTAGAAGAAATTATTTCCAAAGAACAGTTGTTTGAGGGACGCCTGGGTAGCTCAGTGGGTTAAGCGTCTGCCTTCAGCTCAGGTCATGATCCCATGAGTCCTTTATCGGTCTCTTTGCCCAGTGGGGAGCCTGTTTCTCCCTTTGCCTGCCACTCCCCCTGCTTGTGCTCTCTCTCTCTCTCTCTCTGACAAATAAATAAATAAATAAATAAAATCTTTCAAAAAAATTTCTATCTTTAAAAAGAACAGTTGTTTGATAATTGTATTTATCTTTTATACTCTTAAAAAATTGTTTTTGTCATTAAATTTCATCCAAAAGATGTTACTTTAGTATAGAAATTTTAATAATATAGTGCTTATATTTTAAAATAATTATTAAAAGTAAATATTCAAAAACCACATTTTAGTATTTAGTGAAGATAATTTAAAGGAAAAGGAGTAATAATTAGATTGGCAGATTTTTAGAAAGTAGACATCATCCAGTCTCTTGGATACTGGACGCAATAAGAAATACTGAGTTAAAAGCCTAGGGAAGTTAGCAAGTTTATTATTATAGGTAAATACTTTGTAAATAATGAATTAGATTTTCTTTTGAGTTTCTTAGCCTGTTAGTTTTCCTCAGAACCTCATAGTTTTTTTATATCTATAAAAATAATAATAGTGGTAAGTTCAGTAATAGAGTAGAACATTAGCCTGTTTGTTCATGCTAATGGCTTGTTTACCAGTTAGTACTGTGTTTTTGTAGTGATAATGATGGTGGTGTTTTTATTCATAAATTGCTAAAATAATAAATCTTTAAATGGTAGAAAGCAAAGAGAGACATCATTACTCGTATAACACATTGTTTTTGGTTGTTGGAAAAGTGTATGTTTATTGAGTGTTAATATGAAGCTAAACATCAGCTATGTTGCTGGAGTGATAATGTTTTAATGGTTTCTTGACTTTTAAATTTTTTTAAATGACAGACCTACTACATTTGAAAATGTGAAAAGGATCGATGGTGTGTCTGAAGGCAAAGCTAATATGTTGACCCCTCTGTTGGAAGTTATTGAACATTTCTGTCAAATAAATAGCATTCAGGTAAAATACTGTGGTTTGCAGGAACTGTGAGAGAATAAACATTTTCTGATGATTTCAAAACACCTTTCAAAAGCAACATTTTCTCCCTTTACAGTTGACCCTTGAACAATGTGAGAGGTTAGGGGCGCTGACCCCCACACGGTCAAAAATGCATGTATAACTTTTGACTCCCCCCAAGCCTAACTACTAATAGCCTACTGTTGACTGGAAGCCTTACTGAGAACACATACAGTTGATTAACACATATTTTGTATGTTATATGTTTTATTTACTGTATTCTTTTCTTTTTTAAGATTTTATTTATTTACTTAGAGAGCACAAGCGGGGGTGGGGAGAGGGGCAGAGGGAGGGGGAGAAGCAGACTCCTCACTGAACAGGGAGCCCGATGTGGGGCTCCATCCCAGAACCCCAAGATCATGATCTGAGCCGAAGGCAGATACTTAACTGACTGAGCCACCCAGGTGCCCCTCTATACTATATTCTTATAATAAAGTAAGCTAGAGAAGAGAAGATGTTATTAAGAAAATCATAAGGGAGGGATGCCTGGGTGGCTCAGTTGGTTGAGTGTCCAACTCTTATTTCAGCTCCGGTCATGATCTCAGGGTCATGAGATCAAGCTCTGCGTTGGGCTCCATGCTCAGCCAGGAATCTGCTTGAGAATCTCTCTCTCCCTCTCCCTCTGCCCCTCTCCCCCTCTCCCCCTCTCGTGCGTACTCTCTCTCTCAAATAAATAAATAAATCTTAAAAAAAAAAAAAAAGAAAATCATAAGGGGTTGATGAAGGGGAGGTGGGTGGGGGATGGGCTAGATGGGTCATGGCTATTAAGGAGGGCACTTTTGTGATGAGCACTGGGTGTTGTATGTAAGTGATGAGTCACTAAGTTCTGTCCCTGAAACCAATATTACACTATATGTTAACTAACTAGAATTTAAATAAAAACTTGAAACAAAGCAAATCAAAGTCATAAGGAAGAGAAAATACATTTATAGCACTGTACTGTATTTATTGAAAAAAAATCTGCATATAAGTGGACCTGGCCAGTTCAAACTGTTTTGTTCAAGGGTCAACTGTATTTTCATTTCCACACCGGACACTTAGAAAATCGATTCAGATTGCTCCTATAGTAAATCACATACAAAAAGATGTTAGTTACCTAATTTTTAAGATGCTACTTAAGTAGTTGCCCAGGCTGCTCATATCTTTCTATTCTGTTGAGCAGTTTTGCTTTTAAATTTGAAAAAGTACTGTGTTTTAGGTTGATAGATTATTTTACTTTCAAATGGAGATAGAAATTAGAGCTGCAAAGTTGTCCTTGCTATCAGTTGGCACGGAGCCCAGCCACTTTCTTTTTTGTATTATTTATTTTATTCCCTAATTACACTCTCCTTCCAGTCTTGCTGTCTTTTGATACTAAGTAGAATACATGTTCTTCTCTTTAGTCTTAATAGCGTTTTCTTCCTATCCTTTTATTACTCCTTGCTCCACTATAAATGACCATTTCCAGAAGGATCCTTTCGGTTTCTTTCTTTAAACTCCACATGCAGACTCTGTTACTTTGTGTACTCCAATATAGAAGGTGAGGCATTGTGAGGTGGTAGAAAGTCTACTGGACTCAGAATCAGGGAATCAGGAATTTAATTCCACCATAGTCTACCCGGAGAAGCCAAATGTTTTTTTGTTTGTGTGTGTATGTGTGTGTTTTAAAGATTTTATTTATTTGAGAGAGGCTGGGGAGGGACAGAGAGTGAAGGAGAAGCAGACTCCCTGCTCAGCAGGGAGCTCGGGGCTCAACCCCAGGACCCTGAGATCATGACCTGAGCTGAAGGCAGCTGCTTAACTGACTGAACCACCCAGGCACCCCCCCCTTTTCTTTTTAAAGATTTTATTTATTAGAGAGAGAGAGAGAATGAGGGGGGAGAGGGGCAGAGGGAGAGGGACAAGCAGACTCCCCACTGAGCAGGGAGCCTGACTCTAAATGTGTTCTTTAACTTCTTTGGGTTTCCATTTCCTCACCTATGCAATGGAAAGGATACTTTCCTTCCCCATATTAAGGAAACAGTGGATGAATTAAAAAGACAAAAGAGAGGGATGCCTGGGTGGCTGAGTCAGTTAAGCATCTGACTCTTGGTTTTGGCTCAGGTCATGATCTTGGGGTCCTGGGATCGAGCCCTGTGTTGGGTTCTGCACTCAGCAGGGTGTCTGCTTGGGATTCTCTCTCTCTCTCTCTCCTTTTGCCCCTTCCCCTGCTCACACACACTCTGTCTCTCAAATAAATAATTCTTTTAAAAAAAAGAAAGATAAAAGATAAGGGGTGGGTATAAAAAGTTGGAAGAGTTAAAAATATGGAAGGCAGTATTAAGAGGTTGTTTTCACTTCTAAGAATCTCCTGTAAACTTTGGACAGGCACATTTGGATCCCACTTTAAAAATCTGATGCGTCTTGTCACAGAATAGTTAGTTGTGTTTTGGGGAGTAGATTTGCATTATCCTTCTCTGTGACCTTGGTTTTATGTATACAGGTGTGTATATGTAAATATAAATGGTTACATTGGAATGCAAATTCATTAATTTATAGTGAGAAATGTGAGTGGGAAGTTTCACCTGACCCAACCAGTGTGTTCTGCTCTCCTATTGAAGAAGAAGGTATATGGGAAGCCGGCTTATCTGACAGTTGCTTAGCAAGCCTGGAATATCACAGGGGGAATTCTGATAGTGTCAATAGTAGTCTGTCAGCATCAAGGCAAAGTTATCCTTGCTCTCAGTTGGCAATCTGATATCAATCTGCCTTGCTGGCAGATTAGGCATTGTCCTACATTACTTGCCAGGGAAACTGTAATATTCAAATCTAGTTAGCCAAGACGTCTTCTCATCTGAACAGTTCTTGCATAGATATTGCCTACTTTGGTCCTTCTGCCTTTCCTATTTATGTTTCCATAATTGATCACTCTCTGTTCATATAGTCTTTTATCTACGTAGAGCATGATTTGATTAGACTTTTGCTTAATCGGAATCACATTCTAGCCCTTCCTTCTTGAGATTACTGCCCTTATGGTACTTTGCCTAGTGTTTCGGATGTTCCTAAACCCTTTAGTCTCACGTTTACAGATGATATCATGATTTTGTCCCATAAGTAATAAAATCTTCATGGACCTGCCAGTATAATTCACAGTGGTCACACTTCTAAGACCTTCGTAGTGGGGTGTCCATTGTTGCCTCCAGCTATAGCCTGTACTGACAGACTGAGGAATCGGGCTGATGGACTCTGATTTTAAGCATTTCTAGGAATTTAGGGCCAGATTTGACAGTGTTAAGGTCTCAAATAGAAACACTTCATTTAATAAAGAACATTCTTCCTTGAAAATCTAGAGGTGCCTAGAAACAATGACTTCAGGTCTCGTGGTATTGTCTGGTTTCTCTGTTCACCAAACTGCGTTGTCCCAGGTATCTGAACTAATCTACAGACTCACTTATTTATTTAGGGTAGAAATGGATTGCTGTGGGTTACAATAAGCCAAGTTCTGTTGGATTTAATTCTTTTAATTTAGTATTGGTGCTTATGTTTTGAAAGGTAAAATTGGCATGGAGGAAACTATTCATACATCTGTGCGAATCATACATCATATAATTCTATCTAAATCTTGCTTGGTCTTTACCTTTATTTCAGGCTTTTAAAAAATTCCAATAATTCTTTATTAATCTCATTTTTCAATCCTTTCTCCACCTTTTCTCTTTTAAACGTATCCTAAGGAACCATATTTAAGAATTTACATAATGCTTCAAGTTTAGAGCCACAGTTTGTATGTATCTTTTTAGACTATGCATATATAGTGATGATATATTTACTTATGAAATGTTAGCAGAATTTGTGACTGTGGTATCTAAATTTGAATATTAATTTGGTTTATTCATTCATTCAGTATTCACTTCCAGAGATTGAGGGACTAATTTAGAGTCAGAGTGGTCAACATTATAGTTCATTTTTTATTCCCTCTTTATTGGCTAAAGGGGAGACTAGAGATTTCTAGTTTTATAACCATGTTAGGTATTACAAATATTTTATTTAAAGACTTATTCCCTCCAGCCTTATTTTACCTTTTTAGATCAATATGTAAAAAAACAAAAACAAAAACAAAACCTTTTTCAGCTCCTCATAAAAAGGGAATTTTTGACTGTTCCTTAGAAGTTTTATTTGTGTGGTTTTTTTCCCTCATGCCTACCAATCATACTGATACTTCTATCATTATATTGCTATTATTATTGGTCATTTGTGTTACATTTAAAATTTTGTAGACAGACCTCTTTTCAAGGACAACACTTCAGGAAGAACAAAGGAAGAGTGTGGTGGCAAAAAATGAAGTATGCTCCCTTTCACAGTCTGTGGCCATCACATATTATTTATTCCAAGAAAAGAAGATGTCTTTGGTAAGTGTTTTACTTCCAAGTTACAGGGGATTTTCAAATTTATCTAAACATGTGTTTTATCAGCTTTTCAAATAGTAAAGTTGTGACTTGGGATAAATTTCTTTTAATCTTGCAGTATTTTATGTTGTTTCATTTTATATTTAATCTTAAACTAACGTCATTTTCTTTTTCTGCCACGCCTGCCTTTGTCAATTAATTTAAAAGAGTAAGTGTACTTTGACCATGGTTATTTGATAGAGGTTGTATCAGAGTACTGTTGAACATATTTACAGCTTAGGGATATTAGAGCAGCTGTATTTTAAGACTTTTTTTTTAACTGGGATTGATAGTTTAAAAACTGTTAGCATATGTACTGATAAGAAATAATCTCCAAGGTACATTAAAGTAAAGAAAGGGAAGTCAGAGAGCAGTATGAAAAACATAAATGTGTTTTTGTATATATGCATGCTTATATATTAACATATTTTTGTGTATGTATACAAAAATGCATAGACTGTCTCTGGAAGGATGTCCAAGAAGCTGGAAATAAGTTTTTAAAAAACAGCTTGCTTTTCACTCTAGATCCTCTACTATTATTCTGTTTTTTAAACCATGCCTGATGGTCTTTGAAAAAAAATCTTAATTACTGTGAAAAATGGCCACACTTAATATTTCTTCACTGTTCTGGCCTCAGTCCTTAAGGCTGTTGAGGTTTTTTTAATATACAAAATGAAGAGTACATCTTAGTGGAATAGGGACAGAATTAGGCTTCCAGCTAGGTTTAACTAATTTGAAATCCTATCCTCTCTGTCATTAAATTGATTTGGAAAAGGCTATATGCTCCAGTGCCTGCTTTTCCTGTTCTCTGTGTCTCTGTTCAACTAGGTTATATTATACTTCTTATTCTGGTTAAAATCCAGTATAAATAAGAAAACCAGTTTATAGCTTGTCTTCATCACTTAATGTTCTAATTAAACAGTCAGATTTCTGAAATTAAAAGTACAAAAGCCATTACAGAAGAAACCGAACAATTCCATTGTACTAGTTTTGAAGTGAATTACATGATAAGTAGAAATTTTAAGTTCAGTTTCTTATTTAAATAGTAACTTACATGTATGTGTTAAGTATGCTTATAACTACATAATTTGACCATATATACATGGTATAACTGAATATAGTACTAAGAAAATTTGGTATAGCCTCCAAATTTTCTGAGTAAAGTACATTCTAATACTCAGCCATGGTATGTGGTTTCGTGTATTATCTATTCATGGTTAAAAATGTGGAGTGGTATATTTTCATTGATATCTTTTGCTATTATTTTTTTGTATATTATCGTGTAATATCATGGTATAATTATCTGTTCCTCCCAAGGGTCTGAGACGGTCTGTGCCAGTTAACCATAAAATTAAACATGCCTAAGGACTAATTAATCAGGAGCAATAATACAATTAGTTCCAAGTAATTTGATGCCTGCTATACAATAACTCTGATATTTTGTACACATGGTGCATACTGTGTAGGGGAAAAGGGTAGACAATGAAAGTAACTTAAAACCTACCTTTGAGGGCTGAAAATATTGCTTTAAATGCTCTGTTCTGTGAAAGTACAACATTCACATAAATACTGTCCAAATTCAGACTTCCAAGATATATTAAAAGAGAGTATCATGAAATAATTTAGAGCTGAGTAAACTTTTTGAGTGTTTAAAAGAATGTTTTAACTAATAAACATCTTAAATGGATTTGGAGCTACATTTGTTTAAAAAGCTGCATAAATATGTAGCACTGTCCTAAATTTAAAACAATTCATGCTAAGTTTAATGCTAAACAAGAGATGACAGCCCTTGCTAAATTGTGGTTATTATTTTATGAATAGAGCCAATGTAAAATACCCTGCTAAGGTTTTTTCAAGAACCTTTTATAGAATGCATCTGGAGCCTTACATTATCACTAAGCATTTTAGGATTTGTCGTCTTAGAAATTCACGTAACTAAAGTACCATGTGTTAGTTCAATTATATGGAATATTGGATTACAATTTACTGTATTTTCAAAAGGCTGTGGCAGTTATTAGACTTACACAGAATGATTACTCTCTGCCACTAATAGGTTTTTAAAGTGAATAATTACAGAGGGATGAGGATTGAGTTCTTAGCTAAAGCTGGATGATTTTGTTTTATTCACAGTAGTAAGTATAAAAGGTAGAACCTGTGGAGATCTATAACGTGGGTAGTTTTAAAGAAATAGTAAAAATGAAAAATTTAAGTGAAGTTTCAGGGCATTGTTTATTTCTCAGTGAACACTGACTACCTGAAGGTTTTGGACATTTTATTTACATATGGTACAATGCAAACTTTTAAGACCTCACTGTTGGTTTTGCTCCTGTTTCTCTAGATAAGTATAGCCGAGGACAGGATTATGCCTCTCACAGCAGTTGGGATGCACTTAACCCAAGCGGTGAAAGCTGGCTGCCCGCTTGATATGGAACAAGCAGGCCTGACTCCAGAGGTTCAGAAGATTATTGTTGATGTTATCCGAAACCCTCCCATCAACTCAGGTGATCTGCTCTGACCCTAGTCTGCAGCCTTAAGGACTTGAGTCATTGAACCCAGAGGAAGTAAACAATCCACTAGTTTTTTCACTTTACCAGCATTAACCCCTTATGCTGTGATGGAAACCTTACTTTTGTAATGCTTTTTATATTGTTTTTGAAAAACAATCTTTCTTCCCATTATCAGAGGAAAGTCTGAGTCTGAGAAATTCTTGTTTTCCTTTTCAGCTTTAGATTAGGACTTCCACTCCCATCTCCAAACAATGGGCTTTCATCCTTTTCTAATTTCTCCCTCACCTCTTGAAAATAACACATTTTTTTTCCATATTCATTTCCCATAGCTTACTGATTTCTCATTTTCTCATAAGTCTTATGGATTCCTTGTCATTGGCCTCACATAAGTAGTCTTCCTAACCAGGACAGTCAGTGGTCTCAGTAGCTGTGGTGTTGAAGGGATGGTCCTTGGTCTCTCGGCCCCCTTGTAGAAGGGCTTCCTGTTGTCACTTTGCTGCAGAACCTCAGCTGTGCTCATGTAGATTAAACCCCTTTACCTGCCCTGCAGAAAGTTTTAGATTATCTGTTTTTTACAGAATTAAGGATGAGGTACCTCGGAGGATTTTTTCCCCATAAATGTACAAACTAGATGTGTTATATAACTCAGTAAATTTTCAAGCTCTTAGGACAGAGTAGTAGACATACAAAAAGCCTTACCTCAGGAACTGCAATGCAAATACTTAAATTTTTATTAACTAAAATTCTTTCCCACTTGGGAACAACCAGGCGGTTCCCCTAGAAATTTAGAAATAAGGGAAATAAGATCAACCTCTGAAAGTACAATCAATAGTGTACTAAATTGGTCAGAACAAAAATATTAAAGTCACCTTAAAAGACAGCATTGGGCGCCTGGGTGGCTCCCCAGGGAGCTGGGTCGTCCCTTAGGCGACCGACTCTTGATTTCGGCTCAGGTCATGATTTCAGGGTCATGGGCTTGAGCCCCTAGTTGGGCTCCGCACTCAGCACTGAGTCTGCTTGAGATTCTCTCTCCCTTTCCTTTTGCTTCCCCTGCTTGTACTCTCTCTCTAAATATATAAAGAAAATCTTTAAAAAACATATATTAAAAAAGCATTAATTTAGGCTTCAGGAAGACTTGACTGAAGTCTAAAGAAAGAACACCATCAGTTCCATTGGTCAACTATGGAAGCAACAGGAAAAAGAAAGACAGGGACAAATCTGGGCAGTGGTCATCTAAATTATTCTCAGGGAACTAAAGTTTTTTTCTTAAAACATTATTTACTTATTTATTCAAATTTCTTTCTTCCTTTTTTTCTTTCTTTCTTTTCTTCCTTTTCTGTCTTTTCTTTCTCTCTGTAATCTCTCTGCCCAATCTCTCTGTGGGGCTCAAACTCACAACTCAAGAGTCCCATGCTCTCCTAACTCAGCCAGCCAGATGCCCCTAAAATTTTTTCTTTTTATTATACCATATTAAAGTCATACTGCTAATTATTTAAAAGAAATAAATATGCAATTTCTAATCCTGGCCAATGAGACTTCAAGTATACTAAGGGCGTGTTGATAAGTTATGCCAAGATCTTATTTGAGGAAATATCAACTAATTCTGCTTCTATATCATTTCCTCGCCTTCTGGTTACAATTTGATTTCTCATGTAGATCTGTCTATAGAGAAAGTATGCACTAGTCATGCTAATCTGGATACTTATCTATGTGATAATTGTAAATTCATAATTGTAAATCAGTGAATTGACAGTCTGTGAACATGGTTAATGTGGATCTGTTAAAGTTAAATTAGGTTTGTAAATCTGAACCTTAGAGCCATTATCTGGACTGTGATAAAACATCCAAGGTAACTTAGCTGTGAGTCCTCTTATGAGAAAGCTGAGCAGCTCTCCTGGTCCCATTCCAGTCTTCCTAACTCCAGCAGTCACCTCACTAGAAATTAAGGCAGAGAAGGGAAAACAGTAATTATTCTGTAGGGTTAGAGTTGTGATGATATAAAACCTCTCTTTCTCCACCGCAAAGTAAAATAGTATTTTAGAGAAAGTCAAACACTCAGAAGCCATATTGATTTTAATACCTGTGGTATTATTTTTTTCCTTTATGTATGTATAATCTCTCAGGACATACATAAGAAATCTATGTCTTTTGGGCGCCTGGGTGGCTCAGTTGGTTAAGCGACTGCCTTCGGCTCAGGTCATGATCCTGGAGTCCCGGGATCGAGTCCCGCGTCGGGCTCCCTGCTCAGCAGGGAGTCTGCTTCTCCCTCTCCCGCTCCCCCCTCTTGTGCTCTTTCTCTCTCTTACTCTCTCTCTCAAATAAATAAATAAATAAATCTTTAAAAAAAAAAAAAAGAAATCTATGTCTTTTGATGAGCTGTTGTATAGTAGGCAGTATTCTCTGAGTTTGTGCAGCTTTTTTCCTTTTTTTTCTTTTTCCCCTATTGACTATTACTGGCTGTCTTCCTTAAATCCTGAATACTGATGGATGTGTTACCCTGGTCAGTAAGAGCAGAGGCTCTGGGAACAGCTGGTTTATTTTGATATAGGCTGTACCATTTCAAAGCTATGTGACCTTGGGCAAATTGCCCAATCTCCCCAAGCCTAAGTTTCCTTATCTCTAAAAGAGGGCAGGATAATATTGTCTTTTCTTACAGAATTGTGAGAAATAATTAGCTACTGCACAGAATGCTCTGGCACTTGTAAGTATTTTATAGTTGGTGGTGGTGGCAGTGATGGTGATTATAATGATGATGAATGAAGAAGTAGGTGGTAAGATCTTATGGCTTCTTAAAAATACCCTCTAAATATGATTACGTTTATACTCTATCCTTTTTAGTAGCTAATGAAGAAAATAAGAAGTTAATAAATAAGCATATAAGAAGGGAGATTTCAAAACTGAACTTTATAGAACCTTAAAACTTTAATAATTCAGGCTGGTTATAATTACCTTTTTTTTTTCAAGTACTGAAGAATTCTTGGGCAGATATTCTTGAGTGACATAAAATAGATGTTCTAATTTCAGTTCATTATTGGCAGGAGAAAATGGTAGAGGAAGCTTTAAGATTCTGTTATTTACCCAGTTATTGAAAACATCTATTTTATTTGGCTATGGTGAAGAATCCAGGTATTGCTAAGTTGCTTTCCAAATCGTATAGTTGTAAAGTTATAGGATTTTAGATTTGGAAAGGAAATTGGAAATCATTAAATTTTCACTTTCCCAATCCCGCCCTGTTTCAGAGATAGGAATTTGAGGCCTAGAGAGTTGGAGATTGTTTTAATATCATGTCAAGATTAATGACTGAGCAAGTTTTTCTTTTTACTATACCATGTTAAAGTGTACTGCCAACTATTTAAAGAAAGAAATACGCAAGTTCTTTTTTGGTTTAAGGTTTTATTTATTTAGAGAGTGAGAGAGCGAGGGTGAGATTGTGCTAGTGAGCGGGGCGGGGGGGCAGGGGGGCAGGGAGCAGAGGGAGAAAGAGAATTCCAAGCAGACTCCGAGCTGATGGGGAGCCCACGGTGGGGCTCAATCCCGGGACCCTGAGATCAGGACCTGAGCTGAAATCAAGAGTTGATCAGGCACCCTGAAATATGCAGTTTCTAATTCTGATATAGGATTTGGGTTTATAAACTGCTAATTGATGGGTAAAATAAATATACTTAATTATATTCAGTTTAACATATTTATTTGTATAGTGCCTTTAAATATTCTCTCTCTAGTCTCCTCTAAATTCTGAGTTTAGCAATTTTAATTTCTGACGTTAGACAACTTTTTAAATTAAGAAATATTAAAGTCAAACTATATAAATGTAAATATAAAATTGTATATAAAATTGCACGGCCTGATTCAACAAATATCAGAGAGACAAGAGAAGCATCTGTAATCATTAGTGACTAAAACATTATTTAAAACATTTATCTTTACCATTATATACTGAATATAGCAAATAAATTTTCATTTAGAGATAAATACTAAATTGAAATTCTAAAGAAGGGAGAACACTTTTAAATATATTTATTAAACACGTAGTTCATCTTTCTGTCAATATTCTGTATGTAGGTTATACATACAATATGAAAAAATATATTATTATAGTTTAAAAAACTGAGGAAGTTAAGATTATGGAAACTATGAGCTCTAAATTTTGTTTTGTTTTGTTTTTATTTTATTTTATTTATTTTATTTTATTATATTTTATTATATTTTATTTTGTTTGACAGAGAGAGAGATAGTGAGAGCAGGAACACAGCAGGGGGAGCGGGAGAGGGAGAAGCAGGCTCTCTGCCAAGGGAATATCCAAAGGAATTCTATAACTTTTTAATCTTTAAGTTTATCCATGTTATTATAATTTTAACCTTTTGTGGAGTTGAAATTCTAACTATGCTCAATAATAAATTAAGCAAGTCAGGGCTCCTGAGTGGCTCAGTCATTAAGGGTCTGCCTTCGGCTCAGGTCATGATCCCAGGGTCCTGGGATCGAGCCCCGCATTGGGCTCTTTGCTCCGTGAGAAGCCTGCTTCTCCCTCTCCCACTCCCCCTGCTTGTGTTCCCTCTATTGCTGTGTCTCTCTCTGTCAAATAAATAAATAAAATCTTAAAAAAAAAATAAATTAATTAAGCAAGGCGTTTAATGAGGTGTCTGGGTAATATTTTGAATAATTTCATTCTTCCATTCTTCATGTGCATGTAACTGGAAAACTAAGGGTGGTTTCCAAGGCACCTGCCACAAAAATAGGAGTAATATGATCTCTTTTAAAGCACTGAAGGAGTGCAGCCAGTGTTCATTATTCTCCAATAGAAATTTTCAGCACTTACTTGCCTGGAAAGTTAGGGCAGAATCAGATGTATCTTTAATCTAAATGCCCCTTTTTTGCATATGTATATTGTAGGATGACTTTAAGGTAAAAATATAAAGGATTTACAGAAATGTGTAAATGAATATATGGATTTTCTAATTATATCTAGAAATTATATTCAAATTATAGTACAATAACTTTGTACATTTATTAAATCATTAACAGTGGTTTAAAACCATAAGCAAATGTTATACATCATAATTTTATGAAAAGAAGACATTCTGATTTTAGAAACAGATTGTTTTGATGGAATAAAATATCTCATTTTTCCTTTCAAAATAATTCATTGAACCCCTGATGCTATGATAGTTCAAGATTACTGAACTATGTTTCCAAAAAATTGGCTTGTAAAATGTACATTTACAGCGTGATGAAATTAAGGGTGTATAGTTTATTTATCCGGTATTTAAATGTCCATAGAAGAAGATGAATTTAATATAATGTAGTTGTATTAGTTGGCTAGAGTACAGGAATATTTGTATGGTTTTTCTAGAGCAGCATTATCCAAGAAGAAATACGATATGAACCATATACGCAATTTTATTTTATTTTTAAATTAAAACAAGTTCTTTTATTGAAGTACAGTTGACACACATTACATTAGTTTCAGATGTACAACATAGAGATTCAACAAGTCTATATGTTCTCCACAGTATGTAATTTTAAATTTTCTATTAGACACATTAAAAAAATAAAAAAAAATAGGGGCACCTGGGTAGCTCAGTCGAAGCCTCCGACTCTTGGTTTCGGCTCAGGTCATGATCTCAGGGTCCTGGGATCAAGCCTTGTGTTGGCCCCACGCTCAGTGTGGAGAGTGCTTAAGATTCTCTCTCTCTCTCTCCCTCTTCCTTTATCCAACTCAAGTGCCTCAGTTCACTCTCTCCCTAAATAAAAATAAATTTAAAAATCAAACAAAAAAAAGTAAAAAAAAATTAAATTAAAAACCCAAAAATAAACAGATGTAATTAATTCTAATGATATAATTTAATTAACCCAAAATATTAAAAATGTTATCATTTCAACATATAATCAATATAGAATTATTAATGAGATATTTGTGTATTTTTTTGTTCTAAGCCTTTGAAATCAGGAATGTATTTTACATTTACAGCATATCTCAGTTCTGATGCTAAATTTTAATTGAAAATACTTGATTGGTATTCAGCTTTCATAAAATTTACAGTTGAATAAAGTAGATGAAGATACTCGATGTGTTCCAAGCATAACTTAAAATTTTTCCAATAACTGAATCAAGTATGTTTTTTTTCAAGTATCAGTTTTTAAATTTAATTTTAAGTTAATTAGGATTACTTAAATGAGTTGAGTTTCTTAGCCATACTAGCCACATTTCAGGTGCTTAGTAGCTACATGTGGTTAGTGCTCATTGTATCAGAAGCACAATTACAGAGGTAGTTTGTCCTATCAAAACATAAAACGCGTTTAACCTTTGAACTAGCAATCCCACTTCTAAGAATCTAGAAATATGGAAAAAAATGTGTAATATAATGTTCTTTGGAACATTTTATTTTCAAAGAAAAATTGAAGACAAGTGAAAGGGAACTCGAAATAAGTTTTGATAGACACATACAAAAGAAGACACCTCAGCCATTAAGAAATTAATGAAGTAGTAAAATTAGCCAAATTTCTGTGGTATTTGGATGGCATAATGACTGAAGGACAAATAGAATTTTAGTTGGTTGATAGATATGGTAATCATATTTTTATTACATTTTATTACATTTAGAGGTAATCTTATTTTCCAAGATTTTGATTGGGATCAGTTTTACATCTTAACACTTTAAAGTAGCGAAGAGTACAGGCTAAATATATACCCCCATGGTCCTAGTATCTATTAGCTGGGTAACCTTCTCTTGCTGGTGTGTTTTTTTGTTTGTTTGTTTTTGTTTTTTTATTTTTTTTATTTTTTATTTTTTTTTTTTTTATTTTTTTTTTAAAGATTTTATTTATTTATTTGAGAGAGAGAGAATGAGAGAGAGCACATGAGAGGGGGGAGGGTCAGAGGGAGAAGCAGACTCCCTGCCAAGCAGGGAGCCCGATGCGGGACTCGATCCAGGGACTCCAGGATCATGACCTGAGCCGAAGGCAGTCGCTTAACCAACTGAGCCACCCAGGAGCCCTGTTTTTGTTTTTTTAAAGATTTTATTTATTGGCACACCTGGGTGGCTGTCGGATAAGCGTCTGGCTTCGACTCAGGTCATGACCCCAGGGTCCTGGGATGGAGTCCCCATATCGGGCTCCTTGCTCAGCGGGGAACCTGCTTCTCCCTCTGCCTGATGCTCCCCCTGCTTGCTTTCTCTCTCTGACAAATTAATAAAATAAAATCTTAAAGATTTTATTTATTTGATAGCGCATGCTAGAGAGCACAGGCAGGGGGAGAGAGAGAAGCAGGCTCCCTGGGGCTTGATCCCAGGACCCTGAGCCACCCAGACACCCACTGTTGGGTTTTTTGTTTGTTTTTTTGTTTTGTTTTGTTTTTTAATTTAACTGCAGGTTTTTTTTGAAGTTCAGGAGTAGCAAGATAAGATTTTTAGAAGAAAGGAGAATATAAACCTTGAAAAATGGAATAATTGAAAGACCACCCTTTCAGGGTGGCATTTAAAAATACTTGGACTCTAATTGTTAATTTGAATTGGGTATCAGAAATGTTTGATACCAGTTTTATAGCTGCTTAGTTTTATGATGCTCTAGAGTATTCCAGATGAATGTGTTGTTGGCAGTGTTTGAGACATAAGTAGTGGTCTGTAGGAGATTGCTAAATAATTTGTAAAAGGTGTGAAGACACACAGTCTGAATCGGTTGTGTTGAGTTACAAAAATTAAACATTTCTTGATTGTGAAAATAAGTGACTTCTTTCCCAGAAAACTCATTTAGTTAATATGCATTTTAAATAATTGGCATGTTTTGTTATGCTACAATATCCACTGAAAGGATCTTTTTTTATTAGCATCTTATTTACAAGGGTGAATAGCTTCTATTTTTTTTCTTTCAAGCCAGAATTGTGGGGATTTAGTTTTTTTTTTTTTTTGATGTAGTGTTCCATGATTCATTGTTTGCATATAACACCCAGTGCTCAATGCAGTACGTGCCCTCTTTAATACCCATCACCAGGCTAACCCATCCCCCCACCCCCCTCCCCTCTAGAACCCTCAGTTTGCTTCTCAGAGTCCATAGTCTCTCATGGTTCATCTCCCCCTCCAATTTCCCCCACTTCTGATTAACTTCTATTTTAAGAATAAGTTCTATTAAAAAAATAATTGTAATAGATATTTGGAATTTGAAGCATAATTCCTTTAGAAACAATTCTGTGAAGGGTGGTTTTGGTTCTCAGGGCACCTCACAAAAAGCAGTTTGAAACATCATTTATGCAGAGTCAATGGCATTGACCTGACTTTAAGTCTTGGAGGCAAGGGCTGCAGGTGGTGAGGGGTGAAGGGAGAACATGCTTTTTACTTCATTTCCGTTTGTAGGGCTGTAGGCATTTGAAAAAGGAACATTTTCTTTGGACACCTTCCTCCTTCTTTTCTAAAAATATTTCACTATTCCCAGCTCATAGGTTTTCTAACATGTTCTGTGTAATTTATTTTTAACTCTTATTTTTTTCATCCTTTACAGATATAAATAAAATTAAACTAATTAGAAAGCTGGTTCCTGAAAACATTGACACCTACCTTATCCACATGGTGATTGAGATCCTGGAAAAAGACTGTGACAACAGACTCTTAGACCAGCTTTCATGTGCTTCCAACAAAAAGAGATATTTCCCCAACTCTGAAGAGAGCTGTTCAAGTTCTAAGAGAAGCAGGGAAGAAGTAGGTGCTAATACCAAGGTGTTAATTATATGTAGAATTTTCATACATTGTCGGTTGGTTCAATTTGCATATTCTAACACTAAAATGCTGTATTTTTTAAACTTATAAATTCTGACATAAAGTTACTTTTTAAAATCTGTGCTCTATTTCCTTTGTTTTTCACAAATCTTATCTGAGAAAAGTGATTTTTTTAAACAACAGAAAAAGGGAAATGTAGCCCATCTATTTAGCTTTTTGTATGGAATGTTAGCTTAAATTTTACCTCTACCTCATACTGATTATATATATAACCTGGAAATGCTTTTTATTTCATAGACATAGTTAATATTAGCTTTGAGCATATGGCAATTTATGTAGTTTATAAAAATGAAAATGAATTCCATTATAAATACCCCCAAAACTAGTTTGTCTAACATTCTGTCATTCATCATGCTCTGTTCCTGTCATACTGAATCTCTTAGGTACAAGGATAATTGTTGCTAATTGTCCTGAGTATATACCATATATATTTCTGAGAAAGACCATGAATTTAATATTATTTAGTATTATTTTAGTTTTATTAATATTAAATGCTTTGGAAATTATTGCTCTGTATGTTGTATGAGATAACTATTCTTTGAAAATGATTCTATTAAATGATTGTATAAATTTGAAAATTTAACCTTCAGTATCTTCCAGGTCTAAAATTATATGACTCCATGATAAAAGTTGTAAAAACTAATAATTAACTAAAAAATTATTTTAATTTCTAGATCATAAATTAAGCATGGTAGTAGGTGTTTGCTAGTATTTATATATTAGTGCATTAGGGATTCCATTCCAGTTCTAAGGTAGTCTTTATAGGATTTCCAGGAGTTAAACCCATTTTCTCAATAGCTTAAAAATAAGAGGAACTGATCTTTTTAAATTCTGTACTTCAGTTAGGTTTGTATATAGACATGTCCTAGATAACCTAATGAAATTTGATTAATTGGAATTCTTTACATTATTTAGACAATTGAAGTAGCTGTGAGAAGGATATTAAAGAAAATATATGTTGGGTGGTTGTAGTGAAATTTGGCTTCTATTCTCAGCCTTTTATTTCTGAAATCTGTACCAGGTGCCTAAAACCTTGTTTTTTTACCAACTTCTACCTATCACTAAAGGAAAAGGTGAAACTTGTTATTTTTTTCTGATTATTGATGCACATTTATATGAAATGTTATTTTAATCACATATTAGCATTTGGCTTTTCCCTTTATTGAAATAACATCAAATGCTGACAACAGAGTGGAGAGATTTTCTTGGGGCGGGTGGGTGGGTAGAAGTCATGCTGAGCCTACTGGATTTAGCACCTCTCCCCAACCATTTAGGGGAACAAGGATATTGGGGCTAGGAAGTAGATTAAGAGATGAGTGAACCAGCCAAAGTATTTTTCTTTCATCTGCCTCCCAAGTATAGCAAGCTGCTTTGAATACCGTAGAGTCTGTTGGAGGGCTGGTTTCAGATCTTTCCCGTTAACATTCATTTTCTCTCCTGACCTGGATTGTATCTCTTAGTCTGTTTCACTGGATGAATATGAGGCTTCTGATAAAGAATAATGTCAAAACAAATTCTTTGTATTTGTTGATGCATTGTTAGTTTTACATCTGTTGTGATTGCTATTAAGATAGAAACTCAATCATGCCTATGTTTAATGAAGAAAAATTCTGTCTTGATATTGGTAGTTTTGATTCAAAATATGCAGGTACACAGTAGGTTCTTTAAGTACATAATTTTTTTTTAAATTTCTGGAAAGTCTTCTTAAATTTTACTTTTTAGTATTTGTCCCATTGCTTTATATTTCTTCTTCAGGGACTTCTACTATCTCTATGTTGGATCTTCTTTGCCTAGCTGCAATATTTGTCACTTTCCACGAATTCTTTCTAGTTTTCCATTTCTCTTTAATTTAAAATTTTCTTCTTCATCTTCTTCTTTTTCACCTCTTATTTCTCTGGACAGAATCTTGTTATGTTTATTGCTGTGTTCCTCATAGTTTAGTATTCACTTCTATACATTTTTCCTTTTGCTTCTAATTCTTTTTGTTTTTTTTTTAAGATTTTATTTATTTATTTGACAGAGAAAAACACAGCAAGAGAGGGAACACAAGCAGGGGGAGTGGGAGAGGGAGAAGCAGGCTTCCCGCGGAGCAGGGAGCCCGATGTGGGGCTCGATCCCAGGACCCTGGGATCATGACCTGAGCCGAAGGCAGACGCTTAATGACTGAGCCACCCAGGCGCCCCCTTTTGCTTCTAATTCTTAGCTGAACTTTTCTCCTCCATTTTGAATTTTTCTGATACTGATTTATGATGTTCTTTCATGTTTTGAATAATTTTCTTAATATTTTTCAACTCACTTTAAGAGGTTACAGTTTTATCCTATACCTTAGCAAGTCTTCTCATGTCACATTTGACCTTAATACTTTCCTGTTGTTCATTTTCATGAGAAATTAGTTTTCCGGCACTTTCAAAAGAAAGCATGTTTCAAGGTAGTTTTTCCCAAGGTCACAGAATTCCCTCTTCTCGTATTTTGTATAATTGTTCAAAATATGGAAACTTAGTTTATGAGATATACTCCTCTGCCACTCTTCCCTTTGTCTCTATTTTACTTGAACTGCTTGATTTGATTTCACCCCAGCAGTTCTCCTGAAGGCGGCGTTATAGCTGGTCAGGAGTGTTCACGGACGGGGACCAGTTGCGTTAGCCATTGAAGACACCATTCCTTATAAGTCATTTGCTATTGGGTTGGGCAGAAGCCCTCCCATTTTCAAATGCTGTTTTCACATTAGTCTACCATGGTTCTGATGTCTACCTGTGGGCTACTTTGGGGTTCTTCTGTTCTCAGGTACCTCACTGCTTGCTTCTGCTTTCTCTCGTACGTAAGTCGTACTCTGCAGGTCTTATGGCTGTTGGTGATTTAGCCTCACATGCTCAGAGTTTGGATTTCCTTGGGATACCTTTAAACTTAGTTTCATTGTAAATGTAGATTATGTGTTTTGGGTTTTCCTGTCAATTCTGTTTTAATGGCGGGCTTCAGAGAGATTAAAAAACTATGCTGCTGCTTGCACCATCATCCCCGAACCCTCTCCCCCAAATTACTTTTTTCCTCCTTGTTTTTCTTCACTGCCTAAGAGAGCATGTATGTGATATTTCCTGCCCTGCCACTAAGTTTCATTATAAATTAAAATGTATGATATTATTTACAAACTGTTTTGAGATACTCAGAAAAAAATGCCTTATGAATAATATTATTATAATTATTATTGTTAAAATTCAGTACATCAGAACAATTAGAATTTTCTTAAGCTTTGCTTCTTTAGGCATAGTTTTTGTTTTGTGTTGTTCTCTAAGAGAATAGTGCATGCTCTAACTATTTCATGTTCTATAACAATGTTAAAGGTTGATGGAAAACATCCTTGTGATTTTTCACCAAAAGATGAAAGTCACAGAAATTCCCTAAGACTAACTTCTTGGAATCAGCCAACCAGCGATTCAGAAACAGATTTATTTACAGATTCTCATTTACAGGTAAAATTAAATTAATAAAGTAGTTTTCATGATAGCTACCTCCAACTTGATAATTACTATTTTTAGATTTGTCTTACTTTAGATGAAATTAAGTGTGAATATAACATACATATTTCTCTATTTACTTACATATGTATGCTCACATATACTCAACAAATGAGTTAATGTTTTGTATTCTCAACTTAATGATAATATTTGTTAGTAGAATTTGGAGTATCAAAAAGATAAATACTGCCTGAAAATTTTATTATGATTGCTGGGAATTTTAGTTGTCTGCTGATGAAGGAAGTTGTCACTGAAAGGCACTGTTTCTGTTAGGTGACTCAGTTCTCATAAAGTCTCTCCAAATACTTATTGTTGAGACTCAAAAGATACACTCAGTGTAAGTAACCATTTTCCCTCTTTCTCAATGAAACAAGATCATTATTATAATAGTATGGTAAATGCTGAAGATCATATTCTGTAGAAATATTATAGAAGATAAAACATTTTAAATGATGTTAGTTACTAATTAATGAATGCCAAGAATAAATCAGAATGTGTTTTGATAGTTTGCAAATATTCTCATTTGTCTCTCCAGGTAATCTAGTGATGTGATGTACTGTTATTTTCTGTGTGAAGAAACTGAGGCTGAAATAACATTCATAAGGCCATATTTATTTGACAGAGAAAAACACAGCAAGAGAGGGAATACAAGCCGGGGGAGTGGAAGAGGGAGATGAGTCACATTTGGCAAGTGACTCAATTAGGACTCAAAGCTAGTTCTGCCTTGTTTGGCAGTCCCTATTTATTCCATGGTATTCAGCTACAAGACTTAGGGTTTTTTCCTCTGCTCTGTTCCTGTTCAGATATCATGCTCTGTTTTGCTTTTTGATTTTGTTATCATCTTAACTGATTTCCTTCCTCCAAATGCACATAGGCGTTCAAACTCTAATTGCAAACAACTGTAGGCTGCAAGGGATTGTGATAATAAGATCTTATGGGAGTAATAAATATTTCTGGACCAATCTTATCTCTGCCCAAATGCCTTTTGTCTGTGCCATTTTATATCCCCAGTATTTATTTCTGAGTCAAATATCGTGTCATACAGTATATATAAATCTAATTTGTTCTCCTGGACTTATCTTCCCTGTGAGGAAATTTGCTATCCTTAGCCTATTTTTTCTTTAGCTTTCGCTAAAGTGTGAATAGCTCTTTCTTCTTAATTGGATTTCTTTAACAGAGAGAGAGAACACAAGCAGGGGGAGTGGCAGAGGGAGAAGCAGGCTTCCCACCCAGCAGGGAGCCCGATGCGGGGCTCGATCCCAGGACCCTGGGATCATGACCGGAGCCGAAGGCAGACGCCTAACGACTGAGCCACCCAGGCGCCCTGCATTTCTTTAATTAAGCCAAAATAGCTAGTAGTTTTTTTTTTTTACCTTTTCTAAATACAAGGTTTCACAGTTTTCTGCTAAGGATCTTTTACTTTTTTCCCCACCCTTAAATCTTTTGAAACCATTTTTAAACATAGAAAACATAATAAAACAGGGCAAGTAATTGATGAACTATATATAGAGTTTTTGTTCTTGAAATTGAATAAATAATGCCTTTTACCTTAAGCTAATAGACCTATTATAACTTAGATTGAGGTCACCTTATCATAAAGTCCTTCAGATAGTCCAGTAACTAACTCGGCTGGATTCCAAGGTGTATTTGCATTAGAATGATTTGTCTGTTATGTTAGTTTGAGGCTCTGTGGTCAAACTGAGATAAGACTAATTAATACCATTTTATGCTTATGGAACATAACTCAAAATTGTTTTATTTTTTTCAAGTGCAGATCATATAATACACAACCACTGCCTTTGGGTTCTTAACCTTTTTTTTCCAGGGACTTTTAGGGTTCTGAGGCTTCGTTTGGTGCATGTAAGTCCCCTAAAATTGTGCAAAGTATTATGTATGTGTATATTTAGAAGTGGATCTCCAGTTTTTAGCAGATTTTCAAAAGAGTCTTTGAGACAAAAAACAGAATTTTTTTCGTTTATTCATGAACATTTTTTGAGTATCTGTTACGTCCCAGCAACTCTGCAAGGCACTGGTAGTGTTTGGACCGCTCTGCTAGTCAGGCAGCCATCGGAGACACAGAAGTACATGCTTTTTCAAATACCTCTATGATTCTGTGTGTGTGTGTGTATGTGGGTGTATATATGTGTGCATGTGTGTGCACCGAAGCAGATGCCTTCCTCAGAACATTAACCATTTTGGTCAACCCCGACCAAATACACATGAGGTATAAATCTGAAATAACATCCAGTTCTTTCCTTCTCAAATGAGCGTATACACTTGAGTGCCTGAGAACAGATAACAAGATGGCAGGTAATGGCCTAAAGAAACGATATAGCGATTTTTGTCTCTCTTTTATTTACTTTTTGATCCAGAAATAAATTCTGTGGCTCACACTATTTTGTTTTATTCAGCAAGGGAAGGGTGGTGGGTGTATATACAATAACCTGTGGTACTTTTTACAGCTGACATACATTTTCAACATTACAAATATTTCTTTTTCTGTTTCTTTCCTACAGCCTCCGTCTGTAACCTCAAAGAGAAAATTACCTGAGTGGTTTGCCAAAGACAATGAGACTTTAGCTGACACCAGCAAGAAATCAATGGCCAAACCAAAAAAGAAAGGTCTTTTTAGTTAACCTGGCAATTGCCAGAGGAATTGTGTGTGTCTTGCTCTATTATAAGAGGGGAGCTGTGTTTCCTTTTGAAAATAGTGGCAACCGATACTTCAGTTTACAAAGTGTTCTAATCTCAAAAGTAAAACTAACCCATTTGTTCAACAGCTGTAAAACAGCCTTGTGCAGTTTATTAAAGTTGAGTCTTCTGAGAGCCTGCGTGAGTACATCATAGAATAGAATAATAAATTGGTCTCCTTTAAGATTGCTTTAAGAAACTGTGTTACTGCTCTCTTTTCTAATCTCTTTATTTATTTCAACAGTGTGTTTGGAAAATTTAAGGGGTGCTGATTTGATACGAATAACGGACTGGTGGTAGTTGTATGATGATTACGAGTGTGATAGAAAATCTTCATATATTACCAGAATTCTTTCTTGTGAATGAAGGAAGCATAGTTATTTTTACATATTGTCCTTACCATCCTTACAAGAAACTCTTACACACATTGATAAATGGTATTAGTGGACCAGACCATTGAAAATAAAACATTCTGGGTTCCGTGCAAGTAGGGAAAAATAATATAACAAAGGAGACCAACTTGACTAGGCAACTATGTACTTTGTATTTTGTATGCTATTTCTGTTATTTTGCAAATACTAAATTCCTTCATACTGGACATTACAAAGATATATATATATAATATAAATAAATAAAATATATATATATATTTTTACTTTTATTTACTTAATTACCTTGAGGGCTTTTAGTTTTTGAGGTTGTTGGGATTTGTTTCCAGTACCTCTTTATGTAGCACATAATAGACTTCTCTATTGAAACCCATACTCTGACACTGAGTTTGGTAAACCATACTTAATATCACTTTAACCAGTTCATGATATGGACTTTAACTGACATTTTTGTAACTAAAAATAACTGTTAATAAAGAAGAAATATTGTAGAAGAACTAGAAAATCTGGAGAGATGAAAAAAAATAAAAATCACCAGTAGTTCTATCAACAGATAATCAGTTAACCCCTTCTGTGTAGCCTGCTAAGCCTCTGTATTCACTGCTTCTCTTAGTGTGATACATGAATAATGCATGAATGTATTTTCTTTGTAAAACATTTAAGTTAAAACACAAAAGTTCCTTGTATTCCAATTTTCCTACATCTCTTTACCATTCCCTTTCCAGAAGATAGCTCCTTTTAAATATGTGACTTATAGTCTCTAATCATTCCTCATGCATTTACATGCTTTTGCATATATATCTACACGTACATTTCTATTTTTTAAAGTGAATTAGATCACGCTATATGCAATTTTCTGCAACAAACTCTTTTCACTTAATATGTCATGAAGAACTTTCCATGTCAGTATATATTGGTCTGTCTCATTGTTTTTTATAGCTACCTACCATTCTATATGGTGAATATACTATATTTTATATAATCACTTTTCTGTTGGTGATTTTTGTTTTTTTGTTTTTTTCTATTTTAGATTTTTTCTAGAAGTAGAATTAGAGACTCGTTTATATTTCACTTGAATGTATTACGAACATTTTTTTTCCATGTCATTAAATTGTTTTCCGCAGAATCTTTTTTGGTGGCTTTATATAGTACAGTGATTCTCAAAGTGTGGTCTGCAGACTTTTAGGAGTTTTTGAGACTCCTTCAGGGAATTTGCAAAGGCAAAACTATTTTCATAATACCAAGATATTATTTGCCTTTTGTCCTATGTTATTTGCATTGAGGGTGCAAAGCAGTCGTGGGTAAAACCACTGGTACTTAAGTGCAAATCAAGGCAATGACACCAAATTATTGATTTTATTAATTCTCAGTCTTTAAACACACATCTTTCAATCTATGTGATGGAATGGCAAGTATGTATAAAACACTGCTGCTCTGTACCAAAGTATGATGGTTGTCTCCAGGAAAGGCTCTTGTTTGATTGTTTGAATTATGAATTGAATTAGTTCTTTTTCCATGGAATACCATTTTTTACTGAAAAGAATGATAGAAAACCATGATTGGTTGTTGAGACTTGGGCATTTGGTGGATAAAATTGAACGAAGCCATCTTATCACTTCAAGGAAAACTGATGGTTATTTGTTGGCAATGATAAAATTTGAGATTTCTGGCAGAATTTATAGTTTTGGAAAACTTGTGTCTGCTGCCAGGAGTTTGAGAGCTTCCCATAATATAAAGGCTTTTCTAATGAGATGTTATTCATACTATTAACAATTTTTTTGGATATCTTACAATGATATTGTCAACAATTAGAAGATCTGCACAACTCAGTGAACTAGTATTTTCTACATGACTAATACATGATCTTATAAAATCATGCATGAGTAAAAGATTGATTCAAACCGCACAACAGTCCAATGGATTTTAATGTAAGAGAGTATGAAAACATTTGTTTATATGGCTTCAGATTGCACACTGCAACCAGTCTTTAAGAAGCTACAGATGTCCAGTTGTGGTACAGTTTCAAAGAAGAATGTCTGCAATTATCTGGAAAAGCTATTAAAACACTCCACCCTTTTCCAACTACATACCTGTTTAAGGTCACGCTTTCTTCATATACGTCAACCAAAAGAACGCATACTGAATGTTAGAAGCAGATTGAATGTAGAAGCAGATCTGAGAATCCAGCCACTTCTGTGAAGCCAGACAATGCCATTCTTCTATCTTGCGGGGGACATTTTTGTAAAATGTATTTATGTTATCATGTAATTGATTTACTGCTGCCTTTTTTTTTTAATTAATAAACATTTCTTAAACATTTCTCAGTTTTAATTTCTGAAATGGTAAATAGTGATAGGTATAACCCACATTAACAAAAGCTCTTTTGGGTCCTCAATAACTTTTAAGAATATAAAGGAATTTTGAGATATAGGAGATTGAGAACTGCTGACATAGTATTTTATTATATAGATGTACTATGAATTATTCAGCTGATTAAATCACATCCAGTTTTTCTATTTTAAAGCTCTGCTTTGAACATTCTTAAAATGAAAATGGCATAATCTCATGCCAAATACATAGCCAGAGGGAGAGAGAGAATTATTATTTTTTGTCTTGGTCATAATTTTGTATGGACTTTAGGCCTTTCAGCATACATGGCTCTTGATTTATGTTTGAGTTGGTTCCAAGGAGAAAAATTCCAACTTGGACATGGGATTGGCACCTGTGACCTCATCTAAGCTAGTCTTTGGCCACAGTATTTGGATCTGGCTAAATTATTCCAATGAGCGTGAATCTCGGGACTTCTTCGGGAATTCTGGAACAGATATGTTCTCTTTTCCCCTGCTGATACTAATGAGGAAGCATGGACCTTGGGAGTGTTGGAGCAATTTTAGGACCCTGAGGAATCATCGTTTAGTGAAGCTGACGCTGAGGTAGGCAGAGTAGAAACGACAGGAAATCAGGTTATTGGTGATATTGTGGGGCTACTAGTTCATGCCCATCCTGAAGTCAGACGTATCTTCGAGTATTTCATATACACGGGGCCTTAAATTCCCTTTACTTAGGTTAAACCTGTTTGAATAAGGGTTTTTTATTTGTTTTTAACGGTCAGTGTTGTGCCCTGGTCACCACAGTACAGTCATATGATTGATAGACCCCCCCCCAACAGACATAAGAGATACAAAATTTTTTTAATGGCGAAGGATGTGGAGGCTCATAGAGATCGTTTCACAAAGTAGACGACAAAGCAGCATGCTCCTTGGTGGAGGGGCAGGCTTCTAAATCTCCAGGTTTCCCATTCCGCATGCATTCCGTGTGGAATTTCCATATCCTCTGCTCTCCCCACCCCGTCCCGCTCCCTACCACTCCCTACCACCAGGGTGCGCTCCCTACCACCAGAGGGCGTTGGGGAGGCGCTGCTGTGTTCTGCCTGATCACCAGATGCAAGTGTCTGGTACCAAATGACTCAGTACAGCACAGAGTACTAAGAACTGATGAACTGGACTTTAATTTCGCGGGTGTATCATCATTCTTCAGCTCTGTCAGGCCTCAAGTTTGCCTCAGGTTCATTCTCCAAAATAAGGAGTTTCTTTTAGGGTATTTGTCTTATGCTATCTCCTCCACAAAATATTAATTACTGTCTCTTGTATTGTCATTTGGAATTCTGACCACGGATTCAGACAACGTCCTGACAGTTATTTAGAATTAAAAAACAAAAACGGAAAAAAACCCCACAAGCCTGTGATCCTACCAGATAGAATAGGAAAAGAATATAGGGTTCTTCCTGTTCAGAGAGGTTGCAATTTAAGTGAGCAAGAACATGAAAAATCCAATAGCATGGGGCGCCTGGGTGGCTCAGTTGGTTAAGCGACTGCCTTCAGCTCAGGTCATGATCCCAGGGTCCTGGGATCGAGTCCACGTCAGGCTCCCTGCTCTGTGGGGAGCCTGCTTCTCCCTCTCCCACTCCCCCTGCTTGTGTTCCCTCTCTCGTTGTGTCTCTCTCTGTCAAATAAAAAAAAAAAAAATCCAATAGCATGACTGTACAGTCATTTTAGAGCTAACTAGACATTTATCTGTCTTATGGGAAGCAAAGAAATGCAAAACCCACAAAAACACCGAAGAGCGTTCACTACAGTCGTGAGGGGAGCTGCAAACTTCAGGATCTCAGCTACCTGAAAAGGTGCCACATAGTTTTTCTTGGGAAGGCAACCCAAAAATCATCTGGGATAATGTACAGACATCCTTACTAGGTAAATGTGTTTAAACCTTGGAAGAAATTAGAAATAAGTAGAGTATGAAGTAAATTAAAACTTTGTTAATAATATTTTAGGGTTAAAGAATAATACGCTATATTTGATAGTGTAAGCATCTGAAATACTTGGGATAATTTACCTTTTAGCGTAACAGATTATTCTTGTGGCTCCATTTTAAAATGTATCATTGAAAAATTAGCATATGCTTGTTCTTTTAAAGCTGAAACCCTACCAAGTTTGAAACATTATTGGAATATTTAATAAGAATTAAAAAACATGTTATTGCATAAAATTCTATGCCAACAAATTTCATTTGTGAAAGAATGAAAAAAGATCTAACATTATGCTTACTATTAATACTAAGATTAGTATTAATATTAGTATCCATTAAACCCAGAGCTTTCATTATTTTTCAGAAAATTAATGAAACTTCAGCCTTACATCCAGCTTCATTTTCTAACTCAATTTAAAAGGATTATTGAGAAGTATGTACTCATTTATTCAATACTTCTTCATTCGGTAAGCGTTTGCATTCATAGGCTGCAAGGCAATAGACTGGCCTCATAAAGAAGGAACAACATAAAGAAGGAAACACAACATGGATCCCATGCTTAAGAGAGGGGAAGATTTACTCCATGAAGGATTAATGAAAAAGCATCTCAAAAAAAGTATTTTCTTACAGCAAACAAAAAATTTTGAAGAAAATACATCATATACTCCGTAAGATATAAGAAAAAAATGACCAACATGAAAGAAAAAAAAAAAAGGAGACTCTATGAAGGAATCATAAAACTAATCATTTATTAAGCATTTGCTGTGTACCACACCCTGGGCAGTTACCCTTAAGCACAACAGGGTTAGAATCCTGTATTTGCATACTACATGTATTTGCTTACCTTTGTGTAAACAGAATATAAGAGTGGGGAAAAAAAAATCACAATATATGAATATGTAACCAATTGGGGTTTGGAGCATGTGAGACTTTCCTTATTTTTATTTTATTTTATTTTATTTATTTATTTGAGAGAGAATGAAAGAGAGAGAGCACAAGAGTGGGGAGGGTCAGAGGGAGAAGTAGACCCCCCGCTGAGCAGGGAGCCGGACGCGGGACTCGATCCAGGGACTCCAGGATCATGACCTGAGCCGAAGGCAGTCGCTTAACCAACTGAGCCACCCAGGCGCCTGAGACTTTCCTTATTTTTTTAAATTTGACTAAACTTAAAGTTCATTTTTTTAAAAATGCTAAATTCAGAGTGCTTCTAGCTGTTTGTACGATGGCACATTTTCAGGAAAACTGGCAGAGGTCCTTCTCTGGGAAAGACAAGTATTGGGTGAGAGGGAGAACTTAGTTTGCAGCGGAGCACAGCTTGCGGAGGGCAACAAACCTTTCCTCTTGTATTGACCGTGAGAAAGGAGGCTCTTCACCTGGGCTTCCCATCCTTATTTCTAGAAGACTGAAGGTGTTGGAACAGTGCAGTAGATTAAGGAGTGTGACTTTCTCTCTGAAAGCCTCTGACCTGGTCCAGCAGAGTATCTGATGCTCCTGGGGCTTGATACAGTGGGGTTATGACTGCTGATGCCAAAGGGGCCAGCATGCCCATCATCATGTGGCATAGCAAGAACGTGCTAGTTTCCTGTGGGTTGAGTGGACTTCCTGGGAGGAGCTGGTTTTCAAGGCCATTCTTAGGGTACCCTTAGAAGAGGGCCACCTATGGTGCAGGCATCCTAGCAGCAAAAACACACCTGGCGGGAGGTTGGAGAAAGGTACCCCCACCCAGGGACCTCAGAAGGACCAACTAATGCACCTCTGAAGAGAGCTGGTGTTTGGATATCTGCCAACAGACTGAGCAACTGCCAGTCAATTAGAGAAGCAACCAGAACCGAAAGGGAATAAGCAATTCTGCTAGTCAGTTAAGGGACTGTGTTTTTCCTCCTCTTCTTCCCTCCCCTAACTCCAAAGGGAGGTGATTTAGAGGAGATAGCCGTCTAGCGTGAACTGGGTTTGGGGTGGAAGTAAGAAGGAGAACGTTGAATCGTATGTGTGATTGAAGATGGACAACTCAACTGAGACCATTCCAACATCCCCAAAGGGATGGAAAGCCCCAGAATGTAGGCTGAAATATAAAACGATCCACTACCTCAAGGGAATGAGATTTAACACTTGGTGGCAGTTAGAAAAAGTAGAAGTTCATGCTGATACCTCAACCTGCTACCCCATTATATGGTTGTAGGAGCATAAAGGAGTTGTGGGCTGAGACACTCATAATGATTAACATTTATTATTTTAGGGGAGTGGAAGGGGAAGGATGAAAGGGCCAGATATTTACATTTTTATAATCTTTTAAATTAAATCTATATTGTTTTTAAAATTAAAACAGAACTCCCATCCCTATGATCACATCAGAGATTACAAACTCTACAGAGTACCGTCCTTATAGTTTCAGTTGGATTTTGGTTAAAAAAAAATTTTCCTTATCTGCAAAAAAAAAAAAAAAAATACAGAAAACTGTTAGAGTTTCGCCAGACTACTTGACAATATAGTCTTTAGGGACTGATGTTACATATAAATAGGAGCAAAATGTTGTTGAATGGAATGGCCATTGATGTTAAAGAACCTGGGAATCTTGTAAATATACATTCATACACAGTCTCTTTTTAAAGCAAAATTGATTGTGTACCTGTCAGCAAATCCGGTTGTTCACGGACTTTTGATCAGGATGTGAGAATGGTGTTATTCAACTGAAATAGTTCAGTAGTGACTCAAGTGGGGTTATCCCTGGGAAACTTGGTGAGCAATAATAGGCCTCTTTAGGAGAGCAGTACCTGGAAGATGTGGTCTTTCTATAGAACAGCAGATTGGGAACTAAATAGACAAAAAGATGCTCGCTGCCGCTGTAAGCTCTTAACACTGTTTAGAGGCAAGAAAATGCTCCTGGTGAGTAAGGGAAAGGGAGACCCTTAACCCCACTTTCCCACTCCTATTACCCTGTTTGTTTTTCTTGTTTCTTGTTTGGCAAATCCATAGTTGAGACCCTGTGCTCCGAATGTCAAAGTCACACTTGACTCTGTTTCCGATGTCTCCACTCAGTATGAGACACCAGTCTTCTGGGGGCTTTAGGGTCTTAAATTAAAAAGTGAGGTCACCTGTAGGTTTTTCCTCAGCAAGTCTCCAGGGAGCTTAGAATTGTGTAGAAAGATGGTCTCTAGTTAGATTTCTTATCAGCCAGCTTTGGGATGTAATAATCTTTGCTGAGTACCAGAAAGAGCTCTCCACCAGCTTTCCTGCTTCTGCCTTCGGTGGGAGGGAGCATCATCACACATTAGGGACTCTCCAGTTTCAGCTGACCGAACAGAGGTGCAGGGCGGGGAATGAAATTGGGAAAGAGGCCCCTACTTGCACCGTTGCTGCAGAAAATAGGGAAGGCTATCTCAGAAGGCGCTTGGACAGAATGGGGCTGACATAAAAGATGGAAGTTGCCGTGCTTTCCTTTGCTCCGACGAGAGTATGGGGGAAGGTGAGAATTTATGCCATAAATGCTGTTCTGCACCTCAATATGGGAAGTCACCTTCTCAGGTGAGGCTTCCTTCACAATTAAATCAGGTTTTACATTTTTCTTTATTTTCCAGATTTTGTAAGATTATGCCAAACCTCCTCCTCCATAAGAGATTAGAAAAATAGCACTTTCATAAAAACATTAACATACACATGAGTGTAATGAAAATGCCTTTTTGGTGTAATAATCATTGTTAATGACTGGCATGCAGAAAAAAAATTTTTAAATATATAAATTAAAACTAGAGTAGGAGGGCATCCCAGGATGATGGCAGACCAATATGTTTGCTTCCACTCTGTCCCAGGTGTAACTTCCATCCGCCTCTCTTGCTGGCTAGGACCGGCAGGTGAGCAGGGGCTTACAGCACGGGCTGGAGCGCTGGCTCGTACTGATGAGACCGGTTCGTGGATCAGGGAAAGCTAGGGCAAAGATAGGAGTGTGGAGTGCTCCCGGGAGATGCCTGGACCTCCGGGAGAAGGTTGGTCTGGGTTTTCTGGGATGTGTCAGATATTTTGGACTTCCAAAGAACCTAGGAGAAGCTGAACAAGTAGACCAAATTCTTTTCATTCCCCAGGTGGGAGAACTCCGTGAGATTGAGGAGTTGAGGGCTTATCCAGTTGTTTTGACAGGTATCCGATGCCCTGCCTCCCACTAGACTCCTTGGCAGCTGAGCCTTCATGGGAAGACATCCCTTGTGTTTTCTGTGCGGGTGAGGATTCCTTGGGGCCAGGGGTCATGCTTACCTGGAGGAGCCCATATCTGCGCACCTTTTCTAAACTACGTTCCCAGTACATAGGACCCGAGTGTCTGGCCTAAACATTCCTGAGCCCCCAAGGGCCTCTGGCCTTGGTTCACTCTCTAGTATGCTCCTTTCTTGGCCTGAAGAGTGGTCAAAAAATGGCTGTTTGTAGGCGTTATGGACAAAGCTTGAATGTCCAGGCTGAGTGTTCACATGTATGCACGGGAGTTCTTTGTGGTGCAGAAAAGAGCCAGGGGCAGAGAGTGAGCTGTGTCTGTGTGCCCCAGCAGCACAGCTTCCCTTTACAAATTCCTCTGGACTTTAGTAGGTCAGCATATGTTCAATAAAGTCCATAGTTCTGCCATTTACTAGCTGTGTGACTTTAGACAAATTAGACACTTCAAGACTCATTTAGACCATTTGTAAAACAAAGAGAAGTAGCTGGGGTTAAACTCAATGCATGTAGATCATTGAACAATGGTTGGCACACATAATTGGTGTTCACCTAGTTGTAGTTGTAGAAATTTCTAAGGGAAAAGACAGACTCTGTGGTTGGGTGTCCAGAGGAGGCGATCTATCTCCCTAGCATTACTTGGGCACTACTTGTGAAATCACTGTGGTCCAGTGTGTACCCCTTATTGTTCTTGCTCAGAAATTTGGGGTGTCCCCACCCCAAAGTGGATCCTTCTTTCAAGGGCAGATTCAGGCTCTCTTTTTCCAAGTTGACAGAGATGGAAGTAAATATTCAACAAATTTTATGGAGTACCTACAGTGTTCCTGGCACTGTTCTAGGTGCTAGGGATACAATGACAAAACAAAACAAGTTAAATGTTACATGGTGGTTAAGTGGTAGGAGGACAAAGCAGCGATGGTGGTGGGGAGTGTTGCAAAGTGGGTCAGAGAAGGACTTGCTGAGGCGTGAACTCTGGAATTACCATGGATTTGACAACTTTCACTGTGACCTTGAGCAAATCAATCCTCTATAAGCCTCATTTATTAACACCATTTTATAGAAGAAGAAACAGGCTTAGCTGGAGAGTTACGTGAAGTATAGCATTTAGCATAGTTCTTAGTACACTGTGGGAATAATGTTAGCTATCTCATCCTTCACCTATAGGAAGTCTATGGGGAAGCATAATCAGAAGGTTGCCTAGTAGTTTGGTCAGAGAGAGAGGTTAGGTAATTTTGATATTTAAAGGCACCAGGAAGATTTCTTGATGTACTAAAGTAATTGTTATTTTTCATTTAACAAAGGATACAAAGGGGTGGGCATTCCAGAAGGCTTTAAGAAAATAACTGGAATAATAAAATATTTGGAAGTTGATGAGATATTCTGGTTCATGAATTGGTTTTCTGTTAAGACCCAGTCTTAAAATTTCTGAATATAAATTACTTTTAATTTCCTCAACAGCTCATTGTAGCTGATTAAGGATAGAGATATTTAAGCTGGGGATTGCTGAACATGCAAGACAGTGAAGAACAAGGAGGGAGAAAAAGGTGTCTGCCTGAACTCTGTAAGCCTTAGCCAAGATATGGGACTTGATAAGCCCCCTAGACCCTCTATATCTTAGATACTAATACGGGCAGTTTAGTACTTTTATTGACTCACTTGAATTTCTTACAGTTTTAAGCATCCACCAAGAATCATCAGTTTCTTTCTTTTGCTCCTGTGGCTCATCATTTTCGCACTGGGAGTGAGGGAAGGAATATTTACCTTGCTGGTGCAAGAGCACCACCTACTGGTCAAATTAGGTAATTTCAGGTTATACGGTGCATAGCGAAAATGCGATCATTGGTTTTTGTTTTGGCTTCAGGTGTGTGGCTAATGTGTCAAGATTTGGAGGGAAAGAGAGAAGTGTTTACTCTGGGCCAGTTTTTATGAGCCACAGAGAAGCTGGAGTCTGTTCATTCATTTATAGAGCAGCAGGAATTTGAATTAAGCCTGTTCATCGTTTCCCATGGGCAGGACATAATAGGATTTACTTCTCTGCTCCCAACTGGAAACCTTCCGTTGACCTGTATGTAGAAAATTCTCTGGCTTCCCACAGTCCAGAAAGGGGCTTCTTAAACTTTATTCTCATGTACCGTATCACCCCAATGTAGAGAATTCAACCCCTAGCTTCATAGAATGAGAGCAATGCTTAGTTCTCATTTAACAAATGTGATGGTTATGTCTCATCTCCAGACCTAAATCCTAAGTGACTTGAAGATAGAGAGCATCTCAGAAGCCTAGGGTAAGTCCTGTACTGCTTATCATCCTAGATGAGACCTACCTTCCGGCCATCCATCCCCAGCTGGGATAACTGAAGTCTCAGGATAATCCCGCGTTGTGGGCTGAATTGTGTTTCCCCCACATTTGTATGTTGGAGTCCTCCCCCCCCCCCCCCAGAACCTCAGACTGTGGCTGTACTTGGAGGTAGGGTCTTTCAAGAGGTAATTAGGTTAAAAGGAGGACATTAGGGGGCCCTAATCTAATATGACTGGTGTCCATATGAGAAGCAGATATTTGGGCAAGGAGACACCCAGAGAGGGAAGACCATGTGGGGACATGGGAAGAAGACAGCCTGCAAGTCAAGGAGAGGGGCCTCAGAAGAAACTAACCCTACCGACCAGCACCTTGATCTTGGACTTCCAGCCTCCAGGACTGTGTTGTTGAAGCCAGCCAGCCTGTGATGTTTTGTCATGGCAGCCCTTTCAAATGAAAGCACGCTGAGTTCCTGGATTGCTCAACCTCATCCTGAAAAACTGTTACATAGACTTTCTCTGAGTGATGTTTTCCACTCACACACTCATCCTGTGGGGTCCGGAGGTTCTCCAGGGTGGGAATTCAAGCCTCGGCTGATTTCTTCCCTTTTTAGACCTCATTTGGGAGCTGCTGAGCCCATCCTGAGCAATGGAGAGGGGAATGGAAGAGAATCAGCCAGGAGTAAGCTCCTTGACGTTTGAAGATGCCCAGTCTGCATTTTTCGGGCTCTAAGAACCTCTTAGCTTGAAACACAAGGCCTTTTGCAATTTGGCACTAACTTCCCTTATGTTAAACTTAGAAGTGAAGTTGCAAATACAGCATATGTTCATCGGAAACAATAAGAATACAATTAGGAAAATGAATTCTTATAGTCCAGCCACTCAGAGTTAACTGTAGTTTCAGTTAGGAGTTTGCTTTCTCATTCACTTTGAAATAAGTTTTGACATTTTGTCATGTGCACATCATTTTTAATGGCTAACAGAGTTCTATTGTATGATTTACCATGCTTTATATGACTAATCCCGTATTTTTGCATACTTAGAATATTTCTAGTTTCGCTATTATAAACAATGCTTCAATGGACATCCTTTTAAATACTTTTAAAAAATGAAAATCCTTTTGGTATAAATTCCTGGATGTAGACTTGTAGGGTCAAAACTCCCCATTTTAAGGCTTTATTACATATTACCAAATTGTCTTTCAGAAAGTGCTCATTCCCTCACCCTCAACAGCACTGAGTTTCTTCTTTTGTATTTTTGACAAACTGATAGGTCAAAAGTTGTTTCACTACTGTATATATTTTGAATTCCTTTTATTATTAATGAGGATCAAGCATTACTTCATGAGATTTTTGGCAATTTGTACTTTTTATTTATCCAATAAAAATTTGGCCTTAAAAAAAACTTATAGGGGTGCCCGGATGGCTCAGTCAGTCAAGCGTCTGATCTCTTGGTTTTGGCTGAGGTCCTGATCTCAGGGTTGGGAGATTGAGCTGCACGTTGGGCTCTGCTCTGAGTGTGGAGCCTGCTAAGAATCTCTCTCTCTCCCTCTCCCTCTGCCTCTGCCCCTCCCTGTCCCACTCACATGCTCTGTCTCTCTCTTAAAAAAAAAAAAAGCAACTTATAAAATTAAAAAACATTTTTATCAGTTAAGTATTTAACTTTTTCTCCATTGTATTTATTTATAAAATTTTCTCAGTTTGTCCTTTACCTCTTTTTTTGGGGGGGGGGTCATTTACCTTTTAATTGTATCCATGATATATTTTTTACAAACAAAATAAAGACATGTATTATAAAATTTTATTAAACTCCATTTAGAATTATTTCCATTTAGAATTTATTTTGGACTAAGGAGAGTAAGACCGGAGATTTTTCCAATGATTAGCCAGTTTCCCTGTGACCAGTTATTGAACAACTAATGCTTTCTTGGTATTACCTACTAAATTCTTATAAAATTGGATCTCTTTTGGTCTTTCTATTATGTTCCATTGTTCTAGCAGTTCCTGTGCCAGGGCTATGCTATATTAAATACTGCAACTCTAATATATTAATATCTGCTGTGGAATCCTTCCTCACCATTTTCAAAAATTTCTTGGCTATTCTAAGTTTGTTCATCTAAATGAATTTAGAATTGCTTTAAGTTCCAAAAAATTATTTTGGGTTTTTGATTGTTATTGCATTAATTTCATAGATTAATTTGGGAGAGAATGACAACTTTATCAAAATGTCCTTATAAGGAATACAGCTTATTTCTTGGTTTTCTTAAATTTCTTTTATGCCTCTCAGCAAAACTTTGCAGTTTTCTTTGTCTAGGTCTTATATATATCATGTATCTTAAGCTTATACCTAGGTAATTTTTGTTGTTTGTATTATTATGAATAGAAACTTTTTTTAAAAAAGATTTTATTTATTTATTTGAGAGACAGAGAGGGAACACAAGTAGGGGGAGGGGCAAAGGGAGAGGGAGAAGCAGACCCCCCACTGAGCAGGGAGCCCGACATGGGGCTTAATCCCAGGACCCTGGGATCATAACCTGAGCCAAAGGCAGAAGCTCAACCAGCTGAGCCACCCAGGTGTCCCTGAATAGAAACTTTTCCCAGTTGTTATGGTAGGACTAATAATATTTTTTGAACAAGAACTGTTAGTTTTATAAAATTTTCATTGGCTCTCTATGATTTTCCAGAGATCAGCATAGCATAGCTTAGATTAGCATTTCATGTGCCAAAAATGATAATGACTTATTTTCTTGTGCATTATGAATATCTCTTAATTCTTCTGTTTTTCTAAATGCATTGGAAGAACCTTGAGAACAATGTTGAGTAATTGTGGTAAAATCATGTATGCTTATCTTGTTTCTGACAATAATTTTGTTTTATCATTGATCATATTTAATAGTAATTTCTGATAAATAATTTTTACTATAACCAGGAAATTTCCTTCTATTTATAAGCTTTTAATTTTTTTCCAGGATGGATATTGTATTTATTGGATGCTTTTATTGACATCTTTCCAAGTGATTTATACACTTTCTTTTTTACATTTGGTTTGTAAATATGATTAATTATATACATATTTTTCTAGTATTTCAGAGTTCTTATTTTCCTTGTAGTGATGAATTATTTAAGTTAGAGCCAGATTTAATATACTCATATTCTACTTTGCATTATGTTCATACCGTGATTCATTACCTTCTTCCCTGTCCTTTCTTTTCCCCTCCCTCCCTTCTTTCCTCCTTCCTCCCTCCCTCCTTCCTTCCTTCCTTTCCTTCCTTCCTTCCTTCCTTCCTTCCTTCCTTCCTTCCTTCCTTCCCTCCTTCCTCTGACATATTTCAGTATATGGTTGTCCCAGCTTCATTAAAAAATGAGATTTTTTTCTTTAGTTATATTTTTTACCATTTTTATTGTTTTAAAAAATAGTTTAACTTATTTCTGAGTCAATTGCAGTAATTTATATCTGTGTAGAAATTATTAGTTTGATCAAAGTCATCACATTTATCATTAAAAAATGTTCATGCCTTATAAGTGAAAAATTTTCCTCTTTATCTGTGATTGTATTTAATTTCTAATTCATTATATTTTCACTTTCTTCCTTTTTTTCTTGGTTAGATTTGCCTGTGGTTTGTGTCTTTTATTGTGTTTTTTATTGGTCTTTTCAAACAGACTTGGTATTTATCAATTGTAATTCTTTTTAATTTTATAAATAATTGATTTCTGATTTACCATAACTAATTTCTATTTCCTTCTTTTATTTGGTTAATTTTGTGCTTTTTTTTGTGCTCAATTAATTTGGTTAATTTTGTGCTTTTTTTGTGCTCAATTAATTTCTTTATTTTTATTAAAAAAAGTAATAATAAAAATAAAGTCCCAAATCTTAACTCTAGCACTTTGGGGTTATTTTTTATGCTTTTAATACATATTATTATGTAACTATTTAATTTAGTTATATAATATTTAATATATTATTATATCATAATATTATAATTGGTACGGATGGCATTATAATTCTTATTTCCTCTTATATCCAAGGATTACTTAGGAGACTGATTTTAAATTTGCAGGGCATTTGATTTTTTTAAATGTCTGTCTTCTTTATTTCTCATTTTACGAGTGTAGCAGGCACTGCTAGTAGGCTGTCTAATGTCTGTTTCTTCCATTTTTCTCTAGAAACTGAACTCGAGTTTTGCTGAGGGCAGCAAAGTACCCCACCAAAATGACTCAATTTCTGGCCTACCTGACAGCTAGTCATGGTGTAGTAAGATGTAGGCACAAGTTCCCAGAGACAGAGTTGCTTCCGGAACAAAAAGGCAGACTTCACCAGGAGAACCCCTTTTGCCTCTTTGCCCTTTTCCTTTCCTCCTCACTGAAATGCAGATTTGATGTTTGGAGGTACAGCAAAAGACAAGCCTAACAATGAACTTCCACATGCTAAGAATGGCAGAGAAGAAAGAAAGAATTTGGGTCCCTGATGGCATTGTTGACAAGTTGCACCAGCTTGGGACTTCTGGTTAGGTAAGTTCAGGTAACAATCTATGGCTGCGATTGTTGTGTTTCCTGTTATGAGCACCTGGATGCATTGCTGATGAACACACAAAACTCTGGTCAGAGAACATGGCTTGCTTTCTTGTCTAATTTCTTGTAACTATGATATGCTAACTGCTAGGACGTATAGACTGCCTAATGTAAATCATAGTGTCCCACTGTCTTTGTTTAGGAATGAGCATGGAACTTAGTTCTGACCAATGAGACAACGGGGGAAGTCTGTTGGGTTAAGGCTGCTTCTGGACAAGTTCCTCCCCCACCTTTTTTTGGTGTAGATGTTGGTGTGTGGGGATGTGAGGCCTAGAGCTGTTGAAGCCATCTGGTTGACTTGAGGGGATTAGCTGTGGGGCTTGAACTCATGACTCTAGGATCAAGCCCTAAGCTGAGATCAAGAGTTGGACACTTAACCAACTGAGCCACCCAGGTGCCCCCATTACATACATTTTCTCATTTAAATCATACAACAACCCTATGACTTAGATACTATTATTATTGATTCTACTTTATAGATGAGAAAAATAAGTCTTAGAAAGGCTACATAATTCCATAGGTTGCCAGTTTAAGCAGAGCCAGGATTTGGATCTAGGCTTGAGTGACTTTTAGGCCAGGCTAACCCACTACGATACAGCCCCCCACAGACCAGGCTAAATCATTATGATACAGCCCCCCCACATTCTTTTCTTTCTTTCATTTCCACATTCCTCTGAGTTTATCAAGCTAGACTTCCAATTTTCTCCATTCTTTCCTGATCTTGGATTTCTCCCATTTCTTAGCTACAACGTCCTTCTGAATTATAGAGATAATACAATGGTATTTCAAAGTTACTATATGTTTCTTGCAGGAAAATCATTTCATAAAGGGATATATACTTCCCATTACCCATGCTAGTCCACTTCTTTATTTTTATTTTTATTATTTTAAAGCTTTATTTATTTATCTTAAAGAGAGAGAGAGAGTGTGTCTGTGAGTTGGGGGAGAGGCAGAAGGACAGAACCCCCAAGCAGATTCCCTGGACTTGATCCCATGACCCGGGGATTATGACCTGAGCCGAAACCAAGAGTCAGAAGCTCAATGACTGAGCAACCCAGGTGACCCATGTCTACTTCTTTTAAACAATGAGTCTGGTGATTTCCCTTTTTAGCTTAATCTCACAGGTAAATTTGCCTGTAATTTCCAGTGTTAGAATTGGAGGTCCAGAGATGATGTTAGTCTTTGTTTTAATCTTTCAGTCCCAGGAAAAAGGGAAAGAGGCTACTCATGTTTTCTATGGTTTTATATTGCCAATTTAATTTCTAATTAATTAAAAAGCACCAAGATAGCCATAGCCCAAGGCAGTTGAATGGCCCAGAACTTCATAGCAGAGACAAGCTATTTCTTTTCCATGTTTATTGTGGCAGCAAAAGTCAGCAGAGGCCATGCCTCTTGTACTAATTTGCTTGGCCACCCTCATTAGGAGCCTACCATGGCAATGACCCAACTTGGCACATAAGTGAGACAGCCACCAAGGCTCTCTCCTCTGTGCGTTGATCCACATTGCATTATCTGAAGTTGCTTATGGGATCAAGCTTTGTGTCCTTGTCACCATCAGCTCTCTGACTCAGAGGATGTTGTATGCACTTAATTAGAGCCTGTTGAAAGTAGAGTAGAAGCTAGAGCCAAACTCAGACATCAGATAGGGAACTTAGATGTTGTATGTAATATTTTCCAGAAGTTGCTGACTCTCTTCCTTTTCTCCTCTCAAGGGCTGGCCTTTGCTGTTCTCCAGAGCAATACAAAAATTATTAGGTCATTGTGTCTCTGATTCTTCTGCCCTCAGCCTTGTGCCCTGGATCTTTTATACCCCCTTTTCTAAGAATCTTACTTAGGTGATCTTCTGTCCTCCCTCAAGAAAACTACACCCATTCTGCAGGAGGAGATCTTCATTCTTGGTCCCTATCTGGGTCCATTGTGCTTCTCCATGAGTTTATGAGAAAAGACGTTGCTGTTTGCCTCTGCACACGTTTTCAGGCAGGAGAATGGGCTGGAGTCCAGGGAAGGTGGGTAGGTGAACAGTGGTTCAATTCTAGTATAATTTTCCTATCAGTGGAACTGCTAGACAATCAACTAATCAACTGTCTAGAAGGCAATTTTTTAAATACACAACACAGTCTAATCCTATATAAATAAAAGCATATGGGTGAAATGGGTAAATGTGGTCAAAAGGCACAAACTTCCAATTATAGAATAAATAAGTCCTGGGGATGTAATGATGTAACATACAGCATGAGGACAAGACAAGAAGAAGAAGGAGAAGAAGAAGAAGAAAGAAAAAAATAAAAAGAAAGAAAGAAAATAAAAGAAAAGGAAAGAATATTTTTCTTATTAGCAGGACTTGGCTCTGCCCTCGGGAAGGATAGTTCCCACTATTGAGTTGAAGTATATTGGTCTAATCTTGTTTTTCATGAGTGCTGAGGCATTAATCTCCTTTGCTATCTTCAACTTTTCCTCTGTTTACAAGTGAAGCTATACATTTTTATTTCTGTTATGTTCATCCACTCATTCAATTATTTATTTGTTCAATAGATATTTATTGGATATACTGTTGGACTGGACCAGGTACTGGGAATTTAGTGATATGCAAAATCCAGTTCCTAACAAATATATACATAATTTTGATAGGTGCAACGAAGTAAGGAAATGGGTTGCATATCTTCTTTGGTGAGCTTTCTGTGCAGATCTTTGGCTTCTTTTTAAAATTGGATTGTTCATTTTTGTATTGTTGAGTTTTATGAATTTTGTATATATTTTGGATAATAGTCCTTTGTCAGATGTCTTTTGCAAATACTTCTCTAAGTCTGGGGCTTATCTTCTCATTCTCTTGACTTTGTCTTTCACAGAGCAGATTTTTTTTTTTCTTTCCTGTGCGATGATTTATTTTGACAGAATAGTATTATCCAAAGCCTTTGGGTAAGAGCTTTAGTTAATTACACTTCGGTACAATAATTTTTTTTTTGTTTTTTTTTTCCACTGTATTCTTCTTCTTTTTTTTTTTAACATATAATGTATTATTTGTTTCAGGGGTATAGGTGTGTGATTCATCAGTCTTACACAATTCACAGTGCTCACCATAGCACATACCCTCCCCAATGTCCATCACCCAGCCACCCCATCCCTCCCAACCCCCTCCACTCCAGCAACCCTCAGTTTTTTATTTTTTTTTTTTAAGATTTTATTTATTTATTTGAGAGAGAGACACAGCGAGAGGGGGAACACAAGCAAGGGGAGTGGGAGAGGGAGAAGCAGGCTTCCCGCAGAGCAGGGAGCTGGATATGGGGCTCGATCCCAGGACCCTGGGATCATGACCTGAGCCGAAGGCAGACACTTAATGACTGAGCCACGCAGGTGCCCAAAAGTCAAGAGAATGAGAAGATAAGCCCCAGACTTAGAGAAGTATTTGCAAAAGACATCTGACAAAGGACTATTATCCAAAATATATACAAAATTCATAAAACTCAACAATACAAAAATGAACAATCCAATTTTAAAAAGAAGCCAAAGATCTGCACAGAAAGCTCACCAAAGAAGATATGCAACCCATTTCCTTATGCAGAACGTGTCCTCTTTAATACCCATCACCAGGCTAACCCATCCTCCCATCCCCCTTCTCTCTAGAACCCTCAGTTTGTTTTTCAGAGTCCATCGTCTCTCATGGTTCATCTCCCCCTCCGATATCCCCCCTTCATTCTTCCCCTCCTGCTATCTTCTTCTTCTTTTTTTTTTCCTTAACATATATTGCATTATTTGTTTCAGAGGTACAGATCTGAAATTCAACAGTCTTGCACAATTCACAGCGCTTTCCAGAGCACATACCCTCCCCAGTGTCTATCACCCAGTCACCCCATCCCTCCCACCCCACCCCCCACTCCAGCAACCCTCAGTTTGTTTCCTGAGATTAAGAATTCCTCCTATCAGTGAGGTCATATGATACATGTCTTTCTCTGTTTGACTTATTTCGTTCAGCATAATACCCTCCAGTTCCATCCACGTTATTGCAAATGGCAAGATCTCATTCCTTTTGATGGCTGCATAATATTCCATTGTATATATATACACCACATCTTCTTTATCCATTCATCTGCCGATGGACATCTTGGCTCTTTCCATAGTTGGGCTATTGTGGACATTGCTGCTATAAACATCGGGGTGCATGTACCCTTTCAGATCCCTACATTTGTATCTTTGGGGTAAATACCCTGTAGCGCAATTGCTGGATCATATGGTAGCTCTATTATCAACTTTTTGAGGAACCTCCATACTGTTTTCCAGAGTGGCTGCACCAGCTTGCGTTCCCACCAACAGTGTAGGAGGGTTCCCCTTTCTCCACATCCCTGCCAACATCTGTCGTTTCCTGACTTGTTAATTTTAGCCATTCTGACTGGTGTGAGGTGGTATCTCATTGAGGTTTTGATTTGGATTTCCCTGATGCCGAGTGATGTTGAGCCCTTTTTCATGTGTCTGTTGGCCAATTGGATGTCTTCTTTGCAGGAATGTCTGTTCATCTGTTCATGTCTTCTGCCCATTTCTTGATTGGATTATTTGTTCTTTAGGTGTTGAGTTTGATAAGTTCTTTATAGATTTTGGATACTAGCCCTTTATCTGATATGTCATTTGCAAATTTTTTTCCCATTCTGTTGGTTGTCTTTTGGTTTTGTTGACTGTTTCCTTTGCTGTGCAAAAGCTTTTTATCTTGATGAAGTCCCAATAGTTCATTTTGCCCTTGCTTCCCTTGCCTTTGGCAATGTTTCTAGGAAGAAATTGCTGCAGCTGAGGTTGACGAGGTTGCTGCCTGTGCTCTCCTCTAGGATTTTGATGGACTCCTGTCTCACATTGAGGTCTTTCATCCATTTTGATTCTATTTTTGTGTGTGGTGTAAGGAAATGGTCCAGTTTCATTCTTCTGCATGTGGCTGTCCAATTTTCCCAACACCATTTGTTAAAGAGACTCTTTTTTTCCATTGGACAGTCTTTCCTGCTTTGTCAAAGATTAGTTGACCATAGAGTTGAGGGTCCATTTCTGGGCTCTCTATTCTGTTCCATTGATCTATGTGCCTGTTTTTGTGCCAGTACCATGCTGTCTTGATGATTACAGCTTTGTAATAAATCTTGAAGTCCGGAATTGTGATGCCACCAACTTTGCTTTTCTTTTTCAACATTCCTCTGGTTATTCAGGGTATTTTCTGGTTCCATACAAATTTTAGGACAATTTGTTCCATTTCTTTGAAAAAAGTTGATGGTATTTTGAGAGGGATTGCACTGAATGTGTAGATTGCTCTAGGTAGCATAGACATTTTCACAATATTTGTTCTTCCAATCCATGAGCCTGGAACATTTTTCTATTTCTTTGTGTCTTCCTCAATTTCTTTCATGAGTATTTTATAGTTTTCTGAGTACAGATTCTTTGCCTCTTTGGATAGATTTATTCCTAGGTATCTTATGGTTTTGGGTGCAATTGTAAATGGGATCGACTCTGTAATTTCTCTTTCTTCTGTCTTGTTGTTGGTGTATAGAAATGCAACCAATTTCTGTGCATTGATTTTCTATCCTGCCACTTTACTGAATTCCTGTATGAGTTCTAGCAGTATTGGGGTGGAGTCTTTTGGGTTTTCCACATAAAGTATCATATCATCTGCAAAGAGTGTGAGTTTGACTTCTTCTTTGCTGATTTGGATAACTTTTATTTCTTTTTGTTGTCTGATTGCTGAGACTAGGACTTCTAGTACTATGTTGAATAGCAGTGGTGATAGTGGACATCCCTGCCGTGTTCTTGACCTTAGAGGAAAAACTCTCAGTTTTTCCCCATTGAGGATGATATTTGCTGTGGGTTTTTCATAGATGGCTTTCATGATATTGAGGTATGTACCCTCTATCCCTACACTGTGAAGAGTTTTAATCAAGAAAGGATGCTGTACTTTGTCAAATGCTTTTTCTGCATCTATTGAGAGTATCATACGGTTCTTGTTCTTTCTTTTGTTAATGTATTGTATCACACTGATTCATTCACAGATGTTGAGCCAACCTTGCAGCCCGGGAATAAATCCCACTTGGTCGTGGTGAATAATCCTTTTAATGTACTGTTGGATCCTATTGGCTAGTATTTTGGTGAGAATTTTTGCATCCATGTTCATTGGGGATATTGGTCTGTAATTCTCCTTTTTTGATGGGGTCTTTGTCTGGTTTTGGGATCAAGGTAATGCTGGCCTCATAAAATGTGTTTGGAAGTTTTCCTCCATTTCTATTTTTTTGGAACAGTTTCAGAAGAATAGGTATTAATTCTTCTTTAAATGTTTGGTAGAATTCCCCTGGGAAGCCATCTGACTCTGGGCTCTTGTTTGTTGGGGGATTTTTGATGACTGCTTCAATTTCCTTAGTGGTTATGGGTCTGTTCATGTTTTCTATTTCTTCCTGGTTCAGGATTGGTAATTTATAATCTCTAGGAATGGATCCATTTCTTCCAGACTATCTAATTTGCTAGAGCAGAATTTTTTAATTTTAATGAAGTCCAACCTAGCAGTTATTTTTTTCATGGATTACAACTTTTTTGTTGCATCTAAAAATTCATCATTTGGGGGGCGCCTGGGTGGCTCAGTTGGTTAAGCGACTGCCTTCGGCTCAGGTCATGATCCTGGAGTCCCGGGATCGAGTCCCGCATCGGGCTCCCTGCTCGGCAGGGAGTCTGCTTCTCCCTCTGACCCTCCTCCCTCTCATTCTCTCTGTCTCAAATAAATAAATAAAATCTTTAAAAAAAAAAATAAATAAAAATTCATCATTTGGAGCACCTGGGTGGCTCAGTCAGTTAAGCATCTGCCTTAGTCTCAGGTAATGATCCCAGGGTCCTGGGATCAAGCCCCACCTCAGGCTCCCTGCTCAGTGGGGAGTCTGCTTCTCCCTCTCCTCCCTGCTTGTGCTCTCTCTCACTATCTTTGTCTCTCTCTCTCTCACATAAATAAATAAATAAAATCTTTAAAAAAATAAAGAAAAAGTCATCATCAAATCCAAGGCTATCTTGATTTTCTTCTATGTTATCTTCTAGGAATTTTATAGTTTTGTGTTTTACATTTATATCCATTGGGATTATAATCCATTGGGATTAATTTTTGTGAAGGGTGTAAAGTCTGTGTCTAGATTCATTTATTTGCATGTAGATGTCCAGTTGTTCCAGCACTATTGGTTGAAAAGATGACATTTTCTCCATTGTATTGCTTTTGTTCCTTTGTCAAAGATAAATTGACATTTATTGGGTCTATTTCTGGGCTCTCTATTCTGTTGCATCGATGTATTTGCCTATTATTTCACCAATACCACACTGTCTTGATTGATTTGTCTTGAGATGGCGTTGAGTGGTACTGAAGCTTTATAGTAAGTCTTCAAGTCAGGTAGCATAGGTACTCCAACTTTGTTCTTCTCTTTCAGTATTGTATTGGCTAATCTGTGTCTTTTGCCTTTCCATAGAAAATTTAGAATCAGTTTGTCAATATTAACAAAGTAACTTTCTGGGATATTGATTGGGATTGCATTGAATATATAGATCAAGTTGGGAAGAACTGATATCTTGACAATATTAAGTCTTTCTATCCATGAACATGGAGCATCTCTCCACTTATTTAGTTGTTTTTTTTTTTTTAAGATTGAAGTATAGTTGATATACAATATTAAATTGGTTTCAGGTATACAACATAGTGCTTCAACAATTATGTACATTATGAAATGCTCACCATGATAAGTGTAGTTACTATGTGTCACCATACAAAATTATTGCAATATTATTGACTATATAGCATACAGCATTGACAATGCTGTACTTTTCATCCTCATGACTTACTTATTTTATAACTGAAGTTTGTACTTCTTAATCCTCTTCACCTCTTTTGCCCATCCCCCCCACCCCTGTCAACTACTGGTTTGTTTTTTGTATTTATGAGTCTGTTTCTATTTTTCTTGTTAGTTGGTTTGTTTTGTTTTTTTTAGATTCCCCCTATAAGTGAAATCATATGGTATTTGTCATTCTCTGTCTGACTTATTTTGCTTAGCATAATACCTTGTAGGTCCATTCATGTTGTTGGAAATGGCAAGATCTCATTTTTGGGGGGGGTGAGTAATATCCCATTGTACATGTATACTACATCTTCTTTATCCATTCATCTATCAGAGGACACTTACGTTGCTTCCATATCTTGGCTATTGTAAATAAAACCGCAATAAACATGGTGACTCATATATCTTTCTGAATTACTGTTTTCATTTTTTGGAGGTAAATACCCAGAAGTGAGATTACTGGATTGTATTTTAAATTTTTTGAAAAACCTCCATACTGTTTTCCATAGTGGCTACATCAATTAACAGTCTCACCAAAAGTGCACAAGTATTCCCTTTTCTCCACATCCTTGCCCACACTTGTTATTTCTTATCTTTTTGGTAAGAACCATTCTGATTCATGTGAGGTGATAACTCATTGATTTTCATTTCCCTGATGATTAGTGATATTGAACATTTTTTCATATGTTTTCAGCCATCTATATGTCTTCTTTGGAAAAATGTTTATTAATTTCTCTTTGTTCATTTTTAAATCAGATTGTTTGGGTTTTTTTTGGTGCTGAGTTGCATGAGTTCTTTATATATTTTGTTAACTAACCACTTATCAGGCAAATAATTTGCAAATATCTTCTCCCATTCACTAGATTGCCTGTTTGTTTTGTTGATGTTTCCTTTGCTTTGCAAAAGCTTTTCAGTTTGATGCAGTCCCAATTGTTTTTGCTTTTGTTTCTTTTGCCTGAAGAGACAGATCCAGAAAAATATGTTAAGTCCCATGTCCAGGAGGCTATATTTTCTTTTAGGAGTTTTATGGTTTCAGGTCTTACATTTAGGTCTTTAATTCATTTTGAATTTATTTTTATGTATGGTGTAAGAAAGTGTACCAGTTTCATTCTTTTGTGTGTAGCTGTCCAATTTCCCCAGCATTATTTGTTAGAGACTGTCTTTTCTTCATTATATATTCTGTCTCCTTTGTCATAGATTAATTGACCATATAAGCGTGGGTTTATTTCTAGATACTATTCTGTTCTATTTGTCTATGTGTCTGTTTTTGTACCAGTATCATACAGACTTGATTACTATAGCTTTGCAGTATAATTTGAAATCAAGGAGCATGATAGTACCAGCTTTGTTCTTCTTTCTCAAGATTGCTTTGGCTATTTGGTGTCTTTTTTAGTTCTATATAAGTTTTAGGATTACTTGTTTCTAGTTCTGTGAAAAATACTATTGATATTTTGATAGGGATTGCATTGAATCTGTAGATTGCTCTGGGTAGTTTGCACATATTCAGTTCTTCTTTGATTTCTTTCATCATAGTTTGTAATTTTCCTCACATAGATATTATACATATTTGTTAGATTTATATCTATGTATTTCATTTTTTTGCATGCTAATGTAAATTATTTCAAATTCCACTATTTGTTCATTGCTGGTCTAAAGGAAACTGATAGGTTTTTGTATTTTAATCTTGTATCTTGCAATCTTGCTATGACCTCTAATTAGTTCCAGGAAACGGTTCCCCCCCCCTTTTTTTGGTCTATTCTTTTGGATTTTTTTCATGGACAATTATTTCATTTACAAAGACAGTTTTATTTCTTCTTCTCCAATCTGTACACCTTTTACTTTCTTTTCTTGTTTTATCGCATTAGCTAGCCTTTTCAGTATGATATTGGAATGGAGTGGTGCGGGGACATTCTTGACTTTTTCCTGATCTTAGTAGTTTCTAGTTTCTCACAATTAAGTATAATGTTAATTGTAGGTTTTTAATATAGATGTTATTTATCAAGTTGAGGAAGTTCCCCTCTATTCTTAGTGGCTAAAAGTTATATCATGTATGAGTGTTGGGTTTTGCGTTTTCTGTACCTATTGATATGATCATGTGATTTTTCTTCTTCAGCCTTTTGATGTGATGGATTACAAATGTTGAGCCAGCCTTGCATACCTGGAATAAATTTCACTTGGTAATTGTGTATAATTCTTTTTATGCATTGTTGGATTTAATTTGTTAATATGTTATTGAGGATTTTTGCAACAATGTTCATGAGATATTCGTCTGTAGTCTTGTAATGTCCTTGTCTGGTTTTGGTATATTAGTAATGTTAATCCCATAGAATGAGTCAGGAAGTATCCCCTGTGTTTCTATTTTCTGGAAGAAATTGTAGAGAACTGATAAAATTTCAGAGAACTGGCATAATTTCTTCCTTTGAATGTTTGGTATAATTCATGAGTAAACCCATCTAGGCCTTAATTGCCTTTGAAAATTCATGTTGTAGTTTACCTGGTTCTTGGTATGACAACTGACTTTTTAAATTGTCTCCTAAAAAAGAAACCCTCATGCACCACTGGTGAGAATGCAAACTGGTGCAGCCACTGTGGAAAACAGTATGGAGGTTCCTCAAAAAATTAAAATTAGAATTACCATATGATCCAGTAATTCTACTGCTGGGTATTTACCCAAAGAATATGAAAACACTAATTCAAAAAGATATATGTATCCTTATGTTTATTACAATAAACAAAATGTGGAAGCAACCCAAGTGTCTATCTATAGATGAATGGATAAAAAAGATGTGGTACACACACACACACACACACACACACACACACACACACCATGGAATATTACTCAGCCATAGAAAAGAATGAAATCTTGCCATCTGCAACAACATGGTTGGGTCTAGAGGGTATAATGCTGAGCAAAATCAGTCAGTCAGAGAAAGACAAATACCGTATGATTTCACACATATGTGGAATTTAAGAAACAAAACAAATGAACAAAGAAAATAAGAGACAAAAAAACCAAACTCCTTTAAATATAGAGAACAAACTGGTGGTTATCAGAGAGGAGGTGGGTGGGGTATCAGTGAAATAGGTGAGGGCGATTAAGAGTACACTTACAGTAATGAGCACTGAGTAATGTATAAAATTGTTGAATCTCTGTATTGTACACCTGAACTAATATAACACTGATGTTAATTTTACAATTAACATTAAGTTAAATTAAATTAAAAATTATTAAATTTTTATTAAAAAATTATCTTCTGAACATGGATTCAGAATCCTAATTATATTATATTATATAATTATATCATAATCATAATTATATTATGAGACTCAGAATGCTATTTAATTTTCTTTTTACCAGGCAGGCCCCTACTGAAGTGTAGCTGGAAGGCCAAGTAGGTGTGTTAAGCTTTCTGTCTGGAGCCCCATTGACACCACCCCAGAAAGAGTGAAGCACTGATTCACATTGCTTCCTTCTAGACAGGGAGGGGGAAGTTCAACTTTTCTCCTTGGTCCTCACTGATACCTTCCTGGTCAAAGCAGGGCACTGACTTATACCACCTTATTGTTTCCAAGTGGGAGTGTAAGATCAGCTCCCCACTGGGCCCTCCTGCCACCAGGGAGAGGAAGAAGGTGAGTGGAGTGTTGACTAATGCACCTGACATGACTTCATTTTCCCTAGTTTGTTGGAAGGATGGAGACCATGGTTCTCACTGGGTCCTGAAGACACTGGGGGTGAGAGGGCAAGAACTTTGCATGGCATCATTCAGTCTTGTTACTGTCAGGTTGAGTTGAAGGCACAGCTCCCCTGGACTTGGCTGATGCTCTCCTGGAAGCGGGGTCAGGGCATCATTTGCTTCCGTCAGGGGGTGATGGAAGATCAGCTGCTTACTTGGCTCAGCTGATACCAACACCACTTTATGCCTGCTTCTGAGAAGTGGGGTAGTAGTGGGATGGAAGATGGAATTCCTACCAGTCCCTTTGAGACCACAGGGAGATGGGGATGGCCGTAGTTTTTCCTTTTGGTGTTTGGCTGGAGTACAGCAGGTGTTACCAAAAAGATTTTCTTTATTGGGTCACCCTTTCCTCAGTCCTTTGGCTAGGACAAATGGACTTTTCTTGAGCTTTCTTCACCTGTGCCTGCGGGTGATTCCAGGTTGGAGGCTTTTGCCGCACTGTGTCTAGGATTTAAGCTTGCCAACAAGGAAACACAATGTGATGGTCAGTTTTGTTAACTTGACTGGATCAAGGGATGCCCACATAGCTGGTAAAACAAATTTTCTGAGTGTGTCTATTAGAGTTTTTCTGGGAGAGATTAGCATTTGAACAGGTAAACTGAGTAAAGTAGATTGCTCTCACCAATGTGAGTAGACCATCATCCAATCCACTGAGGGCCTGAATAGAACAAAAAGGAGGAGGAAGCGTGAATTTGCTCTCTGCTTGACCTGAACATCCGTCTTCTTCTCCCCTTGCACATTGGTGCTCCTAATTCTCAGGCCTTCAGACTCTGCAGACTAGGACTTATAGCATTAGCTCCCTGGTTCTTAGGCCTTTGGTTTGGATTGGAACTATATCAGCTGGACTTTCTGGGCCAGTGGCTTGCAGATGGCAGACTGTGGAACTGCTCAACCTCCATAATCATGTGAGCCAGTCCCTCATAATAAATCTCTTTCTGTGTATATCTGTGTATATACTATCAGTTCTCTTGCTCTGTAGAGCCTGGACTAATGCATCCAGGGAATTCACCACTGTCTTTTCCTAAGTCTTGAGGTCCCTGGGCATTCCACTTTTTTCTTTCCATTTTTCAGGGTTTTCCAATGCTTTTTGGTTGTATCCAGAACTTTTAAGTTAAAGGGAAAACCACAGATAAGGGGGAACTACTGTAAGTTAGAATTATTTTAAGATAATTTGTCACCATATGCATTGAATAAACTTTAATTTTAACTGACTTTTGTACTGTTAGAAATTTATTACAATAAATTCATTACAATATTTAAATTTATAAATCTTGTTAAAGATTACTAGTGCCTGGATCTCATTTTTTTCCTCCTTAAATGTATTTGGTAAACTTTAGGTTCATGTTGCTATATATGTATAATTTTCTTCAAATCAAGCCTGGACCAAAGAAACTTTTGCTTTAGTTCTACTCATACTTGTTCCAACTATTTAGACTTTATTGTTCTAATTGTATATTATGATGGAGAAATACTTGAGAGGCCTTGATTTCTTCATTTTCTTTTAAAATTCTTTTCACGATATTGTTTGTGTTAGAACTTTTGGAAAGATACAGACTTCTATCTGGGCTGTTCCCACCAGCCACAAGGATGTGACAAGCATTGCTTTTCTCTGGGGAAGAGAATATTCCTGTAGACCTTTGCTCCTCCTTAGGGAGGATGATTAAAACAGAGGCAGAGAGCACTTGGTCATGCCTAGAAGCAAGAGCCATGCCTTGGTTATGCTGTTGGGTGAGTACAATTGTCTTTTCCAGCTCCTGTGATGTCCTATTTCTTCAACTCCACTTGTACCTTCATGCATTCTAACAGAAAAAGCAATTCAGCTACATGGGGGAAAATCAGACTGGCCTCTGCTCTTCCCCCAACTCCCCTATGTTCAATGACAGAAGACAATGGAACAATGGCCACAAAATTCTGGGGTAAAGAAATTTTGACCCAAGAGTATTATAGCCAGTGAAGATGTCCTTCAGCAAAAGACTTCTGGTCTGTGTTACCTCATATAAATCATGCAAGAGTTATAATACTCATTAAAATTTCTTGGCCAATGAATCTAGAAAAATAAGAGTTGAATCAAAATAAAAATGTAAGAATAGAGACACTGATAAAATGTGAAATACATTAAATCCACTTAAACATAGATCTCATACTAAAACTTACAAGAATCATGGTTACAGAATACAAAGTAAATGTTATAAGCCTGAACAGCATGAAATAATAGTATAACTGAGAAAAATCAAGGAGTTGGGAGAAGGGATATGGGAGAACATGTTCTTTTGTTAGTTAATTATGTCTAAAATTGAAGCATGTAAGAAAAAAAACTAATGAAAACTTTTCTTCAATGTTTTTTCTTATCCTTAGAAGGATATTTTAAGAAATAATATCTCCTGTGAAGAAAGAACACTGAGTCAATGTTCACAATTTTCCTTCAGTTAAATTCAAGTGAAATTAAATTCAATACATTTTATTAAAAGTGGTATGATCCCATTTAAGTAGATGTCATTTATTCTATCTACCTATTTATCTGTCATCTGTCTATTCATTCATCCATCCATTGATACCTACGCACAGACAAATGCCCCTTTTGGAGGAGGGATGAGAGAAGATGCCCTTTTCTTTTCTTCTCTTTCCCTTTCCTTTCCTTTCCTTTTCTTTTCTTTCCTTTCCTTTCCTTTCCTTTCCTTTCCTTTCCTTTCCTTTCCT